>NC_043712.1:6302157-6423419 GCF_006229205.1 Suricata suricatta
GGCGGGGTGCGGGCCGACGGCGGCGGGCAGGGGGCGGCCAGGCTACGCTCGGGCCGTGCGCGGCCGGCCGTGTGGCGCGCCATGGACTTCAACATGAAGAAGCTGGCGTCGGACGCGGGCATCTTCTTCACCCGGGCGGTGCAGGTGAGGCCGTGCGCCCTGGGCCTCGCGCGGCCGGCTCTCGGGGCCCGGATGTGGGGCGGACCGGGAGCAACCCTGCAGTAGAGCCGGGGGGCGCAGGAGAAGCCCCTCGGACTGCCACCCCATTTCCCGCTGTGGGAATATTCTGCACCCCCCCCACCCGCCCCCCCGCCAGCGCCTACTACAGCGCCGCTCCGAAGAGAGAAAGAGCCCGTGGCGTCTGGCCGCTCTGGCCGCACCCTCAGCGTGGCCCAGGGCCGGGGACAGAGCCGGGCCTCGACTCGGTTGCCTGGGGAGACGGATCAGGGTTTAGCGTTTCGACTGGCTGGGTTACCCCTTCTCCGTGGCGCCCGCCCGGGGCAGGGAGAGAGCACCAGGCGTCTCCTGCCTCCCCGCCCTTGCCCAGCAGTGACTCTGGAAGGCGTTTGGAGGCCTGAGTCCCAGGCCCAAGGACCGTGCACCCGCCACGACCCCTTCTCCGAGCCTCAGTCTCTGTACCTGTGCAATGGCCTGGCGTACTGATTCCCTCAGATGCCCTTTACACTGCTTGGGTAGTCAGTCCGGAAGCCGAGACGTTGGGGTTATTTCCTTTTGCTCCATGGGAGGCCTGTTTTTCCTATTTCTCCAAGCCTGGGGGATGGGGAGAGGGCTAAGGTCTGGCTGGGTGCCCTCCTTGGGAAGCTGTCCAGGCCGGTGATGCCGGGGTTGGAAGAAGTCCTATCCGTTCCCGGGCCAGGAGTGAAACTGAGGCAGCTTAATGTATTGATGAAGACCTGGCGTCCGCTGCGGTGGGCATGGATGCTGCTCTCTCTTGTGACCTTGAGGAAGGGGCTTCATCTCTTGGCCTCAGTTGTTCAACCTGAAAAATGGGACTAGCAGTCCCTCGCAGGATGGTTGTGAGGCTTCTGTGGCACTCTGCACGTACATACTCACCAAAGGCAAGCTTAGTAGGAGTGTTAATGTAGTTAGGATTGCACCTGTGTGGCATGTGACCTTGGGCAAGTCACTTATCTCGGCCTCCATGTCCCCTTCTGTCAATCGGAACACCAGTCTGCCTCCAGGGGAGCCTGCAGACCTGGGGCTTGGCCTGTCGCAGTGCCCTGGGAACAAGTCCTATTGTTTGTCCTTGCTGCTGGTGTTGGCTCTCCCCGGAGAGCCCCAGCCCCAGTCTCTCAGAAACCCAAGTGCCATGTTTACTAGAAAGCACCATGTCCCTCGTCCTGCTGAGGATTAGTGCCCCAGGGAGGGTTTGCCGCTTGATGTTTCAAGTCCAGCAGGTGACCCCAGCCCCCGTGGGGTTGCTGGGACCCTAGAGCTCATCGGTTGTCCCCCCGCCCCTCCCGCCCCAGCCCATATGGAAGGTGGGGAGTCCTTCCACTCTATCTCCCACATCTGGGAAAAACCTGATCAGCCAGTTTCCTGATACTGTGGGGGCCTGGCACCTGACTTGGCCAGGGCCTGCGGAGCATGGGGTGTGGGGAGGCTTGGGCCCCCGTGGCCTCAGGTCTCCCTGGGGGGACAGGCCCCCTGGGTCGCCCATTACTGGAGTGGGAGCCAGCGCCCAGGCTCCCGACTCCCTGGGGTGGAGGAGGGAGCTGGGAGCTTTATAAATAGAGGCTTTCTCTGGCTATGCACGCCCACCCTTGCTGCTGCCATCTTGCAGGGAGTAGCCTCAGACTCTGCAGACATCGGCTCCTAAAGCAGGAGGCTCTGCGTTTTTGGAGGGATGGGGCAGGGTAGCTGGCCAAAGAAGAGAGAGGCTCGAAATGTGACCTGGGTAGGAGAGGACCCTCGGGCGACCCGCTGAGGTCAGTCCTGGCTGGGATAGGAGTCGGTGAGACAGGAGAGATAGGAGGAGGTCTTTCATATCAATGCGTGGGCAGCTTCTCTGCCTAGGTGCCACCTTGCTATGTCCCAGGACATGCTGGGAAATCAGTCCCTCCATGTATCAGGGGCGCCCTTAAGAGCCTTGCCCCACCCCCCATCCAGTAGGGAACAGGAGCCTGGTCCTGGGAGAGCAGGATCCCTTCTACATGAGTGATTCTGGAATGGCTTCCGGTCCCTGAACCGTGCCTTGAAAGTCAGGAGGGGTTCGTGAGGTTGGTCCGGGTGCTGGGAACCGCCCAGCTAAGCACATCAAGGCAGGAAGACCTAGGGTGTGTTTGAGTAAGATGCCAGCGCGGGCAGCAGAAGTGAGAGTACTAATACTAGTAGTAACTGCAATCGTCACAGCAGTGGCAGAAGTAATAATAATGGAAGCCAAGGGGGTGGTGTCATTGTCATCCTCTGAGCCAGGCGGGCAGCAGTGAACGTGGGACAGGAGAGCCCAGTAGGACGTTGAACCGGGCAGATGTGGGGTGTGAGGGATGGGTACCCCATGGCTCGGTGGGGAGTGGCTGCCGCCAACCTTGGTGAGGAGAAGCTATGCGGAGGCACACATTTGGGTGACCTGGTCACCTAATGGAGGGTGACTGGTACCACTGGGGTGAGGGGGTTCATAGGTAGCTCCGAGGAGGGATGGGAATGGGGCCTTTTATTCATGGGGATGACAGCAGCTAACAGTGATTAGGCCTGTGCTGTGAGTTTCCAAATATTCTGGGAGTTAGGTCCTGTTTTCCCCACATGCTAGGGTGGGGAGCTGATGATCAGAGAGGGGATTTTGTCTTTCTGAGCCTTGCTTTTGCTCATCTGGAAAGTGGGGCTAACGCTACCCCTCAAGAGGCTGGGAGGTAAGGCCTGCTCTGGGCCTGGCTCCGGGAGGCCCCAGTGTGGGGAAGGTGAGGAGGCAGAGGAGTGGGGAGGGGTGGGGGCGGAAGTGGGGCGCAGCTGGTTCCCAGGTGGGGAGCCACGGGCCAGAAGCCTGCCCAGCCCAGCCCCGCAGGGAGAAACCCAAGCCCTGTTGCATAATTGATGGCTGCCAAGCCCGAGCTGCCCCCTGTGGCTGGGCCAGAGCTGTCCTCAGCCTCTGGGTGATTTACCCCTGCTGAGTAGCCTGAACAGGGCCTCCAGACTCCCAGTCTGTGCAGAGGCTGCCCTCTGGCTTAGCTTCAGTGGCATCATCTGTGACATGGGAAACTTGGCCCGTCTGCCTTGGAGGGCTGCAGAAGGTGGGTCGCTGGCTCGGCCCAGGGTGGGGCTCTAGATGTGGTCAACAGTATCTATTGTCATTATTACTGGTCTTACTCCTGCAGGTCTGAACCCGTTTGCTCTTTGGCTATGACCTTGAGCAGGCTCCTTCTTCTGGCTAGAGATGGCCTTCTAGATCACAAGAGTCAGGACAGGGGCTGGGTGTTCCCCTGTGCCTGTGCAGCTTCTCCTGGCTCTGACCCTGTGACATCCTGGTTCCTGCCCGGCCTCGAGGCGGGGCTGCCGAGCTCTCTGGGCCCTGTGTGTGCCCAGGCAGTTGGCTCTGATGGGCTAGTGGTGTTCCCCGTCCACACACCACGCCACCAGAGGCCAGCCACGTGGTCATCCTGTTCACACACACTCCCTGTCCGTCCAGGCCACCTCTCCATCCAGCAGCTCCTCAGGGCAGCACCTTATCCCGACTCCCTGCCAGACCGTGGCCGGAAACTGATGCCAGAGAGGCAAAGCCACTTGCCCAAGGTCACACAGCTCTTCAGTGGCAGAACTGAGACGTGAATCTGGTCCCTCTGATTCTGGGACCTGGGTGGCTCCCAGCCCCCCATGGAGCCCTATGATAACCCCAGACTTTGCTTCAGGCCCCATACTTCCCTGAGCACCTGCTACCAAGTGCTTTCCTTCAGAGCCAGGTTAGGAGGGCCCCTAGAAATAGGCTCCCAAGGACTCCTGATTCCCTCTAAGTTATATGCCAGATTTTGTGCAAATGGGCATTTTTGTTGGCGGGGGACAGAGGGAGTCTGTAGCTTTCATTGGATTTCCAGAAGAAGCCATGATCCCCGAACTCTGGTCCAATCTAATTTTCCAGAAAGGCAAACTGAAACACAGAACAGGGTTGTAACTCAATCAAGGTCACTGAACAGGTTAGGGGCAAAGCAGATTTCTTAACCTTGGGCCGCGTTCTAGCTGGTGGGGGAGGCGTGGGAGGGTGGGGCAGTTCGGAGCCCTCCCCACCTCCCAATCCCTCCCCACCCACAGTTCACGGAGGAGAAGTTCGGCCAGGCAGAGAAGACCGAGCTGGATGCCCACTTTGAAAACCTCCTGGCCCGGGCCGACAGCACCAAGAACTGGACTGAGAAGATCCTGCGACAGACGGAGGTGCTTCTGCAGCCCAACCCCAGTGAGTGGGCACCGGTGGTCCTGGGCGGGGCGCGGGGGGTGCGGAAGCTGGGCGGCGGGGGGCTGTGGGTTGGTTGCTGGGGCTGCCGACCCCCGCTGGCGGATGGCGGTGGGCAGTCAGAGAAGTCAGTGGACTCAGTGATGGGCTCCAAGATGCGCTTTCTGGAACAGCGGAAATGTTAAGTTTTGGACGGAGGAGATGAAAAAATGCTTGAAGCTAACACACACTCTGGAGAAGAGGGAGGAGAAACACGAGCCGGGACTTTTGAGAGGGCAGCGAGGCCCAGAGAGGGAAGAGGGCTTGCCCAGGGTCACACCTCGAGCAGGAGCAAGGAATGAGTGCAAGCAAAGGCCCAGAGAGAGCCCCGGGGGGGAGGGTGGGCTTTCTTAGGGTCATTGACACTTGTCCGCCTGTAAGTGGGCTGCATAATTGTCCTGAGAGCTTTCTGGAGCCGGCACCAGGGCATTATCCACATGTGTGTCCCGTTCTATAAATTTCTTTTGTACCGAGGGAGAAATGAACCGCCCTGACTTTGGGCCTGTCACCCCCAGCCATGGGGCCCGGGGCAGGCATTTCATATCTCTGAGTTGTGGATTCTCCCTCGCTGGAGCGAGGGGTCCTGCGAGGTTGAGTGCCAGTTTGTCAGGGTGGGGGTAGGCACCAGAACAGACATTCTGCAAGTCACCCAGCCAGACACCCCGTGGGCAGGCCCTGCTCTGGGTCTGTTGCTGTCCCCGTGGCTTCCATCCTTGGGTTGGACTGAAGAGCCCTGTGGCTATGGCTGCTGTCTCCCTGCAGGTGCCCGAGTGGAGGAGCTCCTGTATGAGAAGCTGGACAGGAAGGCGCCCTCGCGGGTCACCAATGGGGAGCTGCTGGCACAGTACATGGCAGAGGCGGCCGGCGAGCTGGGGCCCACCACGCCCTATGGTGAGCTGAGCCCCACGGCCGGGGTCGGGGGTCGTGGCCTCTTGCTCTCATACGTTCCTGTCTCTCCCTTCCTTTCTTTGTCTGTCTTTTTTAACGTATACAAATAATGTCTGCATTCATTCTACTTGTAAAAACCTCAGTCAGTGTAGATGAAAACAGAGTGAAAAACGGGTCTCTTTTAACCAGTTTCGGCTTGATCATACCGCGTGTCCCGTTCTGCAGCCTGATTTTTAAACTTGGCCTTGTTTTAGGTACCTCTCCACTGTGGTACTTAGAGAGCCACCTTAGTCTTTTTTTTTTTTTTTTAATTTTTAAAGTGTCATTGAGGTATAATTTACATACCATAGAATGCACCTGTTTTAAATGTGGCATTCAATGATTTTTAGTAAATTTAGAGCTGGGCAAACATCCCCCTAGTCCAATTTAAAGAATTCTGTGTCTACTTAGAATCGGTCCCCAATCCCACCCCGGCCAACTGCTGGCGTGCGCTGTGTGTCTATAACTTGTGCTGCTTTCGTATGATATGAACATTTCGTGTAAATGGAATCATACGATGTGTCGTGTTTTGCATCTGGCTTCTTCTACCGAGCGTACTGTCTCTGCGGTTCACCTGTGTTGTAATGTGTTTAAATTTTTTTTTTAATGTTTTATTTATTTTTGATACAGAGAGAGACAGAGCATGAGAGGGGGAGGGGCAGAGAGAGGAGACACAGAACCGGAAGCAGGCTCCAGGCTCTGAGCCAGCTGTCAGCACAGAGCCTGACGCGGGGCTTGAACCCACGAACGTGAGAGCTGACCTGAGGCGAAGTCGGAGGCTTAACTGACTGAGCCCCCCAGGCGCCCCTGTAATGTGTTTTAAGATTTCACTCCGTGGGGGCGCCTGGGGGGCTCAGTCGGTTAAGTGTCTGACTTTGGCTCAGATCATGATCTCACAGTTCAAGGGGTCGAGCCCTCCATTGGGCTCTGTGCTGACAGCTTAGACCCTGGAGCCTGCTTGGGATCTGTGTCTCCTTCTCTCCCTGCCCTTCCCCCTCTCATGCTCTGTCTCTCTCAAAAATAAAAAAAATTTTTTAAAAATTTTTAAAAAGGTTTCACTCCTTGTAATTGTTGGATAGTATTCTGTTGTATGGCTAGGCCATATTTTCTTTATCCATTCACCATTTGATAGACATTTGGTATATTTCCTTATGAATGCTTACATACAGAACTTTGTGAGGACATATGTTTTCACTTCTCCTGGGAATGGACTTGCTAGGTCATATGGTAAAATTAGGTTTAACTTTTTAGAAAATTACCAAACTTTTTCAAAGTGGCTGTGTGCTTTTATATTCCTACCAGCAGGGTTGTGGTTAATTTCCAAATATTTGTGGATTTTCCAAGTTTCCTTCTGTTGTTGACTTTTTTTCCTAATGCTTTTTATTTATTTGAGAGAGAGAGAGAGAGAGAGAGAGAGAGAGAGAGACAGCATGAACAGGGGAGGGTCAGAGAGAGGGGGGGACACAGAATCTGAGGCTCCAGGCTCTGAGCTAGCTGTCAGCACAGAGCCCGACGCGGGGCTCAAACCCATGAACCGTGAAATCATGACCTGAGCCAAAGCCGGACACTTGACTGAGCCACCCAGGTGCCCCTGTTGTTGACCTCTAATTTCAGTGTGGTCAGAGAATATGCTTTGTATGATTTTAATCCTTTTACATTTATTAAGACTTAACCTAGTCTAGTCTCCTGGAGAATGTTGCTGTTCACTTGAGAAGTTCATACATTACGTTGTTGTCAGGTGGACTGTTGTAGAGATGACAGGAGAAATTGGTTGATAGTGTTGTTCAGGTTTTGTGTGCTTGCTGATTTTGTCTTGTTCTGTCCATTCTTGAGAAGTATTGAAGTCTCTGACTATTTCTGTTGAATTGTCTACTTCTGGCTTCGTCTGTCAGTGTTTACTTCGTATATTTTTGGAGCTCTGTTGTTTGTATGTTTATTATTGTGATATCTTCCTAATGAATGGACTCTTTTATCATTGTAAAATACTGTTCTTTCTTTGTCTCTGGTCACAGTTGTCTTTTTTTTTTAATCTGGTCACAGTTGTCTTAAAGTCCGTTTTATTTGATAGTCGTTCACCCATTCCTGTTCTCTTATGGTTATCGTTTACATAGTATATCTTTTTCTGTCCTTCTATTTTTAACCTATTTACATCTTTAAGCCTAAAGTCTATGTTTTATAGACAGCATATATTTGGATTTAAAAATAATTCAGTCTGACCATCCTTTGTTTGAAGTGTTTAATCCTTTTATATTTAGTATAATTATTGATTGGTTGGGTTTACCTATGCCATCTTATTATTTTCTGTGTCAGGTCATTTTTGTTCATGTTTTCCTTCTTTACTCCTGTTATGTTAAATAGATATTTACTAGTGTCACATTTTAATTTCTTTGTTGCTTTTTTAACACAAAGTTTTTCTTAGTGGTTTTACAGTATGTAATTTAACTTATTGAAGTCTGCTTCAGAATAATATTGACTTATTCCAGTAAATATAAAAATTTTTCTCCAATATACCTCCATCCCCTCTCCCTTCCTTTGTACTGTTATCATATAAATTTCATCTCTATTTTGTATAAACCCAACAATATAGTTTTTTTGTTTCTTTGTTTGTTTTTTATATTTTATTTATTTTTGATACAGAGAGAGACAGGGCATGAGAGGGGAAGGGCAGAGAGAGAGGGAGACACAGAACGGGAAGCAGGCTCCAGGCTCTGAGCTAGAGTCAGCACAGAGCCTGACGCAGGGCTCGAACCCACGAACGTGAGATCTGACCTGAGCCGAAGCCGGACGCTTAACCGACTGAGCCACCCAGGCGCCCCAACAATATAGTTTTATAGTTACTGTTTTATTGTTTTTTGAGAGAGATAGAGCACAATCGGGGGAGGGAGGGACAGAGAGAGGGAGACACAGAGTCCAAAGCAGGTGCCAGGCTCTGAGCTGTCAGCACAGAGCCTGATGCAGGGCTCAAACCCACAAACTTCAAGATCATGAGCTGAGCACAAGTCACATTCAACCAACTGAGCCACCCAGACACCCCATATAGTTACGGTTTTATAATCTTCTAAATCAGTTAAGAAAAGAGAAAAAATATGTATTTTTTTTGATATTTGCTTATATAATTACCTTTATTGGTTGTCTTTATTGCTTTATGTGGGTTCAAGTTACCATCTGGTGTTCTTACCTTTGAACGTGAAATATTTCTTCTATGTCAGGTTGCCTAGCGATGGAGTCTGTCAGTCTTGGTAATTTGGAAATGTCTTTATTTTATGTTCACTTAAAAAAATTTTTTTTTAATGTTTATTTGTGAAAGAGACAAAGGCGGGGGAGGGGCAGAGAGCAAGGGAGACACAGAATCGGAAGCAGGCTCCAGGCTCTGAGCGTTCAGCACAGAGCCTGATGCGGGACTCGAACTCCTAGACCGTGAGACCATGACCTGAGCCGAAGTCAGAGGCTTAACCAACCGAGCCACCCAGGTGCCCCTGTGTTCAGTTTGGAGGACAATTTCGCTATGTGTAGAATTCTTGGATGAAAGTTTTTTTCCTTTTATTACTTTGAATATATCATTTCACTGCTGCCTGGGCTCCATTGTTTCTTTTTTTCTTTTCTTTTTTTTAATTTAAGTAATGTCTACACCCGTGGGGCTCAAACCCAGACCCTGAGCTCAAGAGTCAGTCATTCTTCCAGCTAAGCCAGCCAGGCGCCCATTCTGACGGGACGTGTCTCATAGTGTCTCCCTCGTACGTGATGAGTTGCTTCTCTCTTGCTGTTCTGGAGACTTTTTGTCTTAGTCTTTTAGCAGCTTGATTGAGCCGTCCGGCTGCCCATCCTTTTGCATTTATCCTATTACGGGTTTGCTGAGTTTCTTGGATATGGACATTAATGCTTTCTATCAAAATCAGGACATTTTCAGCTATTATTTCTTCAAATATCTTCTCTGACCCGTTCTCTCCTCTTCTTCCGGGACTTCCATTGCTCATATGTTGGTTTGTTTCACGGTATCCTGTAGGTCTTTGAGGTTCTGTTCACTGTTACTCAATTTTTTTTATTCTTCGGATTAGATTTTATTGACCTGTCTTTAAAATTACTGATTTCTCCTGCGGCTAGCTTGGACTTGCTGTTGAGCCCTTCTGGTAGATTCTGTATATCAGTTGTGGTGCTTTTTAACCCCAGAGTTCTCTTTTTAATAGTTTTTATTTTTTTTCTTGATATTTATCTGATGAGTCATCGTCATCACATTTTTAATTCTTTAAGCATCACAAAAAATATATATCTAGGGGCGCCTGGGTGGCTCAGTCGGTTGAGTATCTGACGTCGGCTCAGGTCATAATCTCATGGTTCATGAGTTTGAGCCCCTCGTGGGGCTCTGTGCTGACAACTTGGAGCCTGGAACCTACTTCAGATTCTGTGTCTCCCTCTCTATGCTCCATCCACTCGCGCTCTGACTCTAGCTTTCTTTCTCCCCAAAATAAGTAAACATTAAAAAATTAAATATATATACGTGTGTGTGTGTGTGTGTGTGTGTGTGTGTGTGTGTGTGTGTATTTGTAGGAGCCTTGAGGAGTCTTTGCTAAATCTAACATCTGAGTCTCAGGGAGCCTACTGATTACCTATCTCTTTGCATGTCTTATAGTGTTTTGTTAAAATCTGAACATTAAAAAAATTTTTTTAATATTTCTTTATCTTGAGAGAGAGTGAGTAGGGGAGAGGCAGAGAGAGAGGGAGACAGAGGATCCAAAGCACACTCTGCGGTGACAGCAGAGAACCCAGCATGGAGCTGGAACCCACGAACCATGAGATCATGACCTGAGCCGAATTTGGAAGTTAGACGCTTAACTGACAGAGCCGCCCCGGTGCCCCGAAATCTGGACATTTTCTTTCTTTTTCTTTTTTTTCTTTCTTTTTAATGTTTGTTTATTTTTGAGAGAGAGAGAGAGACCAGGCATCAGGTGCCCTGAAATGTAGACATTCTAGATAACACAGTAGCTGGATTCTGAATCACTTGGAGGTTGTTGATGCTGTTTGTTTAGAAACTGGTCTGAGCTAGTTGTTTAGAGTCGGCGTCCCTTGCAGTATCCAGCTACCACTTTCACCTTTTTTTTAAGTCATTCATTTTTTTTAACTGCTTATTTAATTTTGAGAGAGAGTGACAGAGCAGGAATGGGGGAGGAGCAGAGAGAGAGAGGGGGACACAGAATCAGAAGCAGGCTCCAGCTCTGAGCTGTCAGCACAGATCCCGACGTGGGGCTCGAACCCACGAACCACAAGATCATGACCTGAGCTGAAGTCGGCCACTCAACCGACTGAGCCACCCAGGCGCCCCTATTCTTTTTTGAATTTTAAGCTAATATCCCTGGGGCTTGCTCCTGGGTTAGCATATGTTAGTAGTCAGGCGGTGATAGATGGTAGGTTGTGCTTGAATATCTTGAACCATGAAGCCTTTACTGATGAATTTGTGGGGGTCTGGGGGCACACCTTCAGAATTCAAGTAGCTTACAAGTCTGCCCGCTTTTGCTTTGTGTGTAAAGCCTCCCATGTGGCAGGGGCTGAGCAGATACCTCGGGTTCTCTCCATTCTCTCCTGAGTGTGCTGCACACCCACACGTAGAGCCTTCCAGATCACCAGAGGCGTGTGGGAGTTTGCGAGGGCCCAAACGACTTGTTTCCAGATCTCCCAGTAAATTTCTGGCAGATCTGTTCCAACCAGCGTTCCTGTTCAAGTCAGCTGTATGTAATGCTGGCCTTGCCCGATTGCTTACCATTGAGATCGCCATTGTTTTTGACAGTGGTCCGTGGATAGTTCTGTGTTCCCAGCCCAATCCCACTGCCTTCCCCTCCCCTACCCCGCCCACCTAGCAGCGAGACTGCAGTGAGATGGGGGTCCCTGCAGGCCAGAAAGCCTCAGGCTCCCATTGTTCTTACTAAGGTCCCGTAGTTCTTGAGTAAATAGTCTCAGTTCATTTCCTTTGGCCAATTTCCAGAGTCCAGAAATGTTTGCTTTTGTAAAAAAAATTTGTTTTAATGTCTTTATTTTGAGAGACAGAGCAGAGAGCAAGCAGGGGAGGGTCAGAGAGAGAAAGAGTCCCAGAATCTGAAGACAGGCTCCAGGCTCTGAGCTGTCAGCACAGAGCCCGATGCGGGGCTTGAACCCACGGACTGAGAGATCATGACCTGAGCCGAAGCCGGACGATTAACCCACTGAACCCCCCGGGCGCCCCAGCAAATGTTTGCTTTTGACAATTGCATACGCTTTTTTTTTTCTACGTTTATTTACCTTGAGAGAAACAGCAAGCAGGGGAGGGGCAGTGAGCAAGGGGGACAGAGGATGCGAAGAAGGCGCTGCGCTGACAGCAGAGAGCCCGACACAGGGCTCAGTGGGGCTCGAACCCACGAACCGTGAGATCATGACCTGAGCCGAAGGCAGACGCTCAACCGACTGAGCCCCCTGGGCTCCCGAGTCCACTTTTTTCCAGTGCTCTTGGGGAACAGGATTTGTTGAGCTCCTTTCTCTGATGTTCTGGAAGTCCCACTCCTCCCCCGTTTTTAATGCCGTGTAGTGCTCCGCGCTTTGGGTGCCCCGCTCTGTATTTGTCAGGCCCTGGGCGATGGATACGTAGGCTGCTTCCGCGGTTTCCCAAGGCAGCCCCTGCGCGCTGAGCATCGTTGCCGGTGCCTCATCAGCACACCTCTGTCCGGGTCCCCTCCCGCCCTGCTTCTGCGGTCACAGCAGCCTGCGCCCCTTCCTCACCCTTAAATTCCATTTCATCAGGGAAGACACTGATCAAGGTAGCAGAAGCCGAAAAGCGCCTGGGAGCCGCCGAGAGGGATTTCATCCACACAGCGTCCATCAACTTCCTCACGCCTCTGCGCAACTTCCTGGAAGGGGACTGGAAGACCATTTCGGTGAGAGACCCAGGGCCACCCTGCCCTCCGGGAGCTGCGGCGTCCTTCTCGGAGCCGCTGAGCCTAGGCTCTCCTCCCGGGTTGGGGAGCCGGCCCTCCTGGGCCTCGGACGTGGCGCCCATGGGCTGAGTGCCATAGTGGGTGACCTCCCCCGTCCGGGCCTCCGTTTCCCCGTATGGACCGGACGGCGCTGTGGGGTCTCCCAGAGCTGCCCGGGGTCTCACCCTGCCCTGTCCCCCACCCCACAGAAAGAGAGACGTCTCCTCCAAAACAGACGTCTGGACTTGGATGCCTGCAAAGCAAGGCTGAAGAAGGCCAAGGCTGCGGAAGCCAAAGCCACGGTAGGTGTCCCTGCCGGGCTCCTGCCCCCGCCCCTCCCCCAGTTCTGCTTGGAGCTGGCGGTGGGGGGTGAAGGGAGCTGATGTTTGGCATGACCTTTCTTCCCCATCCCTGTCTGGAGAGGCCTGGCTGGGGGGCGCTGGTCCCAGCTGACCGCTTCGGGGCGTGCTTCTCTGCCCCTCCGAGGGAAGCCCGGCCACCCAGAGCCCTGGGTCCCGGGGCGGAGGTTTCTGGGGCGGGCGGAGGGCTCGCCACAGCCTCCCCAGACAGCCAGCCCGTCGGGAGTTTCTCGCATGGCCCTGCCCTGCCCCGCTCTCCGCAGATGCTCGCTCTGTCCCCCGGCTCTGCCCGGGCATGGCTCCCCCTTACTAACTCCCCCGCCCGCCGCTCCAGTGCTGGTCCCGGGGGTGCCCTGACGGTGTGAACCCCGGAGCTGGACCGCCCACCTGCTCGGGCACGACCGAGGGCCCTTTCAGGTTAGCTGCACGACACGGGTCGGGCCAGGACCTCGCGGTTCTCCGTTCCCTCTCAACTCGCTGAGGCCTGCCCGGCCCGGCCAGCCCAGCGGACGCTGCGTGGCGCAGTTTGACCAGGGCAAGGCCAGGGTGGAGAGAGCGGGCCTGAGGGCGAGCGCACTCCTGCCATGCCAGGCTGCTTGGGGGGCACAGAGGCCTAGAGGCCACTTTGTGCTCTGAGGAGGGAACTGCGAGTCCAGGGAAGGCCCTGTGCCTGCCCAGCTCTCAGCCGCTCATGAGGATTCTAGCCCCAAACCCTCATCGCGTCCCCTTCCCACCGTGTGGCCACTCGGGACCATGGAGCCTGGGCCTGCACTGCCTCTGGGGACAGCCAAAGGCAGGGTCTCACTCATCCAGGTGTTCCGGGCCAGATCGGAGGCAGGGCTCAGCCACTGGAGTCTCGCTGTGGTTGGTAGGATGACCTGAGTCGCCTGCACAGGACAGTCCTCCCCATCCCCCAGGGCCAGATGTCTCTCTGGAGACCCTTGGCCAGAATAAGCTCGTCCTCTATCAGGGAGGCCAGGGGAGCCTTCCCTTAGTCACGTGTCCAGTTGTCTGGCCCGGACAACCTCCAGCCTTTGGCTTAGACCAGGATGCGCCCCGCAGAGCCGGCCCACGGCCGCCTGGGTGCGGCGAGCGTCACGGAGGACCGGAGCCCAGCAGGTCACACCCTCTCCCCACCCGGTAAACACACGCGCGCACACACACTCGTAGCAGGACTCCTTCCGGAGGGCAGGGTCAGCTGCCCGCCCGCCACCTGCCGTCCCCTGTGGCCGGGGCTCCTGGGGGGGTACCTGCTCCCGCCTGCGCTGTGGACTCACTAACTCTTTGTTTTTGTTCCTTTCCGTTCTGCTTTGGGTAACTTGGCTCAGTGTGAGGGAGATGTGAGTATACCTATCCCACGTGCTGTGCTGCTTCCGGTTGGCCCGTCCCCGCCTCGGGCCGTGGTGCCGTGCTGGCCCCGGGGACTTCCTGGGCATTTTGCAAGCAGCTGGTCTCCCCACCAGAGGCCCTGCCATGCGGAGCCTCCGGTTAAGGGGGGCGCCGGGCACTAGAGCCTGTGAGTCAGCTTTTTGCAAATATGGGAAGCCTGTCACCCTGTCCATCCATGCATCCATCTGTCCATCTTGTTGTGGGGGAGGGGCCTGGTCTTTGCTGCAGGAGCGAGAGGCCGTGCCGTGTGGAGATTCTGGGATAGAGAAAGCTGGGGTTGGGGGATGGGTTTTGTCTGGACAACTGTGCTCCACCTGGGGCATCTGGGTGAGACTGGGGACCGGGGAGGAGGGCGCCAGACCCGATCTGCAACTCACCCCGAAGCCCCCCGGGGTTCTGCTCTTCTGGGCTCCCAGTGCCACCACCCACTTGGTCTTTGTCTGCCTCTCTGTGTCCCTAAGCCCACCGGCACCCAGGAGGTTGGAGCGGGGAGAAGGGGGCCGTGTGGCACGTGTCTGCAGCCTCCCGTCCCTTGGGCCAGGGGCTCCCGGCCTCTCCCTTGGGGAGACTCTGGGGCGGTGCCCGGCCCCATGTGACCCCCTTTCCCCTCCGTCGCCTCTTCCCGCCAGACGGTGCCTGACTTTCAGGAGACTAGACCTCGTAATTACATTCTCTCGGCCAGCGCCTCTGCGGTAAGCGCCCCACCCCTGCCGCCCGGCCTCCCTGTGCCTGCAGCAGCACAGGGCCCATCCCGGGAGCCTGGAGGGCCGCAGCCCTGCCTCTGGCCCCCTGCGCGCACCCTGCGCCCCGAGTCCTCACTTCCCCGAGTGGCCTCCTGGAGGTGGCAGCCGGGCCAGCTGCACGGGACGGGACAGCATGGGCCGCTGGGGGCAGTGGCCCCGTCTTCCCCGGGCCCTGAGGTCCGCCCCCTGCCTTCCCGGACTGGAGCCGAGGGTGGTGCTGTCCTGCCGCCCTGGCACATCTGCCTGGTGTCGCGGCAGCGAGGAGAGACCCAGAGAACGAGCAGCGAGGGTCGGGGACCCCTGTGGGTGGGGGAAAGGAGGAGAGAGGCGGGCGGGGCGGGGTCACGTGGGCTTCCGGTATCGTGGGATCTCTGGCCACTAGGTGTTTGCTTGTAGTTTGGGACGTGGGTCAACCACGTCTGTCCCATTGTACCCATTGCCACCACTGCCGTGCCTCTTCTGCCTTTGTCCCCGACCTTCCGTCTCTGCCGTGGGCGGCACGCTCCGGCTCGTCTCCACCTCTGTCCCTGCATGTTGCCGCGTGCGCGTGCACTCAGGCAGTGGCTGGGCCATTGTGCCCCGAGGCGGCGGCCCCAGTTCACTCCGCCAGGCCCCTCTTGCTGGGTGTCCCCCGTGCACACGTGCAGGGGCCACTGCCCACGTTCTGGTTTTCTAAGTGGCACCGTGGTGGGACATCTCGGGCTGCAGGGCTCACCTTGTTTTGCTTAGGCCATCAGCATAGACTTCCCACACTGGGCAGGAGAGACGGGTCTCCTAAGTCGTGGTGGGGGGAGGGGGGTCTTTCTTCTTTAGACTCTGGATGACACTTCCTGCCCGCTTTCCTGGGCCGAGTGGAAGGAGGAATATCCCGGAGGGTGGAGCCCGCCCTGTTTTTTTCTTTTGCCATTGAACCCCAGTGTGACTCGGGCGCGAGGCTGCCTTTCTCTGGCGAAGGACAGAAAGGTTCAGTGACTGGCCTAGGGTCACACGGTCCTGCGTCCCAGCCCACCGGCCTTAGCGGAGCGCCAGGGTGGGACGGGGGACGCTCGGTCTCCCGCCAGAGCCCGGGGGCTGACGCTGTAGGAGAGACCCCAGCAGGGCTTCCCAGCTGGCTGTCCCCTACCTTCCCTGCATGCAGCATGTTGGTCTGGACCGTGGCGGTCCGCGCCCCTGCTCACACCAGGCCGCGTCCCCGCCTCAGCTCCCGGCTGGATTACCGGGAAGGGTGCGGGGCGGGAAGAGGTGGGCTCTTGGGGGAGCTGGGGCAGGGCGCGGGCTCTGGGGTCCAGCTGCCCTCCCCCTACTCCCCCGCTGACTGGTGGCCCCTCCCTCCCCTGCTGCCTGGTCCTGTTGCCGTCTCTGAAGCTCTGGAACGATGAGGTGGACAAGGTGAGGCTGGGCTGGGGCTTGGGGAGCAGAGGCCTTAAGCGGGTCCGGATCGGGAAGGGACAGCAGGTCGGGGCCGCTGTGAGGGCATCGCTTCCGCTCTGTGGGGAGACTGCCCCCACAGTCCCTCTGGGCACACAGGGGAGTGGCATGCTCAGGGGCGAGGTACCGGGTTGTCAGAGGTCGTGGCCGAGCACCCGCGGGTCTGTCTCTGGCCACTGGTCACGGCATAGGTCCAGAGGGGTCCCAGCAGAGTCACAGCTGCCCCAGGGGCCAGGGCTCCAGGCCTGAGAAGTGCACCCCTGCCTCCTAGACGTCCCCAGGGGGAAGCGCCATCTGCATCCAGAGTAGAAACAGGCTGCTCCTAGTGGGCGTCGGGGCGCGGGAGGGGCGGGGGGCACCTGCCGCCACCACACGCTCTCTCGCACCGGGCCCTTCCCAGGCCGAGCAGGAGCTCCGAGTGGCCCAGACTGAGTTTGACCGGCAGGCAGAAGTGACCCGGCTCCTGCTGGAGGGAATCAGCAGCACCCACGTGAGTCATGCCCCATGCCCCGTGTCGCTGCTCTCCCATTGTCCCCTGTCCTCCTGCCCTCCCCCACCCCCTCTGGCAAGCCGTCCACAAGATGGCAGGCGGTGAGGGGCAGCGCTGGAGCCCATGGTCCTATGGGTGGAACTTCAGCTTTGTTCCAAGTGCCTCAGAGCAAGTGACAAAGGCTCCATAGCCCCCAGCCCCGGGGCACAGCAGGGGCGGGGCGGGGGAGGGAGCGTCTCGCCACCCGGCCCCCCCCCCCTCACCGCGGGCACCGCTCTCCGCCCCGCAGGTGAACCACCTCCGCTGCCTCCATGAGTTCGTGGAGTCCCAGACGACTTACTATGCGCAGTGCTACCGCCACATGCTGGACTTGCAGAAACAGCTGGGGAGGTGCCCACGGGGTCCCCCGGCCCCCAGCGACACACAGGGCGACAGGGCGGGTAGAGGGCTGACCCTCTGGACGACAGTGAGGTGGTTGGCCTTGGTGACCTCTGAGAGCAGGTTCCCCAGGACGCCCGGGGGGGAGGAGGATGGCACGGACGGGGTGGCGCATCTCACACTTCCCTTTGCCTTGCTTTTCCCCTCACGCTGCCAGCTCCCAGGGAGCCATGTAAGTCGCGGCAGGGGGCCCGGGGGATGGGGGCTTTGGTGAAACTCGTGGGGCTCTCCATGGTCCACGACTCCTGGCTGAGACATCGCCCCTCTTCAGATTCCCAGGCACCTTCGTGGGCACCACGGAGCCTGCCTCCCCGCCTCTCAGCAGCACCTCGCCCACCACTGCCGCGGCCACTATGCCTGTGGGGCCCTCGGGGGCCGGCCTGGCCCCCCCTGGGGAGGCCGCTCTGCGCCTGGAGGAGGTGAGCCCACCGGCCAGCGGGACCCGGAAGGCCCGGGTGCTCTACGACTACGAGGCGGCCGACAGCAGTGAGTTGGCCCTGCTGGCTGACGAGGTAGGCCTGGTACCACGGGGGTGGGGGCAGAGGGCGGACTCAGGAGGGACCCCCCCACCCCTGCTTCCAAGTCTCTGAGGGGTCCTGGGGGTGGAGCCAGGGCTGGGGGGAAGCGGAGGCGGTTCTGGCTCGGAAGCAGGGTCTCCGGAGAGCAGAGGAGGTCGTCTCTGGACGTGCAGACTGCTCTGTCGTGGGACCCTGGCAGCCCCGTCCCCACGCAGTCCTGCTGCCGGTTCTGCCCCTGCAAGGGTGTGACCGTCCCTCTTTGCCCTCTTCAGCTCATCACTGTGTACAGCCTGCCCGGCATGGACCCTGACTGGCTCATTGGCGAGAGGGGCAACAAGAAGGGCAAGGTCCCGGTCACCTACTTGGAACTGCTCAGCTAAGCAGGCGCCCCCGGCCTCCTGCCCATCCCCCCGTTCTGGCCCGGGCAGGAGAGGACACGTGCGGCCCCGGTCATCCAGTCGTGAGGGGGCCCCAGAGGCCGAATGGTCCCGGCCCCGCCCCTAGCCCTGCTTTTGGAGCCCCCTGACTGCCCCTCCCCAGCACTGCCTGCATCCGCCGAGCACCCCAGCTCTCCGGTCCTGCCCGCTCCTGCTGAGGAGGGGGACCCGGCTGCAGTGCCGCCCCAGGCCCCTCGGCCCGCACGGGGGTGGGCGCTTGGCCTGCAGCAGCCTGGGCCGTGCCCTTGGTGAGAGCACCTGCCTCTTGGTCGCCAACAGCAGCGGCGGGGGGAAGGCAGGCGGGCACCGGCCCCTCTGGATGGCTGGAGTGAGGGGCGCCTGGCCGGAGTGGCCCCTGCTCCGGACTTCGGTGGCCGCAGCCTGCGCCTCTCCACACTCACTTTTTAACTGATCTTTTTACTCTGCCTGTCTGCTTGCTCTCAGCCGGTGACAATAAATCCTCCTTCACATGCATGTGGCCTGGGCTCCTGTCGGGCCGGCCTGGGGGACGGGAAAGGGAAGCGTCCCCACAGCACTTCCTCCTTCCTCCACGGGCCTCGCTCTCTCCCACAGGGCCGGCGCCGCTCAGACGGAACTCTTCTTCCTGCACGCGAGGCCGAGTTAAGACATTTTATTCCTGAGAAACACTTTGCTAAATTTGGGCCGTGGCGTGGACTGTCGAATTGTCGGGAGGGTTTTAGCTGGTCCCTGCTCACGTGCGCTCACGTTGTCCTCACAGAGGAGGGAAGATCAGAGTCACCTCAAAGTTCCGTACCTGGCAAGTAGCCACTCAGGGACTCTGGCCCAGGTCAGTCTGATTCTAGAAACTTCAGGTGGTGGCTTTGGGCTGTAGCCCAGGTGTCAGATTAAGCAGAGTGCAGCGGGCTCGCGGTTGGGTGCTGGGAGGCCGGAGGCCCACAGCCCGGAGGCCCACAGCCCGGGCCTCTGCAGGGAGGGGCAGGCGAGGCAGGGGCACAGAGCTCAAACTAGGAAGGTGCGGAACTTCGACAGAGGCTACACCTGCCGGTAAACGGAGCGTGTGCGGTGGGAGTGAGGTATGGGGGCGCCCAGGGACCGAGAGCCAGGCGGGCCGGGAAAGGGAAAATTCCAGTGTCCGCCCGCCCAGTGCCCCCCTCCCCCCATTTCCCTGGATGGTAATGAGGGGAGGTCAGCCGGCTCTCCCCACACCTCCGCTGCGCTTGCAGGCCCCTGGCCGGGGACACATGCTTGGGGACAATGGGTGCTCATCTCCAGGCGCTGAATGCACATCACACAGCTGTCTATAAACAGTATTTTAATATTTATATAAATAGACCACAGTATTACCAAAAACTGCAAGAACAGAGCATGGAAAACATTTTCAGAGCCGTGCACACAGCCTTTCCTGGTTGCATGTGACACCGGCTCCTGGCCTCTGCTGGGCCGGGGTCAGGTGCAGGGGGGAATGCGTAAGGGAAGAACCACACCCCTGGGAGATTTTGAACTCAAGGGTGTGAGTGCAGCAGACTCACGGCTCCCACCTGGCCGTGGACCTCTTGATCTATTATAAAAATAATGCCAGCGGGTGGGTGGCTGGAGTCGTGACTGCCCTGGGGGAAGGACAGGTGCTGCTCTCAGTCCACACAGGCCCCCGTAGGGCCTGCCGGCAGCACCCCCGCTGCCCAGGACCGACGTGCAGGCTGCCTGCCGGGGAGGGGTGGGGAGGGGTGTGGCAGGGCCGGCGCCCTATCTCTGCACGTGCCGCACGAAGGCCTGCACCAGCTGGATCAGAGGCTCCTGGCTCTCTGGGCTGGCCTTGGAGAGTGAGGTGGACTTGCCCTGAGGCGAGGGGAGGACGCTGGCAGCAGGGGAGCTGGGGCCTCCCCGGCGGAAATATCTCGAGAGGCTGGAGAGCAGGGTGCTCTGTGAAAGAAAGTGCTCAATGAGGGCCCTGTGAGGTGGGGACCAGGTGGGAACCCACAGGGAACGCTGCCAGTCCCTCTGGTCAGAGCCCTCTGCCCATCTGTACCAACTCCGAGCTGAGCTCCTGCTTCATGCGCTGTTTGTCCCGGGGGTGCACAGCCGGGTCCCTCAGGTAGCGCATGGCCTGGGAGATGAGCAGGTAGAAGCAGTTCTCCATGGCGAACATCAGGAGGGACCTGGGGCGGGGGGAGGGGGTCCTGTTGCAGACAGCCGGGCTGGCAGGCACGGGGTGCACCGCCGAGCCAGGAGGACTGACCCACGGTTACCCTGGCCCCAGATCAAATTCCAGAAGAGGGGCTTCTTACTTCAGTGTTCTGGTCCCTTCTGCCTGTGTGCTGAGCCCCACGGCCTGGGTGAGCGACTCCTTTTTCTTGTCCAGCTGGAGGCAGAGAAACAGGGTGAAAGAAAAAAAGTGACAGTAACAGGTGTGGCTCGCTGCGAGCCTCTGACTTGGCAGGCGGGCACCAGCAGTCTGCCAGCTACTCGCTCAGCCCGCACAGTCCCCCCAGGAGGCCCCACCAGCTCGTTCAGGAAAAGGACTGGGCTCGGAAAGGCTGACGTGCTCGAGGCCACAGTTACGCCACGGGAGACCGGAAGAAGACTTGGGTTGAGAGGCCAGAATCTGACAGCACCCAACCTACCTCTCCAAGCATGTTTAGGGCCACGTTCACTGTGGCCAGCAGAGTCCCGAAGGAGGGGGCCACTTCAGAGTCAAAGGTGGGAGTGGTGAAGCTCAGGGCAAACAGGAAGTTGTATTCAGCAAGGTCCAGGGACTGCAAGGCAAGACGGGCGCAGCCTAGAGCCCAGCTAGGACCCCAGGCAGCTCTTAAGGGTAGAGCGGCACCCAGGAGAGCCTCTGCGGCTTGCTGCTAGGCAGCCAATGGCATGGCACGGGGGTGGCTGGTACCTGGTCCAGCAAGATCTGGCAGACGTCCGGGGTGAAGTGGCGCAGGGCCGCCAGGGTCCTGCTGAGGATCTTGAGAAGCCCGTACTGGACTGTGTGTAAGGCTCGCTGCTCCGAGGCCTCCGTCTCAGCAGCGGGCTGCTTGGAAGAAGAGCAGGAGGGGGCGGCGGCGGCAGCGGGGGGCAGCCGCTGAACTCGGGGGGCAACAGCCGAGGGGATGCCATCCCCGTTTTTGTTCTGAGAGGGACGAGAAATGGAGGTGGAGTCCAGCGCAGCCGGCCGCGGCCCCGCGGGCAGCCTGGCGCGGAGGCACTTACCTGCAAGCAGTGCTGCAGCATCTTGCGGCTGTGCAGGAGGGAGGTGCAGGCCTGGCACAGGTAGCCCAGGTTGACCTGCAGCGGACGCAGACACGGGGCAGGGAGCTCTCAGCCGCGGCCCGGGCAGGCCGCCCGGCCCGTGCCTTTGCCTGAGCTCCGGCAGGGCTCACCTCCCTGCGTTCTCAAGCTGCAAGTCTTAGAGCCACCAAGTCTGCCGACTCCAGACTGGGGCAAGGGGTACCTGGGGCATTTCCCTGGGGCCTAGTTCAATGCCTAAGACTGGTTCTTCAGTAAAGAAATAAGATAGGGATCATTTCCCTATTTTACAGAAGAAAAAGGTTTAGAGATAGTGAAGTAACCTGGCCAAGGTCACACAAATGATGGATGCCCGTGTGGCTCCAGGGCCTGTTCCTTCCCTCCCGCCCGAACCCTTGCCCCGCTGTCCCCAGCTTCAGGCCTATTCCTAAGGGTCTATCCAACCGCGCCCAAGTTCCTAAGCTACAAGGCTGCCCTTTACTACAGAAGGAAAACTGTAGCTCCAGAGAGAGCAACATGAAGAAACCAAACCGTGTTCATGGAGCAAAATGCCCACGTTCCAAGTGCCTGCGATTCACCAGAGGTGCCCCAGACAGTGCCCACCACCCCATGCCCAAGCACTTCCCGAGACCCCCTGCAAGGAGCCGTGTCCAAGGCCCCACCTGGACATCGCGCAGAAGCTGAGGCAGGTGGAAGTGCCATTCCTTCATGAAGTTGGAGAGCTGCAGGATGAAGCCCACAGTGTGGTCTGCCTCCTCCAGGCAGGCCAGACTCTGTACTGTCCTCACCGCACTGAGGCACTGCGAGGGGAGACAGGGCAGGATGGGGTGAAATCAGGGACCTGACCTGCCTGCTCTTTGCCCTCCCGTTGGGAGGACAGGTTCTGGACCCACAAACGCTGAGGTGATGGCACATCAGGCACTTCTTGGCTAAGAAGTTTCTGAATGGTCTCCCTAGTACCCTGAGCCCCCCCACCCCATGGTGCTGGCAGCCCCTCACTTGTAAGGTCCGCTCCTGGTGAACACCCACAAAGTCCAGGGCCTCAGTCAGGAAGTTGTAGCGCAGAGTTTTGAGGAGCCGCTCCATCAAGGACATAGAGAGGCGGTAGACCCCTGGCCAGGAGGGGGCATCCAGGGACTTCCGAGAGGTGCTAGGTGTCTAAGACACAGACAGCAGACAAGATCAGGACGCGGCACCAGTGAATGCAGCTGACACACGGAGCGGGGCCTCCTGGCAACACAGCAGCTAGGGCAGATTGGCTACTTGGAAGAGAGAACCTAGAAAGGGCACAGCTACTGCCTGGTGACTGGCAGGGGCACGGGGTCTGAGGCCAGAGATGACAACGAAAGAGCACCAGGCAGAGATACAGGAATCCCGGGTTCTAGACTCAGGCCTGCCATTAACTAGCCACGTGAGCTTCTCTTGCTAGAAATCAGTATAGGGGCAGCGAGGAGTCCATACCATCAGTGTGTCACAAGCCACTAAAGAGCAATTTCTGGGGCAGGTGAAAGATCAAGGACAGGGACACTTTGCTACTCAAACTCCAGTCTGGCCAACTCAGGCCCCCTGGCAAGTCACTGGCACTCACCTGCACAGTCCCGTTGGAGCTAAGCTGGTACACGCTCAGGAGGGGCAGACAAATGCTCTGGGTGATGCCAGCCCCAGCTACTGCTGTGGCTCCCTGGGAGGGAAAGACCTGGAATAAGATGGAGCTTCCCCGGCCCCAGCACGTCTGGAACCTGTCCCCTGCCTGGGGGCAGCTGGAGTTCCCAAGGCACACCAGGGCTCCTGTGTGCCGAACCCCACCCAGCACAAGCAAGGAGGCTCCCTCCTGCACTCGGGCGGGCCGCCTACCTGCTGGGTGCGAGCCAGAGTGAGGAGCAGGTGCAGCGATGCCTCGGTAAAATGCAGATTCTGCTTCATGCGAAGGCTCACCTCCAGAGTGGTGAAGAGGGTTGGCAAGATGGGGAGCCTGCGAGTCACCTGGAGCCACGACTCGCCGTCCTCGTCCACCTCGCACAGCTCCTTGGCCAGGTGCAGGCCCAGGACACACACCTGCTGGGGCCCAGGGGCAAAGATGGGCAAGAGGGAAGGAAGCAGTGTGTGGGGGGGAGGGGGGCAGGAGCACAGCAATAGGCAGCCCTGCGCCAGGCTGCCCCACCTCCCACTCCACATGGGTCTCCAAGTGCGGCTAATGGGAACGCCAAGTCTCTCCCAACCGGCTCAGTGTCCGCCCCCTACCGGCTCAGTGTCCGCCCCCTACCGGGGCACAGCAGCCCCTCCAAGCTAACAAAGCCCAGTGACAGTTCTTGACTCCTCCCTCCCCCACTGCCTCGCAAGCTTCCCGACTCACCCCTGCTCACTGCACCCGACTCTACCCCTCTTGCTGCACCACTGCGCCAGACTCCTGAGCGGGCCTTCACTCTGCTGGCCCCTCTCCAATCAGTTTTTCACACCAGTTGCTTGGCAAACTTACTTTTGACCATGACGCACAAGAATAAATACTTTTTATGCTGTGTCTCCGTATACGCATATTTAATATGTTTTCCTACCCTTTCCACACAAAACATATTTTTATACTTTATCCTATTTCATTAAAAAATTCTGTTTGTAATCAAACGGGTTCATTTCAATACCCACTAATAAGTCATGACCCAGTTTGAAAAATACTCTTCTAGATCTTTCCACATTCTCTGTCTTGCTTAAATCCTGGAGTCCTCTCCACGTTCACCTGAATCCCAGATCAAACACCCTGCTAAGGTCATCCAGCCCCCAGCTCTCCAGCCTGTCACTGCTTCGCTCCCCGCAGCCGGACCTCCGGCGGCCAGAGGACCCGAACCGTGGCAAGCCACCCTGTCCTCACTCCTAAATCCTCCCCGCTCCCTCTCCCCGCCTGACTCCCCCAGTGCTGTTACAGCTGGAGCGGGGCTTTCTCGTGGAGACCCTCAGTCAGGTGAGAACCCCAGGCCATGTGCTCTCCCGGTATTTCCCCCGCACGGGACTTGCCACGATGGGTTTCCGGGGAGTCTGCGGAGGCTCTGACGTTAGTGTTCCCACCAGTGCAGCGACTACCTGTCTCTCACTCATCACCCCCAGGGCCTGGCACAGTACAGGGAGGCAGTTGACACTTGCTGGCTGTGCGTGGACAGGACAAGCTGCGCCCCAGGGCGCTCCCTCACCCCATCACGCTGGTCCTTGTGCCGGGGCCGCGAGCAGTCATCGGTCTCCATGCTGTCCTTGTCCTCTGGGGCACCACCCGATGCCAAACTATGGCGGGTCTGGTCGAAGAGCGCAATCACCTCTTCCTGGAGGGTCTCACAGACATTCAGCACCAGCTGGGAGTACTGGGGGATGTCACTCACTGCAGAGCACAGGCAGGGAGGGGACACAGTCATGCTTACCATGTCAACACACGCTGCAGAGGGAATGTCCGCTACTGAGAGAGGCTCTGCCCGCACGGGGAATGGGGAGGAGACGATGGGGGAGAAGTTTTCTCGAGGACGGGATTTCCAAGACCGACAGCTCACACCACACAGCAAAAATGTGTGACTGGAAACCAGATGAAGCCTCGCCAGGCCAGCTGCCAGTGGGGCCAGTGCTGCCCCCGCTCCCCTCTGCCCCTCACCTCTCATCTCCTTCATCTGCAACACTGTGATGAATGCTGAGAACACCTTGGCCTTGGTCTTCTCCATGAGCTGCTGGTCTGCCTGCAGCACTCCCTCCAGGATCTCCGTCAAGGGCCCAAGGATTTCATCCACAGAACCTAACTCTCTAGGAAGAATATAGGGCAGGGAAGAACACACGCCAAGTAAAGGGCACAAGCGCCCCGCTCCATCTCAGGATGCCCACTGCGCAGCCTGCCTCACCCCGTGTGCTAGCGAGGGAAAGCCAGCCCATTTCACACCCATTTGCTCCCCTTCAGGAAAGCGAAGGGCCAGTAAAGAGGAGCGAGCAGGCCACCTCCCCCGGCGCGGTGCTCACCTCTTCCACTGCCGGAGGAGGATAAGCAGCAGAGTGCACATCATGGAGCCGAGGCGGAGGCAGCTCACGGAGGTGGGGACCAGGAGCTGAGGGGAGACAGCAGACCAGTCAGAAGTCAGGTTTCCCATGAGCTGATGTGGCTGGGAGATTCGAGCTCCATCCAAAGGGCACTGTTCAGCCTCGGGCCCTTCTTTCCCAGCAGTGAGCTCACAGGGACGGGCGCATGGGGAGAGACCACAGCTTAGCACTGAGGTCTCAGGCCTCCGAGGCAACCAAGCCCCGTGTCCTGATCATTGTGAGACCTTGTTCCTGGGAGGAATGAGAAACCCCCCAGACACACTTACTAAGGCTCTGGTCCCATCGAGCACGTCAAGAAAGAGCTGGCGACGCACCTCAGAGTCAGTCAGGTGCATTACCTCTGCCTGCAAAGAAACAGGAAAAAAAATGTCATCTGGGAAAATTCCCCAGACTTTACAAAAGCCACCAAACGAAGGGTCCTCTGTCAGGCCATCAGTCATTGGTTAGTCACGGCCTTCCTAATTACCGCCCGGCTGTTTCTCTGTCCACCCTTAGATATGGTCAAAATCGGGTCAGGTTCACCTCCTCCTTCTGACAACATCCCTCTTCTCAGACCCTTCAAAGGCTTCCCAGCACCCTGGAAATACAAACCGCTCACAACACGGCCTAAGAGGCCTCACAGGATCTAGTCCAACGGACTGTGGGATCACCACTTGTGCTCACCCTATTCCAGTCCTACTAATAGGACTTCTTCCTGCTGAAACCATACCACGCTCTTTTCCACTCTGGATCCCTGCACACGTGACGCCATCTGCCCAGCCTACTCTTCTCCACAGGCTCTCCACCTGGAAGGCGCTTTGCACATCAGCTCCTCAGAGAATGCCTCCGTGCCTGCTCCTACTTAAGCACTCACTACCACAGCTCCTGACTGTCTCCCTCATAGTGAATTAGCACCATCTCACACTATATTTCTTTGTGAGTTAGTTTACAATTTGTCTCCCTCGTGGGGCCACTCTCCAGGAGATCAAAGACCTTCTCTGCCTTATTCACTGCTGTATCCTGACATACGGAGAACATTCCGTGAGAATCTGTTAAATGAATAAGTGAACGGTCAGTATCCTACACTTAATCAGATAGTTTTCCTAAGAAAAGAGACGATGGCAGGATTTTCAGAGCTATGAACCATGAACTGCTGCCTATGGCGTCCAACATAGGAAATAGTTAATAACACCGTAATGGCCTTGTACGTTTAAGAGACAGTAACTAGACTTAGCATGGGAATCATTTTATTATGTGTAAAAATACTGAATTATTAACCGTCCATCTGAAACTAACAATACACTCTATGTCAATTCTACCTTAATTAAAAAAACAAAACAACTGTTGCCTAGCTAGGGCCTAAAAGGCAAGTGACACACAGGCTATCCGCCGAGGAATCGATCACTCTCCACAGGTGGCTGAGCCTTCTGGTGTGTCTGCAGTCTCCAGGGTCTACAGCCACTGTGATGCAGCAAGGTCCCGAGTCGGGGGCAGCCGTGCACTAGGGACAAGCCACTCATGGAAGACGTAAGAGTATGCTTGGAACAGGGACATCTACCAAGTTGTAGTTAATAAGGAAGCCAAGATATTAATCTGGATCCCCAGGGAGAAACAATTCAAAACTAAGTCCTTATTGTACAACATGATGGTGCAGTGTGCAGGCACACATAAAGAAGAAATGCAAACTCTTTTCAAATGCTAACTTTCTCTCTGTAAAACCCAACTCTCAGTAGACACACAGTACAGAGACAATGGCCTCTGTTCTTTTTCTAAAACCAGGAGCCAAGCAGAGTTGCGCAGCGGAAGTGTGCTGGGCCCATAAAACCAGGAAATGCAGTTTCTAGAACCACAGCGGTCACAGCTGTTTGCTGATCAGCCTACAAATATTTACCTAGGGTCCACAGGGCACACACCCCAGAAGGTGACTCTGAGTGCGCACGAGAGGCAGATGAAGGAAGGGGGCTCCTGCAAGGGCAGCTACGGGAGGCTTTCACGAATGCTATTGTTTCATGAATGTTTTAAATTACTTCTCTGCATTTTTCTTCAGGGTCTCTTGTTGAATCCAACACTCTAACACCCACAGCAGCTCCCCCCATCAACTGGCACAGAACTGTTACATTTTAGCTCAGGGAAAAAAATCCCTGATTCATTCTTCATCCCAAGGGGCTATGTCTGTTAGGCACTCCAGCACACGGTTGCTAGGATACCAAAGCGACACCCCCCCCCACCCCCCGGCAGAGGCTCTTACGTGACTGGTGGCGATGATGAGGAGCATCCTCCAGGCGGAGACCAGCATCTGATACTCCACCAGGGATGTGCAGTCGTTGCCCTCCGTGTCGGCTATGTGAACTGCCAACGACTTGACATATCCTGACCAGTAGGCAAAGCGTTTCTCGCTGGAAAATTTCTTAAGTGTATCTTTTAAAGACTGATCTAATGAGCCCCTAGGGTGTCAAGAAAAAAATAAAACCTATGATTAGGTTTTGAAAGCAGACAGAAATGTGATGGGCACAGACCCTTGTCGAGGCAGAGAAAGCGACCTCACTTGGGCTTAGAGGCAGACGGCTCCAGTCACCTCCACTGTGTGGGGCTCATACTTCTTGCTCAACATAATGGGTTAGGTTCAGGCCTTTTCCAGGATTCCTCCTCCATGAAATCCCGGGCACATGGAGTTTGCTTCACAATAACTCTCTCTGACAATCATAAATGCCATCAATGGACTGGCCAGGGACGCAACTCAGAGGCCCTCCATAAATGGCTCCAAACCAGCTCTCTCCTCTGCCTTGGCTCAAAGAGCCATGCACCCAGTGGCAGGCCACAGCGCACCCCCCACCCAAACCTTTAATTAAAATCCCAAAAGGGGAGAGGACTCACTTAACTACATAGTATATCTCCAAGCAAATTATCTTCATGATGAGGGCACAGGTTTCCAGGACACTGGGCTGTGGAGGGGAGAGCAGAGCAGATACTATCACGAGGAGCACCTCTTCCCTGGTGGCCCCCATGAGGGCGCAGAGCAGGGACCGGAGACTTGAAAGCAAGGAAGCACAGTCCCTATCGACCGCGAACGGGCATCTGCAGTGTCAGGTCCACAGTGTCTCCGGAGAAGACCACGGAGCCATCAACACAGAGCAGGGCATGCCACTTTCCTTCCCAAGCCAGACCGCACAGGGAGAGGAAGCAGGCACTCCCCTGAGAAAGAAGTTTCCAGTGAAGAAAACACTCCAGTTGCTTAATCAGGGGAGGGATCATTTTCTACATCTCAGTCTCTCGAAGCCCCGCCTGTCCTCCCCGAGACTTTCGGCACTGCCCAACCCTTCACCCCAGCTTACCTCGGAGGTTTCTGAGGGAGGAGAAAGGGTTCCAAACAGTGGACTGGTTAAATTCTCCCAAAATTTGGGTCTGAAAGGAAAACACATTTGGAAATCATCCTTTCTCTTGCACAGTCCTTCCTGAAGTTCTGTCCACCTGCCTTGGGTGGTTACCTGTGCATATTTTACCTGCCCGATCCTAACATGTGTCTCAGAGGTGACCTGCTCCTACATAAAGGGTTCCGTAGGTAAAATTATGCTTTCCTGTTAAAAACCACAATCGTATACTCTATGAATGTTCTAGAGTTGACTGGCAAAAATTCTCATGGTCTATGCCACTGCACATAGCTCACAGCCCCACAAGGAAGAGACGGGGAGGGGAGTAAGGATGCAGACTCCCATGGTTTGCCTTTTTAATGTTTCCTTTGTGCCAACAGGGTCCTAGAGAATAGGGGGTCTCATTCAAGTTCAAGGGCTTGAGCAAGTCATTCTTGTCTGAAGCTAATGTTTCTAAAAAACGATGGATCTGAAAGTGTTAGCAGAAGGCAAGAACACAAAAGGCAGGAAAAGGCGGGCACCCTAAGGTAAACACGCCTCTGCCTTAAACACGCCTCTGCCTTAAAGATGACACCTGCTGGCAGCAGCGTAAGGAAATGACTAAGGGAGCCGCTCGGCACACTGAGCCCGCCTCTCAGCACTTTTTACGCATATGCTAAGTGAGCTGTCAGGGCGAACCTCTGAAGTATGAAGTATTGTTACTCCCATTTTACAGACACAAGGCTTGGAGGTAAATCCCTCCTGGAGCCAGACTTACTTAGCTCTGAGGACCAGCATGGCGCTATCCCGCCGGTCCTGCCACAGGGCGTGCAGGAAGGCGATGGCCGCTCGATGAAGCAGGGGCGGACACCAGTAGCGGTCCTGCTGCTGGGAATCGATCAGCTCCAGCACCGCGTGGAGACAGCTCCACACCCCAAGGCTGAATTCCTGCAAGAGGGGCAAGAGTTCAGTCCCTGGCCACTGCCAGCAGCTGCACCCGTGGGGCCGCCTCCCCAGCTTCATCCCCCGTGCGGGCTCACCTTGGAGCCGTCACTGCCGTCCTTCACCTCCAGATTCAGGAACAGTTCAATGAGGCCCGGCTGAGTCTCTACTGCAACCGTGAGGAACTCCAGAATCATGACCTTGATGCGCATGTCCTCAATCTTGCTCTGCAGTCGGGTCAGGAAGGCATCGCGAATGGCAGCCGCATCGTTGCCCAGGCAGGCGTACACGGACATCGGGGCCACCTGGTGGGGACCAGACACACAGACTTAGAACTCTACTTCCAGAAAAACCTCAACAAGCTCCTGCAAAGGGTGCTAGAGAACTCTCAGAAAGGGAAATGTCAAGTATGTGCCACCAGGATAAAAGGGACATTGCTTCAAACTACAGTACAAAATGTCCAATGATTTACAAAAGTGGTAATCAACATTAAAAGATACACAATAATAACAATAAACACAAGGTAAAAAATGAGATAGTACTGGTTTGCCTATCAGATGAGCAAAGATTAAAAGCCCAATGGGGCCACTGTGGCAAGGCTGGAAGGCTTGGCATCAGGAGTGTAAACTGCTGGGGCGCCAGCCGGTTCAGCTGGGAGACTATCTGACTCTTGATCTTGGGGTCAGGAATTCAAGCCATGTGGTGGGGCAGAGATTACATTAAAAAAAAGTGGGGGTGGCGCCTGGGTGGCTCAATGGGTTAAGTGTCCGACTTCCACTCAGGGCATGTTCTCACAGCTTGGGGTTTGAGCCCTGCAGTGGACTCTGTGCTGACAGCTTGAAGACTACGGCCTGCTTTGGATTCTGTGTCTCCCTCTCTTTCTGCCCCTCCCCCACTTGAGCTCGGTCTCTCTCAAAAATAAATAAACGTTAAGAAAAAAATAATTTTTTAAGGGAGGGGGAAATATAAACTCACAATTCTTTTTGGAGGTCAATTTAGAAATGTCTAAAAAAATTAAAATGTTCACTAGTAACTAATATTCAGGAACTGAAAATAAAAGTTTACGGAGTTCTATGAACAATGTTCACTGCAGCACTGCTTATAATAGTGAAAGATAAAAAAATAAAATCATCAGGATGCATCCACTCTGTGCTCGTCGTGCAAGCACTAATGACAATATGGAAAGACTGCAAGATCTGGTGTCAGTGAAGAAAGCCAGTCACAAAACCGTGCGCGTGCAATTCTACTTTTGTGAAGGAGAGAAAAGCACAGCAAACATCCTCCAAAACAAAAGCACAGATAAAGAGGAATGTGGGACAATGCACACCAATCTGCCCACAGGGAGTCTCAGCACGAAGGGATCAGAGTAGACCTTAGCTTTCTATGCTACATTTACCTGTAACGTTTAGATATGTTAAAATGAGTATGCAGGTCTTTTGTAATTGGGGAAAAACCCCCTCACAAACCACAATTTAGGTGTGGTGTGTATGGCAACACAATTTGTGTGATGTGCACACGGCTGGGTCACTTTACAAGTCAGAGAAGTCCGAGCTAGCTGTTTCTCCTGAGATAAGGCAGCGCTGGTCTCATGCACAAAGTCAGTTTTCTGGGGCTTCGGCTGATTAAGTGGGATCCTACCGTGGCCAGACGTTTCAGCAGCTGGATGGCAAGACGTGGCAAAGCAGGGTCGTGTCTGTGGTAGATGTACTTGGCAAGGACAGCGATGAGGTTGTTCCCATGGGCACCTGAAGCAGCACAGCAAGCAGCTCAGACACCAGGTGTGCCTGGTTCAAGCTCCCAAGCGAGGCTGCAGTCCAAAAAGGCTCACGCACGTGAGGGAATTTACTAGCCTCACGTCCTTGGGAAGGCCAGAGCGAATCCAGGTGGCCAAACCATTCTCTCTTTTCAGTAGCCAAGGGGATATAAAGGATTTGGAGATAAACAGCCCAATCCAATTCATTAAGAGCAGGAAGAGGGACATTTTGGGGTAAAAAAACAAATAGCAGTCTCTTAATAAACAGGTTAGAAAAAGGCATCACATTGGGGAACTGCACTGGCATGCAGGAATCCTCAAGATCCCGAAACGATATAGGAGGTCTTATACATTATCCAAACACCTACTTGAAAATGAGGAAACAGGGTCCCAAAGGGATTAAACAATTAGCATAAGGTCAAAGAATAAAATAGTTCATACTTAACAGGTACCAAAAACTCCCCTCTGTGATTTACACATAGTAATCTTACCTCCACCGTAACCGTAAAGGTAGGTACTATTATCCTCATTTTAGAGATGAGAAACCCGAGGCAGAGTTGTTTAACAATGTGCCCAAGGTAACCAGCTCATTAGAGCCAAAATGTGAGCCAAGGCAGTCTGACTTTGAACATGGGTTCTTAACTATTATCCTGTCATCAACAGGAGACAGAAATGAAGGATGGTCCAGCCCTCTTGCTTCTAAGTCCAGGATGGGAACTGGTGCTCATTCCCAAATTCCCTCCAGGAATTAGTCAGAAAATACTGCTGGCCTCTAACAACACAGCCTGCAGTATGTACTTGTGGGCAGAAGCACTGCTGGCCGGGAGAGCAATACATACCGTGCTGCGTGAGGGCCTGTTCCAGGGGGGACACCACATTAGAAGGAGGTTTCAGCCGAATAACATTGTTGGTGACGGAGAATGCCAGTTTCACTGTCTTGATCAGCAGCTGGCCCTGCCCCTGGCCCTCTGCCCCATCACTAGGGTGCCAAATGGAAACCAAAGTTGATTCAGACAACATGACTTCATTGGCAACATATGTGCTCTCATGAATTAGATTCCAACAATAATCCCAGAGTTCAACAGCTTCTGTTAGAGGCCCCAGTCCAAACTAGGAGAGAGGAGCAGGAATCAACTCCCTTGGCTATGAGCCAGTCTACACAGCAGCCACTAGATTACAAAAGGCTACGTCCTAGGGGAAATAAGGCTGTCCTTAAAAAGCTACCGCACATGAACTCACACTGAAGTTCTCAGGACACGCAGGCACACTAAGCTAAATGGGGAAGGGGAGAGGGAGCCGCACCTGCGAGGCTGAGCAGCCACCACCATGTCGATGGTGTCCACACCGAGGCCCATGATATTGATGACGGTCTGTCCCGCTTCTGTGTAGGCCAGGCTGCAGATGCAGAGAGACTGCAGACTGGGGCTGTGACTGCAAGACAGACACGTTCTGAGTCCCTAGGGAGCCATCAAGTTTATTACTGCAAGAGAAGGGCTCTGTCCAAACCAAACCAAGTGGACATCAGTGATACAGATCAGCACTTTGCCAGCCGGATGCACTCTGATCACTTTCCTTAGGGAGACGTGATCTTAGAAGCAACTCAGAGAAGCTTTCTAAATGTCCTACTAATGGATATATTTACTGAAATGGGGCATGATTAATCCATACAATGGAATGCATGGAACCATTAAAACAAGACAGATCTAGATAAAGTGGCATGGAAATAAATTTTAGAGCATCTAGTGCAAGCAGAGGAAAACACCTAGGAGAATACACTGAACTTCAGTCATCTCTGGGAAACAGGTTTAGGAAGGGCACTTTCACTATTTTCCTAATGAACATGTGTAACTTTCGTAAAGATCATGAAAAATAATGTGTGTATGTGCGTGTGCGTGTGTGCACGCGCACATACAATCTCATTCCCATTTCATTTGCTCTCCTCGATCCACAGGGAGAAAGGACCCAGTCTAGTGGAGAGCACATCAGAACCTCCCGAGTACTGAGCTCTGGGCTCAGCCCCGTTGAGTTCTCTGGAAGGAAGAGACGGCACCGCACAGCAGAAGTGCCCGTGTCTTCCCCTGGGGAGTGGCAGCGTCCAAGAGCACCTGGCCTGAGCAATAACCCCTCCTACCTGCTGTGCAGGTCCGCCTCATGGCACAGGTTCAGTATCGCATGAATCAGCTCCAGGATCAGGCAACCTGAACTCCGGAAAAGAAACAGGAATTATGTGGCCTTGTGTGATGACCTTCATCACGAGAAGGGGACAGACAAGATCTCCGGGAAGCCAGGAGTCGCTCAGGCCTTCCTGCCTGCGCGTCCCTTACCAATCTGCTCCCTCACACCGTGGGTGTTGTAGCGCCACTTGTGGTAGCTGGGAAGCATCTCCTTCAGCACAAACATGACACAGGGTGCCAGCCCTTGGCTCTGGGTACTCCCAAGCTGCCCCTACGAGAAACCATGCTGTAAGGACTTAAACCATTTAAGGAAGTCATTCAGCTATCAGAGATTTAACTCCAAAACCAGGGGTCCGAAGGAAATCTAGGCAAACCCTGGCCATCCATAAGGGGGAAAAAAAATCAGAACATTTGTTCAACTGGGTCCAGGCGGTGGGTTTCTTTGAAATAGAAAAAAAGACCAACAGTCATGATGCCCGCCGTCCACCTCACCTCTCCCCATCATCACTGGGACACCAGAAAAGAGCTCTCATACGCACAATTCTTTCTCCTAATATTCAGTCCCCTCACCTTAAAAATGGGGATTCTTTACTGCAGGCAGGAAGTGGGCTGAGTGCTTCTCATGTACGGCCCTCTCAACAATTCCAAGGAGTAGAGACCATTTTATTATTACCCCTTTTTTTACAGAGGTTCTAAGAAATTCCCTGTTTGCCCAAGCCCAATACAGCTAGTAAGTGGTCTGACCTGTACACCTACTTCTGTCTGACTCCAAAATCTAAGCTACAACAGTATTTTTCCAACTGAGTCGTGATCCATTAGTGGATTGTAAAGTCAGCTTAACAGAACACACCAGAGTGCCTTTTGCCTTGTTAGAGAAGTGCTGAATTATGAAACTTTGTTTCAGGAGTACACACGTACACACACACACACACACACACACACACACACACACATGCTGGGCAGTGATATCACATGTATGTATTGCCGTGGGCTACAGTGCAAATAGTTTGACATCACCACATTATTCCTTCCTGCCTCTGAATATTAAACAAATTAACACAGGGGCGCCTGGGTGGCTGAGTCAGTTAAGCGTCCAACTCTTGATTTCAAGTCATGATTTCACAGTTCGCAATTTCAAGCCCCGCATCAGGCTCTGCACTGACAGTGCAGAACCTGTTTGGGAAGGGATTCTCTCTCCCTCTCTCTCTGCCCCTACCCCGGTAAGCTCTCTCTCTTTCTCTGAAAATAATTAAACTTAAAAATTTTAATTTAATTAACACAGATAAAGTACCTGCTATAGAATCTGGCACATAGTAAATACTCAATACACAGAAACTATTAACACTATAACGTTAGGACAACTGGTGTGCCCAGAAACAATGACTACAGTAGAGGAGAAACTATTTCAGATGACTTCATATGACCAGGTTTTACCTTGACAAGAGTGGTGATCAAGCGTAGAAAGGCAACAGTGACCCCGTACTCGCCCTGGGGCTGCTCACTATTCATCAAGAGGTTTCCGTACCCTCCAGCATTCATGCCCTCAGCACTGGGGAGAAACAGAGGCCAAGTGAATCAGGATGGGGCAATCTCAAGGTTTCAAGAAACTAATCATAGAGCATTCTCAGTGTCTAGATGGCTTGGGCCTAACACAAGAAAGCTCTGCAAAAGAATGAATCAAATCTAGTCTATTTTATAGCCAAGGTGAACATTAAGAGAGTATTTTATTCATGTACAACCTCAAGAGCTTTAAAGTTAAAAAAATCAAATAAACATCAGGAAAACATCGTTGTCTAATAAGCAAGAGAGGACAGGGAGCAAATGCTCAGGTAGAAAAATGGAGCCTGTATATAAATTATCCGACAGGCAAGTTCGAAAAGCCATGACACAAGGAAAAGTACAGTGATTACAGCTGAAGAAAGGGAAGGCAAGTCTCTGGATCTGGACAGCTCTGGACTCTCCAACCTAGAAAATTAACTCCCATGCACCTCGGGTGGCGGCTGCTGCATGAGAAATACACCCACAGGGAAGCTTCCTCAACGGTAACATAGCCAGGCTGGACCCGAAGTGTAGAAGCTACTCCAGGGAATACGCTCCACCCAATCCAAGACCTGCCTCACCTGATCATCTGACTCATGCTGGAGACCTGGTGGGCCACGAATGGTAAGAAGCCTGTGTGACGAAGATCAGTCCAGACCTGAGAAGGGAAGAGCCCACTGTCCATGTGTCCAGGTAGTCACCAAGTGCAACAATTTCTGTCTATTTTGAAGACTTGGTGTGACTCACCTTTGCAGGGTTCCGGGCAGCCAAAACAGTCAAGCAATTGACACAAGAAGCAATGACATCCACCGGCGGAGAGATCACTGTCGTTAGCCTGGTTGACGAACAGTGCACTGTACTCAGTAAAACGAATACAACGTGTTCTACCACAGATATTTTCCAGCTCTTTCTGCCCAAGTCCTTCCTCTCAGTAATGGAAAAACAGGAAAGCCCTCAGCTGGGGATAGTATCACACCAGGGCTTCCCGCAGAGGCACAGGCGTGGGCGTTAACCCAGGGGGTGTGAGCAGCTGCTTACCTCTGTAGCAGCATGTAGATGCGGGAGGTGATGGGCAGGAGGCAGTCTGCTATGGACAGATCTGTGCTGATGACCTTATGGACCAGATCAATGATGGGTCTGACCCGCTGGCAGTGCTGGATCACATCTAAGGGGGAAGAGAGCAAACAATTCCTTTAAAATTACTGAAGAGGGGCACCTTGGTGGCTCAGTCTGTTAAGCATCCGGCTTTGGCTCAGGTCATGATCTCATGGTTTGTGGGTTCGAGCCCCGTGTCAGGCTCTGTATGGACAGCTGGCTCAGAGCTTGGATCCTGCTTTAGTATCTGTGTCTCCTTCTCTCTCTCTGACCCTCCCTTGTTCGCGCTGTCTCTCAGAAATAAATTAAAAACATTTAAAAAAAGAAAAAACAAAACAAAGATTACTGAATAGTCTTCCAGAAAAACACTACACCAATCCCAGTCTAGACGGTTCTGAATTTTATCCCAAGACTCTCTGTCCCCCAATTCTAAGCATGCCTGTTTTTCTTCCCCACAATCATGCCCCCCCAGGCTGACCTCACCTGCAGTGGAAACAACATGCAGCAGCATTTCAATCTCGCAGGTAAAGAGGGTCCAGCTGCTGTAAGAGTACTCCCAGCGGACCAGGTAAGCCCTGTCGTCCAGCACCACTTGGCCTACTGTGCCCTGAGGAATGCGAAGGTTGGTTGGACCGCCTGAGGAAGAGAGGAAGAGAGGAAGAGAAATTAGTCTAATATCCAGGGACAGAACAGGAAAGAGAGACTCCTACACCAGACAACAATATTTACTCCCACAGAGACGGACAGACTCTCATCCCACTAGCCAACACTGCTATGCGGGGTTCACCCATGTATAGCCTATGTGTCAGAATTCCCTCTCCTTTCAAGGCTGAGTAATATCTCACTGTAAATATGCAACACATTTTGTTGATCTATTTCATCTGTTGGTGGACAGTTATTTAAAATTGTTACCGTATATACCCCTTTACCCCCCAAAATTTTTTACTGTATATACCCTTTTACCAGACAGCCCCAGTTTGAGGACTCTATGCACTAAAAATAAAAACACCAGTACATAAAAGTACAGGTACCCAAGGGGGCACTGTTTGTAGTGACCCAAACCTGACATAGCCTACATGTCCTTTAGAAGGGAAAAGATACAAAATTCTGGACCATCTAGAATAATTCTGTAGTTACTAAAAGAGAATGAGTCAGAAGCACATATAAGAAAAATGACCTGCAGAAATCAATCTCTGGGACTGTGCAGGGTGCACAAGGACACACACCAGCTCTGAGCACTGACAGACAAGTCTGAACAGATGAACTTTGTCAAAGGTCTATCTGTGCTGTTTCTCTTGTTATAATGAACACCCATTATTTTTTAAATAAAATAATCTGGGGTGCCTGGGTGGCTCCATCAGTTAGGCATCTGACTCTCAATTTCGGCTCAGGTCAATCTAATGATATAAAAAAAGTGAGAAATGGACTAATAATGCCCCAGCAAGCACAGTGGAGGAGGAGCTGCTTTACAGGCGGCTGGCACGGAACAGCTGAAACAGCGGCGCTGAGGTCTAAACGGAAGCTGAGGAGCGGTGGCTCCTGAGCCAGGGTCTCCCCATCTCACCAAGAGGGTAAAGGAGTTTGGACGTTTGCCTCCGCCAGAGAGTTCCATCTTCATGGGAGATCACATCATGGGGCTTGTGCTTGTAAAGTTCATTGTAGAAGGACATCTTATCCAAGAAACTATACACCTGCCAACAGAGATGAAAAAATCCAGCGGCACACTTACCTTGGGGACATGTAAGGGTTCCCACATCCGCTATTCTCCTTTATTTAGTCAGACTGTGTCTGCCTCTCAAACTTCTCACAAACCTGCCACTGTGACTCTTCCTAGAGTTGCCTCTAGGCTCCTTATCAACCCTCAGCACACTTTAACACTCCGCTCAAGGCCCCTCACTCCACAGAGCACTGGCTCTCCTCAAGAGTAGGTCTTTATGATTCAGATGACATTTACTGTGCGGCTGTTATCAGTGATTTCTTCCTTGTATCTACCGTCATTCTCCAATGAGACAGTAAGGAACTGTATATCATGTCTCACTCAGTATCTGCGATGGGTACTTAATTTAGAGAACTGAGGCACTATGCCTGGCACCATTCATTCAACTTCAGACTAATTCTTGCTGTGGTGGTGGCATCCCCCCAAATCTCTCCCACGGTCTGAACTGAGGCATCTAACTGAACAACCTACCTTTTTGGCAGTGGACTTCCCTGACACGAGGGCTCGCAGCAACTGCAGGAGCGGGGAGAGGAGATGGGGAAACATCCCACATACACTGTCCAGAATGATCCCGAGCCCAGAGGTCGGCTCCTGTGGTGGAAGAAGAGCAATCACCGACCCTCGAGAGTATCCATGAATTAGCGCGTCTCCGAACTGCCCAGCTATCATAAGAAAACCTAAAACCAGTCCTTTCCTTCAGGCGGACATCACCCCTCCCTAACAATTTAAGACTTCGGCAATCCACTGAAAATGGCTTTCGACATCAGATTTATGAGGACCTGAAAAAAGAATACCACTGCCTCCAGTGACTTTCTCCTGGCCGTCCTCCCAACAGGAAGACAATGCTATCCCCCACCGCAGGAGATGTTTCCAGCAGCGTGAAAAGCACTCAACAACATGTTAGCATTTGGCCACTGCACACGAGTCACAGATCCTTAATCTAAATATTGTTTCATGCCACCTTCCTAGGTGTGAACTTCACAGGTGGACACGGTTCAAGACTGGACAGTGACTCAGGAAGAAGAGGATAAGACCTAGAGGCATATCAGTCAAGCCACAGTACAAAAGAGAACAGATTTATTCACCGGCGGGCTCTGGGGCTCCGGGCTGGGGTTAATGCTAAGCCTACATACTGGTGAGAGGCAGTTCTCTCTGAAGTCCAATTCTTACTCTAAGCAGTTACAATATTCTGGCAACTCAGAGTTCTAATCCCCCAATAGCATGTTCAAGAGTTACAGCAATACTGGTGCAGGAGACTAACGCTGTTAAAAAAGATGTGGTGAGCAGGACAGAGAACAGGCTGGTTAATGATACAGACTACAGACTCAGGTCAGGCAGAACTGCTTCCTGATGCTGGCTGTTTATCTGGTTGTGTGACCTAAGGCAAGTCATTTCATACATCTGAGCATCACCTTTCCTCATATGCAAAATGGTGATAAAACTTCTATCTACTTTATAGATTTTTGTAAAGAGTAAATGCAAAATGACATGTTTAATATGAGACCTATCACAAACTAAGTGCTTGATGATTCTTTTACTACAAGAATATTTTTTAGCATAATTCCCTCTGACACACTTACTGTTCCCCAGAATAGTTCCGGAAGAGAAGGGTCTGCCAAGACTTCACATGCTGTGTCAATTACATCCTGTTGGGGGAGGGGAAGAAAAAAACTTATTTTCCATAGTTGAAGCAGTCATATCTTTTTTATTGTATTCTGCTCAAATAAAAACAACAATACTTTCACTTACTAGGTCAAAAAGAACTGTCGGTTTAAAAAGATTACACCCCGTCTACATTATGTACATTATACTCGCTGTATGGTATTAGACAAGAGAACCTCTCTGAACTTCAAAATCTTTATCTGTAAAACGGCGACAGTACTATCTGCTTCACAGTACCACCGTGAGGACGGAATACGACAATGTGTGGAGAAGCAGACTGAAAACCCTCACACTAAGGTGCTAGTAACGGTGAGGTGTAACTAGGCTAGGCTGAACTGTTGTTCTCCTAGAGCGAAATAGTGCCTTTTCAAGTTTTTAATCCTCAGCACCTAGCACAGAGCTTGGCACACACAGGGAATGATTTCTTTAAAAAACCCAAGTGGCAGGACTTACAGCCTAGCAAGTCCTCCAGGCACATACATTGGGGTCCACATGTGGCCCGAATTTTGGCAAAGGATGCAAAGTTCATTTTGGCAAAGGATGCCCCTGGAACTTTGATGTTCCAATGAACACCAATTTCTCTTCTAATGGTAAGAAAGTTTCATTTTCTGTAATTTCACCAATTCCTTCAATTTTCAAAATAATTCATTAAAAAATGAATACAACGACTTAGTTATAAAGAACTCAAACAGCACTCTCCACTGAAAAGAACTGGGCTTCTTTGGAGAAATGGCGGATTCCAGGTCTGGGGTGCGAATCTTGTAAGATAATCCTACAATGGTGTGCCCTACCAGAAAGCAACAAAGCTATCCAAATATGTAAGCACAGGGGCGCCTGGTGGCTCGGGTGGCTGAGCCTCGGCTCAGGTCAGGATCTCACAATTCGTGAGTCCAGGCCCTGCATCGGGTCCTTTGCTGACAGCTCAGAGCCTGGGGCCTGCTTTGGATTCTGTATCTCCCACTCTCTCTGTCCTTTCCCTGCTTGCACTCTGTCCATCTCTCTCTCCCTCTCTCAAAAATAAATGAAAAAAAAAAAAAAAGAGGGGCACCTGGGGGGCTCAGTCAGTTGAGCATCCGGCTTCAGCTCAGGTCATGATCTCGTGGTTCATAGATTCGAGCCCCGCATTAGGCTCTGTGCTGACAGCTAACTCAGAAAGATTTGAGTCACAGTGGACACTTACTGCTCTCTGACCATTAAAGAAAAAAAAAACATAAGAGCAGTGCCAGACAGACTGAGAGGCTCTTCTGAAAGAGTTCTTACTGGCCAAACGTGGGCAATTTGAGCCCAAGAATAGTAACTGTAGTGGATTAAAACACAGCTAACACATTTATACCCATGAGTTCACAATGACACACAACTACTTGAAACCTCATTAGCCACCTTTGCAGGACGGTAGAAAAAACTAGTAAATTTAGGAAAACAAACCTGTATAGTACTCTATACCAGAGTATCAGATAGCAAAGGAAAGCATAAAAATGTAAGTACATTATACTTACAACATTAAAGTAAAAGGTACACTTTTGGTATACAACATAATAATCCAATATTTGCAAATACTGTAAAACACATTTTTTATAGCAGTGTTCCAACCAATAAATAAAAAAGAATAGTGCCATTTTGTAACTCCTAAGGAACTAATGGGTCTAGACCATCATTAGCTAGACAATGATGTGGCTTGGAGTCCAAAACAGTGCAAAGCACTAAACTTGACAGAGTTATCAACCCAGAATGTGTGGACTTTATTTATTTAGATCCTGATCCAAACACACAAACTTAAAATAAATTTATGACATTTACAGGCTAACTAGAAATTTAAACCCTGACTTGATATTTAAAGACACTGCTTGTTAGCTGTGGTACTGGTTGTAAAGTTTTACTAGCTCCTATTCTGGCTCATCGAAAATTCATAGCTGAAACTATGTCAGGGATTTGCTTCAAAATAGTCAAGGAGGGAAAGACCACCAAGAGTTTGAGTTGATAATTTGGAAGCTGGTAATAGGATTGTTTAGGAATCTGTTAAGTTTGAAATGCTCAGGTTTTAAAAATATTACAGAAGAATATTTTATTAGCACCCACAGATGTCTGGGACCAATGTATCATCCCAAAATGAGATAACAAAGCAATATATACATTGTGATTCCATTTTTTAGAGAAGAATGGTTATATTTTTAACATACATATGCAGAAATTGTTTAGAAAGGAATGCATCACAGTATTAACGGAAGTTGTCCTGTGTGGTAGGATTACACTTTTTTCTTATCAGCACCTTCTGATTTTTCTATCGTTAATATGTATCATATATAATACGGTAAATGAGAAGAAACAGCAATAAACAAATGAACACCAGAGGTATGCGGGTGTGTGACAGCAGCTCCAAAGGGTACCCCAGGGACAGGACTGCAGCACCCAAAAGTGCAGACAGCCTCGCCAGAGCCGGCTACTGACCTGCTGGTTGCCCAGGGTGTGCAGCTCCAGCAAGGTGAGAACGAAAGACAGCAGTCCATACACACACATGCACGCAGTGCTGGTGGTGCACTGCAACGGCAAAGGAGTCAGTGAACAATTCTGAGTAACAAAACCTTTCCCCCAGCTTCAGCATAATCCTAGCACATTAATATGGTCTCTATAAACAAATGGGAGAGAACCCAAGGCTTTATAATTTTCCTAATTTAGTCCCAAGATCAGGAAGATGAGGGGAGAAATGAAAAAGCAGGAACTGTAAATATTACAACACAACCAAGAATAAAATCAAAACGGAACCACCATTTTTAAAATGGATCTACTTCCGTGGGGAAGAAAACCACACCCAGTCTAGGAAAAAGGATAAAGGGTCTCTATGTGCTGGTATGAATGCAGCAGTCTGATCTGTCAGCAAGATAAATGAACCAATGCCAACCAGGGTGCCTGCCGGCCAAGGTTTCCCGTTAGCGAATCAGAATCGGCCGACAACAGTGCCTCTGAAATGAAGCCCAAACACCAGCCTCAAGAGAATGGCTAATACATCCCGCTACAGTTGGGAGCTACAGGAAGCTCCCAAAAAAGATTTTTCTAGTCAATATGGCCAAAGCTATCTTACAGATGACTGTACTGATGTAGTATCCTATGCTGGCAGGCAGAGGCAGAGTCAGACACCGTGGGTTCAAACTGTTATCTACCATTCACTGGTGCTTATTGTTCTTGTGGACAAATTACATCTCTCTGAGTCTCAATTCCTTAATATATAACACAGGATGAAAATTCCTAGTGCAAAGAAGTGTCATAAGGATGAAATAAAGTAATGCACAGAAAGCGCTCAGCACAGTGTCTCGTCATACCGGATGCTCTAGCGTGGGAAACACCACCATTATCCACGTCACTACTACAGCTGGCATTACTGCTAGCATCCCTCATGAACGAGCTTCTGCCCTCGCCCTGCCCATCTCATGCTCAACCACCAACAGCCAGAGCCTCACGTCATTTCCCCCACTGGCCAGCGAGCGGAGCAGTCGGGTCAAGTACTGAAACACGTTCAGCTGGATGGCTGTGCCACCTATCTTCCGGACAACACTGCTGGTCTCTTCTGGATGCAGGGTGTGACGGAGGAGAGCCCAGGCCAAAAGCACTGGGGCATGGTGTGGAATGTCCCCGAAGGTTAACATCAAACGGTCCATATCCTGATGAGAAGAAAAAACAAAACCTGTGTCACTAAAAACAGGATCCTCTGTCACATGCAGTAAGTCTCCCAACTGCCCAGTGGCCCCCTGCCCCATCCGGGTACTTACTCCTCCCCACCCCGCAGCCACCTAACTAATAAACCGCTCCACTACTCTTTCCTGTGCCCACATTTGGTTTCTTCTGATTGTAAGTAGTCTAATGTAACATTTTAAATTACTTGTTCAAATGGAATTTTCTTTAGAAAATTTCCCAATCCTTCTTGAAGTTTCTCTAATCTTTCCCCATTGTCTATCTAACTATTGAGTCTCAACATGCTTCCCCTTTGATCTTCCTGCACAAGCTCCATAAACGAAGACGCGCCCGAGGTTCTGTCCTTGGGCCTCTTTCCTCCTGATGCCATCTCTCTGAGTGACTCCACTCATTCTCCCAGACTCAACCATCACCTCTGTGCAGATAACCGAGACCTGAGATTTCTTCCAGATCCAGTTAACTTCTTAGCAATGTAGAACCTCAAATTCTACAACAAGGAAGGTTTCAAGAGGCAGTACTGCCGAGGGGTTAAAAACATACTAACTCTAGACTGTCTTCAAAGGGAAATGCGACTGCTCCCGGCTCACCTGACACATCAGCCCATCCTGTGCAAACTGGTGCAGTTCTCTTCTGTCATCCAGAGCGCACTTATGCAAGGATTCAATATCCATGCCTTCCACCAGGATAAGGGCACTGAAGTAGCTGGAAAGGAAAATGGTATCATGATGTCGTGTGTGCTACTCTGAACCCTGAAGGAGAATGAGGAGAAATATAAAGACACTTCAATATTATCTTTTCTGTAAAAAATAAAAATTATTGAGTTTTTATGCATTTTTTTCATACTAAGTCTTCTAAATTCAGTATGTATTTTACACCTCCAGCACACTTCAATTTGACCACCCACATTTTTTTAAGTAACCTCTCTACACCCAACATGTGGCTCAAGCTCACAACCCCAAGATCAAGAGTCACATGCCCCACCAACTGAGCCAGCGGGGCGTCCCTGGACCAGTCACCGTTCAAGTGCTTTGACAGTCATGTGGGGCTTGTGGCTGCCAAAGCACAGATCCAGTACTGGAAGTTTCTAGAGCCACCAATTACATCTGACCCAGATAAACCATCTCACCACGCAGGTGTGGATCTTTGTCCACAGAGGAAACAGGTCTCACACTGTGGACATATATCCATTCCACCCACTGTAACATCATCCTGTTGGTTAAATGCGGCTGAAGCTCCTCCTCACGGACACAGATGAGAACAGGCAGCTCACCCCAGAGGCTGTACCAAGAGCAGGTAAGAAAACGCTCCACGTCCCAGATAACTAGGGAAAGGCAAACCAGTGCACTAAAGGGATCAAACTGAAGGGGACGGCAGGTAATACCAAGGGTTTGCAAGGCTGTGCGGAAACTGGTTCTTTCTTCCCACTGCCGGCGGAAGTATAAATTGGTACACCCTTTGTGGAGAACAATCTGGCAACAGATATTTTATAATACAAAGGCACAGACCCTGTAACCCAACAATTACATTTCTAGATCTTTATTTTAGAGTCATATTCACCCCGATGCACAGACAGGCTTGTAAAGAATGTTCTTTATAAGCACGGTTTGAAATATCCAAAATAGCTAACTGCCTATCATCAGCGAGCCGTGAATAAACATCCGTATCAGGTACTAATCTGCAGCAGCTAAAAAGAATGCCCTGAGGTGAAAAGAGGGCCAGGATATCCAGTTATGTGAAAAATTAAGTTGTAAAAGCATATACCATTTATTCAAAAAAACATCAACAATGTATTTTCACACATATGAAAAAAAGATGTGGAGCTATTCACTGCCATAAAATTCAAAGTCCATAGATGATGACTTCAAAGAGGGCGGGGGACATATCTGCTTTGTCATAGTCTTCTTAGCATTTGCACTGGCCTGCTGCAGATACTCACCAAACTTTTTTTGAATGGATGAACCTCTTAAATGAAGACAGGAAAAGATGAGAATAGAATACGTATTTTGAGAAAACACGTTCCTCTCAGTCCCAGTCCTTACTCCCTGTACCACCGGGACCGTGAGGGACACCCACTGTTTCCCTGCCCACGGAGTGAAAAGTACATCCAGACTCTCCCCTCACCCCTTCACAGGACCTAGAACATGAACGTGCTAAACTGCACGAGTTCTAGAGACTTACCCAATCCTATCCACGAAAGGGTCCATGGTCTCATCCACCAGGTGCCTGTTGGTTTGCCTACTACCGAATCCTTGCTCTTTAAACATCTTGGTTAATGCCAACAGGTCACTAGGCGCCATCTCAAAGTACGCATAATAAAGGAAAATAATCTCTAGCAGCATGGACTGTTCCCGAAGGCACTGAACAAACCAGCGAGATGCCTGGCGCTCGGTCTGCACAACCAAGGAAGAAAAAATGGGAGCAATAAAGTCAGATTTAAAAACATATTTAAAACATTTTAAAGTTACTTTTATTAAATAATTCATGTATAAGAATAGAGTAAAAATAATCTCTCCCTCTTTGCCAAATATTAAGAATCTATTAAAAGATTACAGAAAAGGATTTTGGAAGTGATACTGGACAAGGTCTGCCTCCCTACAATTCCCCTGCCCAGGCATCCGAACCTGTCACTGGAGGGAACCACTGTCAGAGGTTCTGTCTTTCCTTCCAGTAACGTGCCGCACACTCCTTCGCTCCTCCATTCACTCTATCGTCTGTCCACCTCCCTCCCTACGCGTGCATCCATCTCTAAACCAAACTATTCTGCACCTTACTTTTTTCACTTAACAACGTATCTTACAGATTATTTCCTCTAATAGTACATTAAGAATTTTCTTATTTTTCATTACCAGTCCCCTCATTGGTTTTTACAGTTGCAAAGCACTCCACCACATGGAAATGTCATATTTATTTGTTTGGTTGCTTGGCCATAATTTACTTTAACCAGCTCCCTCGGATGTACAAACAAGTGTTGGTGAAGATGTGGAGAGAAAGGACCCCTCGTGCACTAATGGTAGGAATCTAAATTGGTGCAGCCTCCATGGAAAATAGTATCAAGTTTCCTCAAAATACTAAAAAAACACAAAATACCACATGATACAATAAGCCCACTACTGGCTATTTACCCAAAGAAAATGAAAACACTAATTCAAAAGGATAAATGCACCCCTATGTTTACTGCAGCACTATTTACAACAGCCAAGATACAGAAGCAAACCAAGTGTCCTTAGATGATAGATGAATAAAGAAGATGTGGTACACACACGCTCATGTGTGTGCACGTGCAAGGAAACACTACACAGCCACAAAAAGGAAGCGATCTTGCCACTTGCAACAACATGGATGGACCTAGAAGGTATTATGCTGATTGAAATAAGTTAGATAGAAAAAGAAAAATACCATGTGATTTCACTCATATCTGGAAACTAAGAAACAGAACAAATGAAGAAACATACAAAAAGCAGAATCAGACGTGTAAATAGAGAGGACGAACCGATGGTTGCCAGAGGGGAGCGGGTGAGGAGATGGACAAAATGGGTGAAAAAGAGTGGTAGATATGGGCTTCCAGTTGTGGAATGCCTAAGTCATGGGAATAAATGGCACAGAATAGAAAATACAGTCAATGATATTATAATAACATTGTATAGTAACAGATGGTAGCTACACTTGTGGAGAGCATAGCAGAACATGGAGAGAACCGAATACACTGAATCACTATGTAGTACACCTGAAACTTACAAAAAACTGTGTGTCAACCATACTCCAAAATTAAAATAAATATATAAAATCAATGTACAAAAAAAAAATTCGCAAAACCATAGATCTAAACATTCTTGACCTGACTGGTATTTCTCACCACCACACCCAACTACTTCCAAACACACATTATTTTATGTGTACGTGGGACATTCACCAGGAGAGATCATATAATGGGCCAGCACCCATGGGACAGGAAATTTTAAAAGATCAGAATGGGGATACCCAGTGGCTCAGTCAGTTAAGCATCCGACTTTGGCTCAGGTCATCTCACAGTCTGTGTGTTCAAGCCCACCTCGGGTGAGCTTGGGCCCACTTCGGGCTCCTCACTGACAGTGCAGAGCCCATGTCGGATTCTCTCTCTCTCCCCCCTTCTCTCTCTGCCACCTACTCACTCATGTCCTAAGGTCTCTCTAAAATAAAAAATAAAGTTATTAAAAAAAAATCAAAATGATTCAGAATATGTTCTTTGATCATAATGGAGTCAAATTAAAAATCAGTAAGATATCTAAGAAAACATTCAATGTTCGAAAATTAAACAACAGGCTCTAAGTAATACAAGGGTCAAAGAAGTCACAAGGGAAATTAGAAACTATTTTGAACTGAATGATAGTGAAAATCCAACATATCAAATTGTTAGGAAACAGCTAAAAACAATACTTAAAGCAACATTTATAGTTATTTATTAGGAATGTTCTCAAATCTGTTATCTAAGTTTCTATCTTCAAAAATAGTAAAAGAGTGTGGCCCCTAAGTGGCTCAGTCAGTTAAGTGTCCCATTCTCTTAGGTTTTTAAATGCTTTTTATTTTTCGGAGAGAGCATGCACATGCATGAGCAGGAGAGGGGCAGAGAGAGGACAAAGTGTCTGAAGTAGGCTCTGTGCTGACAGCAGAGAGCCCAGATTGGGGACTCAAACTCACAAGCCATGAGATCATTACCTGAGCTGAAGTCAGACACTTAACCGACTGACGCACCCAGACACCCCAAGTGTCTGACTCTTGATTTCAACTCAGGTCATGATATTCCAGGCATGAGATAGAGCCCTGTGTCAGGCTCTGCACTGAGTATGGAGACTTTTTAAGATTCTCTTTCTCTATCCCTCTGCTCCCTCCTCCACTTGCACACTCTAAAATTAAAAACAAAAGAAATAAAAAGAGGTTAAAGAAGAATATTTACCAAAAATATTTTTCAAAAATATTTTAAAAAAATAAAAAAATAAAATACTTTAGAATACATTTAACGGTTGACAGCTAGCTCGGAGCCTGGAGCCTGCCTTCGGATTCTGAGTCTCCCTCTCTCTCTGACCCTAACCTGCTCAGGCTGTCTCTCTCTCTCTCTCCCCCTCTCAAAAATAAGTAAAACATTAAAAAAAATTTTTAAAGGATACATTTAACAAAAAATGTATAATACGTGAATACTGAAAATAAAACCTTACTTAGGGATATTAAGTAAATGAATACATACAACAATGAGCTATACCAGGTTCATGGATCAGAAGAATTAATAACATTATTAAGATGGCAATTCTCCTCAAATTGATTTATGGAGTCAACAAAATTCTGACCAAAACCCTAGAAAGCAATTTTTTTGGAAGATAGATAAGCTAATTCTAAAGTTAATATATAAAAGCAAAGGACCTAGAATAACCAAAAAAGAACAAGGTTGAAAGAATTACGCTACCTAATTTTAAGACTTACTAGTAAAACTATCTTAATCAAGACAGTGTGATATTAATGCAAAGACAGGTGTAGAGTTCAATGGATCAGCGGTAGATCCACATTTTATGATCAACTGATTTTTTTTACAAAGATGCCAAGACAATCCAATGGAAAAAGACAAGTCTTTTCAATACAGGCACTGGGAGAAGATCTCTGTATGGGGAGAACGCTGGTCCGTCCCTTATCTCAACACCATGCACTAACATCAACTAAAAAGTAATTACTGAAGTAAATAAATGTGCTAAAACTATTAAATTTCTAGAAGAAAATAAATAAAATGTGTCATTAGGGTAAGCAAAGATTTCTTTTTTCTTTAAGTTTGTTTAGGAGAGAGTGAGAGTACGCAGCACAAGCCGGGGGGGGGGGGGGGGCCCGAGCAGGCTCCTTGCTGTCAGCACTCAGCCCAACTTGGGTTTCCATCCCACAAACTGTGAGATCATGACCTGAGCCGAAACCAAGAGGCAGTGAGATGCTCAACTGACTGAGCCACCCAGGGGCCTCTAAGCAAAGATTTCTTGAAACAAGGCTCAAAATCAAGAATCCTAAAAGAAAGAGATTAATAAAACAGATTTCATCAAAATTCAACTTTGGTTTTAGACAGTTTAGGTGGAAAAGAAAAGAAAGAAAGAGGAGGGCCTCGGGGGCTCAGTCAGTTAAGCATCCCGCTTCGGCTCAGGTCATGATCTCATGGTTCGTGGGTTTGAGCCCCGCGTCGGGCTCTGTGCTGACAGCTCAGAGCCTGGAGCCTGCTTCGATTCTGTGTCTCCCTCTCTCTCTGACCCTCCCCTGCTCATGCTGTCTCTCTCTGTCTCTCAAAAATAAATAAAAAACATAAAAAAATTAAAAAGAAAGAAAGAAAAATAGCCATTAAGAGAAAATATTTGTAAAACATGCATCTGTCAAACAGCTTGTCTTCAGAAAACATGAACTTTTTTTTTCATGTTTATTTATTTTTGAGAGAAACAGGCATAAGTAGGGGAGGGGCAAAGAGAGAGGGAGACACAGAATCTGAAGCAGGCTCCAGGTCTCGAACTGTCAGCACAGAACCCAATGTGGGGCTCGAACCCATGAATCATGAGATCATGACCTGAGCCAAAGTCAGACGCCCAACTGACCGAGAACTCTTAAAATTCAGTAAGACAAACAACCCAATAAAATGACTGACGCAAAGACTGGATAAACACTTCAACAAAAATATAAGCAAATAAATGTGCAAAAAGATGCTCAACATCACTAGTCATAAGAGAACCACAAATTAAAGCCACAATGAGATATCACTACATGTCTATTAGATGGTTAAAATTAAAATCAATGACCATACCAAGTGTTGGTGTGGATATGGAACAGAAAGAATTCTCAAAAATGCTGTTAAGAACGGAAAACGGTAGCAGTGCCTAGGTAGCTCAGCCAGTTAAGTGTCCAACTCTTGATTCCAACCCAGGTCATCATCTCACGGTTTGTGAGATCACGTCCCAATTGGGCTCTGTGTTGACCCTACTTGGGGTTCTCTCTCTCCCTTTCTCTCTACCCCTCCCTTGCTTCCACATGCTCTCTCCCTTTCTCAAAATAAATTTTAAAACTTAAAAAAAAAAAAAAAAGGAAAATTGTATACCCACTATGGAAAACAGTTTGTCAGTCCCTTATAAAAACATACACTTATAATATGACCCAACAACCCAACTCCCAGGTTATTTATTTACCCAAGAGAAATGAAAACCTATGTCCTATCCATAAAAAGATCTGTATGTTAATGTTCACTGCACATTACTCATAACTTCCAGAAAACAGAACTCAAATGTGTGCCGAATGATGAATGGATAAACCAAATGTGGTATACATCCATAAAGTGAAACAATGTTCAACCACAAATAGGAATGAAGTATCAATACATGAGAATAACATGGATAAATCCCCGAAACAGTATGCTAGTGAGAGAAGCCAAAGAGAAAAGACTATGTACACATTATACGATTCTACTTACATGAAGCTCTAGAGAAGGCAAAATTATATTAACAGTGATACCTATAAATGGTTAATACAACAAATTTTAAATTATGTATTTACCAGAATTTAAGAATCATAGTTAAAAAAAAATCAAACTATAGTCACAGAAAGCAGGTTAGTGGTCGTCTGGGGCAAGAGGTCACAGATTGACTATAAACTTTCTAGAGGAGACAGAAATGTTCCATATACTGATGTGCATACAATCGTCCACACCATACACTTAAAATCAGTGAATTTTAGCAGATGGAAATTATACCTGAATAAAGCTGGGGGTCAGGAATGCCGCCAATGTGTCATTACACAAATTGTTTCACACAAGTGTGAATGTATTTATAGGATAAACTCTTAACCTGGAACTGCTAAGGGATGCTTGGGTGGCTCAGTTGGTTAAGGGTCCAACTTGGGCTCAGGTCATGATCTCACAACTTGTGAGTTCAAGCCGTGCACCAAGCTCTGTTGTCAGCATGGAGCCTGCTTCAGATCCTCTGTCTCCCTCTCTCTCTGCCCCTCCTCTGCTCACTTGCTCTCTCTCAAAAATAAAAATAAGAATAAGAATAAATTGGAATTGCTAAATCAAGAAACATGTGCTTTTCAATTTTTAAATAGTCATATTTTCCATCAAAAATACTATTTATACAGCAAAACATGAGCACCCATTATCCCATCCCATGAACAAAAGTGTTGCCATGTGAATTTGTCATTGCTTTGGCCTGTTTTTCTATTGGGTCTTAATGATTTAGAAGAGTTCTTTCTATTTTAAGAACCCAGTATGAGCTTGTCTTGACTTTGTTTACTGTGCTAGTTTTCTTCTTGGCTTTTTTGCCTTGCAAAGTTTTCAATTTGATATTGCTGGGTTTACAATTATTTTTCTTTTATGGCTTCTGAGTTTTATTTTAAAAAGTCTTCCCCACTCCAAAACAGAACGAGAGAGGGGCAAGATGGTGGAGAAGTAGGGAGCGCTGTAATCTCCACCCGCCCGCAACTATCAAACTGGGAAGAATTAAAAGCCACAATATTCTGATCTCCAAGAAGGGAGGTCTGCGCACAGACTCCTTATTGATAATGGCCTCATGGATGCCTGAGTGAGTGCGAACTGGGACCAGACACTCTGAGGGGAGTCTACGCCAAGCGGAACTGGGAGAGAGCGCACCCAGAAACTTGGCGCCGGGCCGGCAGACGGCTGTGTGCCTAGAGGCGGCTCTGGACCTGGAGGGCCGGTGGCGATCGGGCCGTGCAGGGCAGCTCGCGGGACGACCGTGTAGCTCGGCACAGAGCCGGGAGGAAGGGAAGGAGAGACTGAAAACACTCTTAGAGTGATCTCTGGAGAGGGGAGACCTCAGCCCAGGAAGTAGACACAAACACCTCATGTGCAGCTGCTGAGCATGGGGAGAGAAATCCATCCCCCTCAACTGGCTTATTCTCCCTTGGGGTCTCCGACTTCAGGAGCCAGGGATAAGTTGGCTTCCCAGTCCCCCGACTCAATCCCGGCCAGAAAGCCGCCCACCTGCCGGAGATCATTTTAACTGTGGCGGCAGCATTGAGTTCATGGACTAGGATTTAGAACCTGGCGGAGCTTAGAAAACCAAAGCAATCTGACCCGTCTGTGGAACGGGGCGGACGGACTCAAGGGAGAGGCTGGCAACACATGGTCTGAGGCAGCTTGGGGCCCCGCCATTCTTCTCCCTGAAACCACTAAGGCGGGGCCTCAGAGAGCAGCCCCTGAGACCCAACCTACCTACACCAAACCACGCCCATCTGCGCTGGAGAGCTGCTTTTTCTTATTATTTTTATTTTTTTTTTAATTTTTTCATTATTTTTTTCATTATTTAATTTTTCCCCTTGTTTTCTCTTTTCTGTATTCCTTTTTCCTTCTTTTCTCCCTTTCCCCCCTGGAGTCTGGGAAAGACCAACATTTATGCACATCTGTGATTAGATCAACTCTTACCATCCAGATGTATTTTTCCTTATCTCATTCTTATCTCTCCCCTCCACAGGTTTTATGGTCCCAGACTGCCCTTTATCTGTGGCTGTTTCTGCACCCTCTCTCTGCTTTCTTTTTTTCCTTTCCTATCCTTTCTTTTCTTTTCTGTTCTTTTTTTCTTTCCCATTTTGGTTTGCTTATTTACTTGATCTGTGTGTTTACGTGCTTTTGTTCCCTGTGTGTTTGTCTGTCTGTTTTCCTTTTCAGGGCTACCTCAAGAAACAAGCCAAAGCACACATGGTGGAGGGTGCCAAATATCACTGAGTAAGGAAATAAATTAATCAGAGACATAACAAGAGAAACTGAGAGACACCATTAAAAGAACATCTCCTGAAACGACAGGCCCTGGACAAAGAGCCTCATTTAATAGAGCAATACTAACAGGCTCACAGTGCAGAACGAGCTTTTAAAACTGACAAGAGACAGAAAGCTGGCCAAAATGACAAAAGAACTCTCCTCTAAAGAAATTCCAGGAAAAAATCATAGCTACAGAACTGCTCAAAACAGACACAAGCAACAAAACTGAACAAGAATTTAGAACAATTGTCATCAAATTAATCACTGGGCTTGAAAAAAGCATGGAAGCCATCAGAGAAGCTACTGATACAAAGACTGGAGACCTTTAAAAGGCTATAAATGAGGTGTATGATAAAATGGAGGCTGCCACGGCACGGCTTGAAGAGGCAGAGAGAAGAATAGGTGAATTAGAAGACACATTTATAGCAAAAGAGGAAGCCGAGAAAAAGAGGGAGAAACTGATACAGGAGCACGAAAGAACTCAAGACCTGAGTGATACAATCAAACTGAACAATATCGTATCATAGGAGTTCCTGATGAGGAAGAAAGAGAAAAAGGTCCTGAAGGGGGGCTGGATCAAATTATAGCCAAAAATTTCTCTAATCTGGGGAAAGAAAAAAACATTGAAATTAAAGAGGCACATCGAACTCCTATAAGACATAACTTGAACCAACCTTTGGCATGACAAATCATAGTGAAACTGGCAAAATATAAAGATAAAGAGAGAATTCTGAGAGCAGCTAGGGATAAAAGGGCCCTAACATACAAAGGGAAACCTATCAGAGTTGTTACAGACCTATCTAACGAAAGCTGGCAAGCCAGAAAGGAATGGCAGGAAATCTTTAATGTGATGAACAAGAAAAGTATGCAACCAAGAATTCTTTATCCAGCGAGCCTGTCATTCAAAATAGGAGAGATAAAGGTTTTCCCAAATAAAGAAAAATTGAGAGAATTCATCACCACCAAACCAGCCCTACAAGAAATCCTAAGAGGGACTTTAGAGAGAAAAGTAGCAAGGGGATAAGACACCAGAGACATCAATACACACATGAACTCTACAGAGAACACAACGAATCAAAACAGAATAAAACACAACAAAAGAACAACCCCCCTTACCATGTTTTCTAATATTTTTAGAGTTATTTTGTTTAAAGTAAACTTTATGCCCAATGTGGGGCTCAAAATCATGACCCTGAGATCAAGATTCACAGGCTCTACCAATAGAGTCAGCCAAGCACCCCTATAGTTAATTTTTTTGTTGTTGTTCAATTTGAATCATCTATGTGATTCTCTTTTGGTAGAAGATAGAAGATGGAGTTTATTTTTTCTCCCCATGGCTACCCCATAGTTCAATGCCATTTATTGAAAACTACATTTCCCACTGATTGAAATGGCACCTTTCTCCTGTGCTAACTCACCATCTGGGTCCATAGCTAGACCTTCTGTTATGCTCTACTTATAAGTCTACTTATTCATGTGCCAAGGTTATGCTGTAAATTAGCATAGTGGGAATTACCTAATAAAAGTAATTTCCCTTTTTCAAAAATCTCCTGGCTATTCTTACTTATTTTTCACATGAATTTTAGAATCAGCTCACTCAGTTCAAAAATAAAGGTAAAACAAATATTTATTTGTTTGTTTTTAGGGATTATAGTAAATTCATAGGCTGGGATGGCTTGGTGGGTCAGTCGATTAAGCGTCCAACTTAGCTCAGGTCGTGATCTCACAGCTCATGAGTTCAAGCTCCATGTGGGACTTTGTGCTGACAGCTCAGAGCCTGGAGCCTGCGTCGGATTCTGTGTCTCCCCCGCTCTCTCTCTGTCCCTCCCCCACTCACGTGCGATCTCTCTCAAAAATAAACATTTCTAAAAATTAAAAATAAATAAATAAATGCAATTATAGGTAAACATAAGAAGAATTGACACTTTTATGTTTTTTTTTATTTATTTATTATTGAGAGATAGAGACAGAGCATGAGCATGAGGGGGACATAAAGAGGGGGAGACACAGAATCTGAAGCAGGCTCCAGGCTCTGAGCTGTCGCACAGAGCCCGAGACGGGGCTCGAGTTGACAAACCACGAGAGCACGACCTGAGCTGCAGTAGGACACTTAACCGACGGAGCCCCCCCAGGAGCCCCCATGTTGCTGTCTTTATATTCAAGAACGCAGTGTGTTTCTCCATTTGGTTATGACTTTTTTATACCCTTTGTAGAATTTTAAAGTTCTCTTCATTTAGATTTTGGATGGCTGCATGCTTATTCCTGAGAAACTTATGCTTCTATGGCTATTGTAAATGGGCCCTTTACTGCTATTAAATATTTTCTATTTACTATCCATATTTTAGTTATTGTTTTAATAACCACAGATTTTTTTCAAAACAAAAAAGATTATATTCTAATCTATAAATGCAGACTGCTTTATGACTTAGGATAAAACAGACTAGTGTCACGTACTTAATAGATAATGATAATAAATAGTATGAAATCTAGAATTTAGAGTTCCATTAACAACTAAGGGAAGACTTAGGTAAGAATAGAAAGTAAATTAACTGAATAGACGAAGTCAGGTGAAAATGCCCAGAAGGAAGTACCATTACTTAAAGTCATCGATATTTTGATCCATGACTTTTCTGAAGTAAGATAATCTATAAATGTTGTAAGTTAATAAATGAATAAACAATTTAACTTGGAGCTCTACACACAAGGGTATACAATTCTCGTAAGCATTACCAGAAGGCCCAGGAGCCACATACCATGAGGTTTCCATGTGTTTCCCAGGTTGGTGCTTCAGTTTTATAAAGCTCTTCGAACTGCTGTCTGTATTTTGTAACTAGTTCCTTCTCTAATTTATCAACACAGTCTGCATATTCAACCTTAAGAAAAGAAAAAAATTGCTCAGAGTAACTTATACCTAGAGTAAAAGGTTAATATTCAAATGAATGTGAATGTGAATATGAATATTATAAAATTATTAAAAAGTATTGAATTTTATAGGATAAAGAAAACCAAGAGGACTAAATGGGCTTACCCTATAGGGGTGTCTTTCATCTTGGAAATAAGTGAGAAGGTGTAAGACACAACGAAGAATACAGGTTCTTTCTTCATAGTAATAATCTGCAATCTGGGAAGAACCCAAAGACACTAAATCAGTTATTGACCTTTACACAGAAGACACTCAATTTTAAACTTACTGATAAGGAGACCACTTAAAGATATGAATGGAAAATTCTGATTTCTACAAGCAATCACAAAATGGAAAGATTGTGTTAGGCCAAAAGAAAGTGAAAGACCTTCATGAAGTAGGATAAGAGTAAGTCTTACAAGCTGCAAGGAATTATTTAAAAATATAAACAAGTTCTGGGGCGCCCGAGTGGTTCAGTCGGTAAAGCGTCCAACTTCAGCTCAGGTCATGATCTTGCAGTTTGTGGGTTGGAACCCCGTGCCGGGCTCTGTGCTGACGGCTCAGAGCCTGGAGCCTGCTTCAGATTCTGCGTCAACCTCTCTTTCTGCCCCTACCCCTGCTCATGCCCTGTCTCTGTGTCTCTCAAAAATAAGTAAACATTGGGGTTCCTGGGTGGCTCAGTCGGTTAAGCCTCCAACTTCGGCTCAGGTCAGATCTCACATTCGTGGGTTCGAGCCCCGCGTCAGGCTCTGTGCTGACAGCCAGCTCAGAGCCTGGAGCCTACTTCTGGTCCTGTGTCTCCTTCTCTCTCTGCCCCTCCCCCTCTCATGCTCTGTCTCTCTCTGTATCATAAATAAAAATAAAACATTAAAAAAAAGTTAAAAAAAATAAGTAAACATTAAAGTTTACTCACATCTATATATATAAACTAGTTTTCTAGTATGACTTCTCAGAGCTTTCAAAAAACACACAATGCTGTAACTGACAGGCCAAATAAATGAAAACAAATATAAAAATATCACTTGTATATGTCCTAACTGCTTGTAACTAATGTACTTAATTCTTAATAAACAACAAAATAGGAAACCACTTCAGAAGTCGCAGTCAAATTCTACTTTATAGGACATCCTCAATGAAAAGGTTGTTTTGGAGGGTAGGGAGAGATAAAGAAAAAAATATATAAATTAATCTTCTTGCATTTAGACCCAGAGGGAAACTACACATAAACCAGTTTTCATCCCCAGTAACGAAGAATGGCCTTTGGGAAGGGTCTCTGCTGGGTCTGGTGGTAAAAACCTCGTTTCAGCGTGTTACTACGCTACTTCCCTGAGGCCTCAGTGCTTACTCAGCGAAACAGCCAGCAATGCCCAGAACAAGGTCAAGAAGCCATCGCCCAATTTGACATCAAAGAATGAAAACAGTGACTACTGCTGACCTTCAGGATCAAGGCCTGGCTCTGCCTCTCATCTTGCAGTACCGTCTGAAGGAAAAAAGAACAGTCAAGAAGCCATCACATGAGCAAAGCTCAATTAACAAAGAAAAAGGTAATCAGCTTTAGCTCACCCTTCAAGATTATAACTGCCCATTCATTTTTGGAAATATTTTTTACCTATGTGTATCCAAATTTGTACTCAAATCCCTGCCCCCTCCTCTGGACTCCATTTCCGCATATGTGGAACGTCAGGTTGGATAACCAAGATACTGTGCCAGGTCGTTTGCAGCTCTGGTGTCCTGAGACTCTATGATTAAATGTCAGTCTTTGACTTCTCCAGCCCCTCCAAGTCTGATAACAGACCTTATTACATACAAGCTTTTGAAGTCTTCAGAAAGTCTTTCCTGAGAACGACTGTGTCTGAACGCGGACCTGTTGCAAAGAAGCACTACCCAAGGCCTTCCACCTGACGCCAGCAAGGGAAAGGACAAAGGCAGGAAGAAGCAGCCGGACAGAACTACAAACCTTTAGTGAGTCCCGAGTACCTCTATAATCCTCTTGAAGGTAACACTGGAGCAATTGCACACTCTGTTCCTCGTCAAGACCCTGAAATACAGAGGCCGTAAGTGAGGGGAACAGCCTCCTCAACTCAGAAAACACACATAGAGTGCAGAACATTCTAAAGATTTATCCTTTAGAATGAACACAGAACTTGGAAGAAATAAAAACTTTTTTTTTTTTTTACACAAAATAAACTCAGGTATTGATGCACACGCTGCTGGGTTGAGAAGAGAGGAGAGGCCTAGGTTCACAGTAAATCCTTTGGAGCCAGTTGTGGAAACTCAAGTACAGGCAGACATTTCTGCTTCCAAAGGCCATGATATGTTTCCCTCTCAGGCCTGACAACCAGATACCGCCCCCTCCTTTGATTTGCAATCAATGTAAACTAACTGAGGTCAACAGAATTTTGGTTATTTATGTAGTCACAAGGACAGAATAATATTCTGTTATCAATGGTGAGCTGACAAAAATGAAGTAGTCCAAGTGTTTGTTAAAGTTGGTAAACAGCTGAATGTGGGGGGGGTGTTACCAGACAGATCACTCAACAAGCATGAAGATGTGTCTGGAATGATAGAGGAGGAAAAGTGGAAGGGAGAGAGACTGAAGCAATCGCAGAAACCTCATTTCCTCTCTTCTCTCCACTTCCTCCCTCAAGAAGGAATGTGTTTGAGAGCTTCATGTTTTAGATCTGTTTTAGGTCTTATAATGTCTCATTTAATATAATGAGAGCACCCTAGGGAAGAGACAGTTACTGCCCACTACTAGTTTGAAATCTATCAAGAGTATTAAGAAAATATACAATAGATAGATGAAACAGGTAGAGGGCCATGTGAATGGTGGAAATAAATAGCCTACAGTTTTAACTGGTAGAATAAGACATCCCCTTACCCCTACAAGTCCACACTAGATGTATCAGTACAGCTCCTCAGCTAAAAGATACTGGTTGTAAAAAATGTACACCTAGGGGCACGTGAGTAGCTCAGTTGGTTAAGCATCCAACTTTGACTCAGGTCATGATCTTGCGGTTCATGAGGACCAGCCCCACGTCGGGCTCTGTGCTGACAGCTCGGAGCTTGGAGCTGCTTCAGACTCTGTCTCCCTCTTTCTCTGCCCCTCCCCTGCTCGTGCTCTGTCTCTGCCTCTCAAAACTAAATAAACATTAAAAAAATTTTTTTAATGTACACCTAATGTTTTGATCTATTTTAGACTAGATTTTTCAAAATCATGTTTCAGGGCACCTGGGTGGCTCAGACGGTTAAGTGTCCAGCTTCAGCTCAGGTCACGATCTCATAGTTCTTGGGTTCGAGCCCTGCATCGGGCTCTGTGCTGACAGCTAGCTCAGAGCCTTTTGAGGCTGCTTCAGATTCTGTATCTCCCCCTCTCTCTCTGACCCTCCCCTGCTCGCACTGTCTCTCTCTGTCTCTCAAAAATAGATATAAAACATTAAAAAAAATTTTTAATTTTTTAAAATCATGTTTCAAATATAACACTATATTTAAGCAGCTAAGTTGTCACTCAGTGGTAAAAGATAAACGCTTCTGAAAAATACTGTAAATGTTGCTATGAACAAAATACCTAAACAAAAATCCTTTAAAAGATATCATACAAGATGATAATTTTGCCCCAAATAGAAGAAAAAGAAGCCAGTGACTGACATGTAATTTACATGATGTAGATACAACTGTGCTTATTTACCAAGCAGTAATACACTAGCAGGCATGACTGGGGTTTCCAAAATCAAAAAGAGGGGCACCGGGGTGGCTGAGTCGAATGAGCTCCTGACTTTGTCTCAGGTCGCCATCTCACTGTTCCTGGGTTCAAGCTCCGCGCCATGCTGACAGTGCGGAGCCTGTTCAGATTCTGTCTCCCTCTCTCTCTCTGCCCCTCCCCCACTTGCTCTCTCAAAAATAGACATTAAAAAAAAGAAAACAAAAAGAAACAGCTACATATTTAAATACAATCTAGTAATTGAAGGATCACCACAGGCATGCTGAAGAAAACTCTAGTGTTTGCATATGTATACATACATGTGCACATGTGTGTGTATATATGGATCCGTGTGTATATATCATTTGTGTGTGTCTGTACATAGTGTATATATAGTAAACAGGTCTGAGAACTTAATTAGTAGCTTTTTAGCATGAAGAGTTGCAACATGAATATTTTTGAAACACTATATGCTCAATTTAATCTCCAAACCAGAAATACACTGAATTTTCACTTACAATCAATCACTAACAACAAAACAACGCACATCTGCAGTGCAAGTAGTAAACTGAGGCAGTGCTAATTTTTACTCACCAAAAACTTGCTGATTCTTAAACCCAGTTCCTTCAGTGGTGAAGCCACATCTTTATTAGCTTTCACTTTTTCAGCTGAATTTGGACTATGAAAAGAACAATGAATCATTTCCTCATTCTTATTGACCCTCTGAGGATTTTAAACAAAAATACTTAAAGATATTTTTACAACAGATCTTTTCCTGCCCTCTACGTGCCTACAAAATACACACACACACAACTTCATCTCTACACATTTTATAACACAGAACTACTTATGCCTAAACGATATAGTATATGTCTGTTACAAATTACAGTTGTAATAATATATGTGGATACATTAAACTACATTATTCTTGATCCTTACAACTATCCTGAAAGGTAAATATTACTATCCCCATTTTACAAGTGGAATTACTAATACTCAGAAAGAATAAATAACTTACCAAAAATCCCACAGCTATTAGAAAGTTGAGGTGAAATTTAAAACCAGGTCTGTTAGTATACGGATACACATTGCCTAGCTCTGCCCGTTGAGAAGGCCTCGAAGCTATAGCACCCCAGCAGCAAGGAGCACCCCGCACCCAGATCTTGGCTTCTCATACCATTATCTTTTTGTTCCTCATACCATTGTCTAATAAAAGTTACCAAGACTCCTTAGATAAACAGCTAACTCTAGAGCTGGGGCAGGGAAAATACAAGATGAGCCTGGAGCATCTTGTAATGCCAGAAAATAAGAAAATAATTCAGGGGAAAAAAGGATGGAGAAATGTCAAGACTACATAGAAGCCAACCCAAAAGAACTCTCAGTGACCAAAGCTAAAACAAAGCATAAACAAAGTATAAAATAAATATACATGTGCCTGTATAAATAAATAAATCAATACAGAGAAGGGAAAAATCTTCCTTAGAGAAGAAATCCAAATGATATATATAGATGCTACTCCCTTCAGGAAGTAAAGTTTAATTCCACTATACCCCCAGCTAGAAAGTAGGCTATACTTAGTGACCCATTTCTAAAACAAAATAGGGAAAGAGGAAAAAATAAAATGACTTTACAGAAGAGAAACTTGGCAAATACTACCTTGCCCAAGTGAGCAAGATTAACATCACCAGTGATTTCATGTGGATTACCACATCCTCTGTTATGATAAGAATGATACTTCATTTCTGTGCATTCTTCCCAAACACCCACAACCCCAATCTAATAAGAAAAAAACATGAGACAAATCCAAATTGAGGACATTCTACAAAATACTTGACCAGTTCTCCTCAAAACTATTCAAGATGATGAAAATTAGGGAAAGACACTGTCACATCTAAGAGCTAATGAGACACGACAACTAAATGCAATGTGGGATCCTGAACTGAATCCTGAACAGAAAAAGGACATTAAAGAAAAAAAAAAAAGGTTAAATTCAAATAAAGTCTGAAGTAAAAAAAAGTCTGTCAGACCTCAAATCATGGGCTATTGACAAAAGAAACTTTTGTCTTTAAAAAAAGAAAGTAATGCCACAAATGTCCATTCTGTGAACTACAAGCATGTTGTTGTTGGATTTGCTTTATAGACTCTCACATTTCACAGGAAATCCACAACACAAAGGCTACTTAGTGTAAGGTTAAACAGTAAACTCTGAAAGAGGCAACACAGAATGATGATTAAGAACACAGACACTGGAGTAAGACTGCCAGGTTCAAATCCTGGTTCTACACTTACTAGCTGTGTGACCTTGGGCAAGTTACTTAACCTCTTTGTGCCTCAGTTTCCCCATCTGTAAAATGGAAACAATAATAATAAAAGTACCTAGAGATGATAATATAGTGATTAGCTTCTTTTTTTTTAAGTCCATATATTTTAGACACACAGCAGTTACAGATAAAACAACATGATGTCTGGGAGTTACTTCAAAATAAGTATGGGGGAAGGGATAATGAAAACTAAAAAAAGAAACTTCTTCACTAACCTAAGAAAATGAAGATGGAAAGTACAGTAAAAAAAAAAAAAAAAATCAGATATTCAGAAGTAGAAAGGAAATGAGGGCGGCCTGGGAATTACAACCCATAACAGTGCAATCTGTACCAGGAATTAAGATAAAAGAGTCTATCTAGTCCTACAACGTATACTCTCTTCTTTTTAAAAACTAATTTATACTTTATTACTGTTGTTTTCATTGCCCAGGAAAAAAATCTTTATTTTCAAGCAAAGAATAAAAGTATCTACTTAAAGGGCTGTTATCAGGATTAAGTAACTTCTGATAAGTGCTAAGAATAATAATTGGTACACAGTATACACTTTAGTGGTCAGCTGCTACCGTCGACGGTCCACTGCACTATCTCGGCACTCGGTGCTGACCATATTTCACATAAACATGGGGGACCGAGATAAATATTAGAACTATTCCTTGATGAGTTAACGAGTCCCCATCCCCAGGCAGGAGGGTTATACAACTGCATTCAACGACATTATATTTCTAAAAGGAATTCCCCTTTCAACAAACAGTAAAAATGTGCCTCTTTTCCACTGGTAACCAAATTATATTCTCTGTAATCTCCCTGACCTAGCAGCGTCGCCAAATCGTACACGAAGACCGCTGCACTACCCAGCTTCCTCTAGCCAGACGCACGGAAGAGCCATACCTGGGAGGTTTATAGTACGACAGCCCCTCTAAGAGCCGCTGCCAATGTTTATTCAGTTCTGCCTCAATCTGATTCTGGAAAAGAACAAAGAAATTATACAAGGATTTACATATACTTGGTCTTTTTCATATGTTTCTCCCCATAGCTGAAATTATTTTGAATAGAAAATTCCGTAGCCTCCTTTTCCTTGCTTAACATTCTAACAATGATTTAACCTTATTATAAATATCTTGATAAACTTCCTTTCTGAGGCACCTGGGTAGCTCAGTCCGTTAAGCATGAGACTTCAGCTCAGGTCATATCTCGAGGTCCGTGGGCTTGAGCCCTGTGCAGACGACTCAGAGCTTGGAGTCTGTCTTTGGATTCTGTGTCTCCCTCTCTGCCCCTCCCGTTCGTGCTCTGTCCCTCTCTCATAAAAATAAATAAACATAATGTACTTTCTAGTGGTTGCATGATATTTTATCAAGTAGCTAGCTAATAATTTATTTACCATGCATCTAATGTTAGATACACTTAAGCTGTGATTACTTATTAATATAAATAACGCTATGGTAAAGAGCTTTGTGCACAAAACTTTTTCAGGATTTCCTCCTTGTAAGATATGTTCCTAGAAGTAGAATTATCAGATGAAAGCATATCAAAAATGTTAAGGCTCTAGGGGTACCCGGGGGGTTGAGTCGGTTGACCGTCGGACTTTGGCTCAGGTCATGATCTCACGGTTCTTGAGTTCAAGCCCTGCGTTGGGCTCTGTGCTGAGAGCTCAGAGCCTGGAGCCTGCTTCACATTCTGTGTCTCTCCCCTCCCTCCCCCTGCACCTCTGTCTTTCCCTCTCCTGCTCATACTCTCTCTTTCTCAAAAATAAACATTAAAAAAAAGTTTTTTAAATGTTAAGGCTCTAGAGGTTCCTGGCTGGCTCAGACAGTAGAGCATGTGACTCTTTTTCTTTTTTTTTTTTTTTTTTTTAATTTTTTTAAATATCTTTTTCTTGGGGCACCTGGGTGGCTCAGTCGGTTAAGTGTCTCACGGTTGCGGGTTCAAGCCCCGCGTCAGGCGCTGTGCTGACAGCTAGCTCAGAGCCTGGAGCCTGCTTCTGATTCTGTATCTCTCTCTCTCTGACCCTCCCCTACTCACACTGTCTCTCTCTGTCTCTCAAAAATAAATAAAAAACAAACAAAAAAGTAAACATTAAAAATTAAAATAAATAAATAAATATCTTTTTCTTTTTTAAGTTTGTTTATTTTGAGAAAGAGAGAGAGAGGGAGAGAGAGAGAGAATCCCAAGGAGGCTCCATGCTGTCAGCACAGAGCCCAATGTGGGGCCCGAACCCAAAACTGTGAGAGTCGAAACCAAGAGTTGGTCACTCAACCAAGTGAACCACCCAGGTGTCCCATGACTCTTGATCTCAATGTCATGAGTTCAAGCCCCACATTGGGCATGGAGCCTATGTTAAAAAAAAAAAAGTTAAGGCTCCAAAAAAGGTGTAACATTCATTATGTTAATTACCATAATAACAATAGTAATCATTAAATTCATCTCAATGCTTTACCGGCATAAGGTAAGGCCACTCAAGGATCAAACAAGAACTGTGCTTTACTGATTATATATTTGGAAGTATCCTAGAAACCACAGCCTCTGTGACCTAAGGAGCTAGCTACATGGAAAAGGAGAAAAAAGGCAAGGAAAGTATGAGACAGAGAAAAAGCCTGAGAATCTTCCTTAGCCCTGAGGTAGCAGAAAGGTATTTGGACCCCAGCCCTGAGCAGCCAGTCAAGCAGCATTGGTATCTTTTCAGATAAGGAATCCCTATAAGACAAAGAAAGGTAGGGATTTAGAAAACTTCAGCAGGTAGGCTATAAAACACACCGCATTTCAGCACAGAGAAGCAGGGAATGTATCATGTTTATAAAGATATAGGAATTAAAAAAATGTGTTTACTTCCTCCTTCAAAGAGAAGGCAATTTCAGGGGCTTTTTGTAACATAAGCTTTACAAAAACTACAGAATCCACTCAAGAATACCACCACTTACTTACCAGCTCCCTCAGAGCTGACCTTCCAAGCAGAATTGTCCACAGTTCCCTGCTGCTCCTGAAAAATGACAGAAAGCAGAGGTAATGTTATACTTTTATTTTTTTTAATATTTCATTTTTGAGAGACAAAAGGGGCATGTGTGTGCACGAGTTGGGGAGAGGCAGAGAGGGGGAGGACAGAGGCTATAAAGCGGGCTCTGAGCTGACAGTAAGCCTGACACAGGGCTCGAACTCACAAACTGTGAGATCATGACCTGAGCTGAAGTCAAATGCTCAACTGACTGCGCCCCCCCCAGTTCCCCCTGCACTTCTGGATAATATAAATTTGACTAGGCTGTCTCACAGTATCTCATCTGTTCTCTGAAACCAGAAAACTCAATGTATAAAAACAATTTTATAAAATTCTAGGCATGAATCCTGTACTATTTTACTTAGAAGCTTGATGTTCAAAATAGAAATTAAGAAACAAACAACCTAAACCAAACAGGTACTGTTTAAAAGGAGGATGCCTACCATACTTTAATGCATTTAAGATGCCATTAATTGAAGGATGCATATTTATGTTCTATCAGTCATCAATAATAAAATGCACTGCCAACTTCAGACGTATTAAAGTATGCAAAAATGTATATTTTAGAATTGATGAAAGGGGCGCCTGGGTGGCTCAGTCGGTTAAGCCTCCGACTTCGGCTCAGGTCAGATCTCACGTTCGTGGGTTCGGGCCCCGCATCGGGCTCTGTGCTGACAGCTAGCTCAGAGCCTGGAGCCTGCTTCCGGTTCTGTGTCTCCTTCTCTCTCTGCCCCTCCCCCTCTCATGCTCTGTCTCTCTCTGTATCAAAAATAAATAAAACACTAAAAAAAAAAAATTTTTTTTTTAAAAGAATTGATGAAATATAAAAATTAGTCAATTATCTTACATTTTCCATGTGAAGGCACCACCTCAATGTAACATTTTAGTTCTACCTCCTCCCTTCGCATTAAAATGTAGTGACCAATAAGGAGAATCTAAAAAAGGACTCTCTCTCTGTTCCTCTCCCTGCTCGTTCTCTCTCTCTTAAATGAATGAATAAACAAATAAATAAAGGATATTTTTTTAAAACTGTCTCTCAGGGGACATCTGGCTGGCTCAGATGGTGGAGTGTGCATCTCTTGATCTCAGGGTTCTGAGTTCAAGTCCTATGTTGGGTGTAGATCACGTAAAAATAAAATCTTTAAAAAAAATTGTCTTTCAGGATTTTCCCATCAAAAGTAGTTTAAATATACTTAAAAAATTATAAGTCTCTTTTCTAAGAGTAATGCTTGTAAGAAAACACCTTCAGTTCTGCTCAATCAATAGACACCAACTCCCACAACTGCACTGTGGAATCAGTAATCAGTAGGAGATTAGATCTAGTTAAGAAAACAAACAGGACTCTTTACTGACAGCGAAACTTTAAAAGGTCTGAGTAGGGATACCTGGATGTCTCAGTTGATTAAATGTCTGGCTCTTGACTTTGAATCAGGTCATGATCTCACAGTTCCGTGGGTTCCAGTCCCACATCTGGCTCTGTGCTGGCAGTGTGGAGCCTGCTTAGGATCCTCTCTCTCCTTCTCTTTCTGCCCCTCCCCTGCTCACATGCTCTGTCTCTCCCTCTCTAAATAAATAAATAAATAAACTTAAAAAAATTAATGGGGCACCTGGGTGGCTCAGTTGGTTAAGCGTCTGACTTCGGCTCAGGTCATGATCTCAGAGTTCGTGGATTCGAGCCCTGCATTGTGGGCTTTGTGCTGCCAGCTCAGAGCCTGGAGCTCGTCTTCAGATTCCGTGTTTCCCTCTCTCTCTGACCCTCCCCTGCTCACACCGTCTCTCTCTCTCTCTCTCTCTCTCTCTCAAAAATAAAATAAAGCATTAAAAAATTTTTTTATTAAAAATGAAAGGTCTGAGTAGGGGCCCAGTCAGTTAAGCAACCTACTCTTGCGTTCAGCTCAGATCATGATCTCGAGTTTCATGTTCGTTGGGTTCTGCGCTGAAAGTGCTTGGGATTCTCTCTCACCTTCTCTCTCTGCCCCTCCCTTGCACACAGGTGCTCCTCCTTCCCTCCCCCCCATCAAAATAAACTTTAAAAAAAAAAGAGGGGCGCCTTGGTGTTAAGCATCTTCCAATTTCAAAAAGCGTGGACATCACTGAGCCTTCATTTACCCACATTTGCTTTCAGAACTTAGGTCGCTAGCTAGTGAGACAGCAGTGATTCCCGGAAGAAACTACAAAGGCCACTGCCCACACTCAAGGACCTGCTGCCAGGGCCCAGAATTCCTTGTTTTGTCAAATTCAAGCTGTGGGTTTTGGTTATACCAAAATCTGTAGTTTTTGCTATAAAAAAAATGATTTTACTTTTAAGTAATCAAGAGACACATGTTCTACCAACAAGCCAGTCAGGAACCCCATGCTTTTTTTTTTTTCCTTTCTTTCTGAGAGAGAGAGAGAGAGAGAGAGAGAATCTTAAGCAAGTTCCCCTCACAGCTAAGAGCCCTCATGACCTCATGACTATGAGATCATGACCTGAGCAGAAATCAAGAGTCTAAAGCTTAAACAACTGAGCCACCTAGGAGCCCCTCCCTTTTTTTTTTTTTTTTAATAAAATGTCCTGTAAGAGTATTTCTCAACACATACTTGATATTCAGATCACATGCAACAAAATTACCTGGGAACAACACAGCAATGCCACAGAATCCTGGTCACGACTTAGAGCTACTGTTTCTCAAAGGACAGGCATCGAAAATCTACATTTTAAAATGACCACACCACACAGGGATGCCTGGGTGGCACAGTCAGTTGAGCGTCTGACTTCGGCTCAGGTCGTGATCTCAGTTTGTGGGTTCAAGCCCTGTGTCGGGCTCTGTGCTGACTGCTAGCTCAGAGCCTGGAGAGCTGCTGTCAGCACAGAGCCGCTTCAGATCCTCTGTCTCCCTCTCTTTGCCCTCCCCTGATCATGCTCTCTCTCAAAAATAAAAACATTTTTTTAAAAATGTCAAAAATAATACTGTCTAGTGGAAATGAGTTTTTGATAACAAGAATAGCCAACACTGACATTTATAGTATACACTGTATTAAGCATTTAACACCTTGCCTTACTGACAACTTATTGACAACTCACTTATGAAGCTGATACTGTTATTATCCCCATTATCTCTTCAGGAAATTAAGGTTTAAGAGTAGTTAAATAATTTGTCTAGCGTCACAAAGCTAACATATAATAGATCCAGGGCATGGAGCCTGCTCCTAATCCTCTGTCCCCCCCCCTCTCTGCCCTTCCCTCTGCTTGCATGCTCTCTCTCAAAAATAAATAAAATATTTAAAAGAGAATAATAAAGTAAAATAAAATAAATAAAATTTTAGTTGCAAAAAACACAACATGCTGATAAATTATTATCAAAGAAAGAATGACAGGAGTCTGTTCTAGACCTGCAATGTCTACAATTTAAGTGGAACAGAAAAATCAGAAAACCAAAATTATATGTAGAAGTGCCAAGAGAAGGCATAATAAAGGAGTAAAAGGTAGTTTATCAGGAAGGAAATCCTTGGGGAAACAAGTATCTCTGGTTCCTTGATTCCTACACATTTTCTGGCCTATAAAAAATGAAGATACAGGGTTGCCTGGGCAGCTCAGTCAATTGAGCCTCCGGCTTCAGCTCAGGTCATGATCCTGCATTTCGTGGGTTCGAGCCCCGCGTCGGGCTCTGTGCTGACAGCTCAGAGTCTGGAGCCTGCTTCGGATTTTGTGTCTCCCTCTCTCTCTGCCCCTCCCCTGCTCACGATCTGTCTCTCTGTCTCTCAAAAATAAATAAACATTAAAGGTTTTTTTTAAAATGAAGATACAAATGAATCTAAGACCCTTGCCATCCTCATAAATTGAGTGTTGGGAAAGACAAATGACATTAAGCACACATAATACAATCAGCGAGAAAGTAAAAAGTAATAAAAAGCATGATCCTAACAATTAGATACCACAAGGGAATATAACCATAGGAGTAAGACAGAAAATGGTCGGGGAAGCGAGAGACCACTGGGAATTTATTCAGGGATCAATGGAAGACTTCACTTCAAATTGGAACCTGAAGGTTTAGCAGGTAATTCTCAAGACACAACATCCATGGCCAAAACTATGATGTCTAATCCAAAGACTCAGGGAGATATCTATATATATATATATTTTTTTTTTCAACAAAGTATTCCTGGGGCGTCTGGGTGGCTCAGTCTATTAAGTGTCTGACTTCAGTTCAGGGCATGATCTCACGGCTCATGGGTTCACACCCCACATCGGGCTCTGTGCTGACTGACAGCTCAGAGCCTGGAGCCTGTTTCAGGTTCTGTGTCTCCCTCTCTCTCTCTCTTTCTCTGCCTCTCCCCTGCTCATGTTCTCTCTCCTCAAAAATAAATAAACATTAAAAAAAAAATCCTGAAGCCAAGGCTACACTGTATATTAACTAACTTGAGAATAATAAAAACAAAAGAAACAAAATATATACTCTAGTGTCTCTCATTTTTTTGCACAATAAGTCTGAGCTAAGTATTTGGAGGAGAAACCAAAGCACAGAAACTAAATACCTTGTCTCAAAGTTAAAGTTTTAAATATTTACTGAGGAGTGCCTGGGTGGCTCAGTCAGTTAAGCATCAGACTCCTGATTCTGGCTCAGGTCATGATCCCAGGATCGTGGGATTGAACCCCATGCCAGGCTCCACACTAAGTGCAGGACATGCTTAAGATTCTCTATCTTCTCCTTCTGCCCCTCTCCCCCACTCGCAATCTCTCCACCTCTAAAATAAAAATAAACAAAAATTAAAAAGTTGATTGATTTTCAGCCCGATGTGCCAGCAGACAACATAGAACTCCATTCCGAAAAGAACTGGAGTCCATGAACACCAGAAATTCTCTTCCCTAGAGAGATCCATGTGGTTGGAAACCGTTGGGGGAAGGCCACTAGGAGGTTAGGAAGGAGAGTCTCTATGATCGAGTCCTTTTGTTAAAAAACTAAGAGACAGCCACCCTACTCTGAAATAGTTCTCTTGAGAAACGCAGCGATATTTCAGAGCGAGATAATAAATGAAAGTGGCCACTGTCCCTGGATGCCCGGACTCCACGGACGAGGTGCACACCTCTCCCATGAACTGAGAAGTAAGCTTGTAAACTGTAAGATGTAAGCTGGACAAGCTTTTCGAACCGCAGCTGCTGTCTTTTTTAGCACAATGTGCACCACTCAGACTTTCACAAACACACTAACCGATGAACACAAGAGATACCAATATTCAAACGTCTGCCAAACCCCATGACCTTCCCAAAACATTCAGTGATTTAAGCACATTATTCTATTTCTGGCCAGCGCCGGCTCCTCACAACACACCCAGGTCTACAGGCTTCCGGGCCACCTCAATACTGCTCTGAGAAGGACTCGCATTTGGAGACATGCGCCTAAAGGGTAAAGCAGACTGGGGCCACTTGCAAATCAGCAGGCACCAGGAAGAGAATTTAAGTTTTCTCTTAGGCTGGCCCTCCGGGCATTTCAAACAGAAGGCTGCTGCTCAGGATAATCCCACCGTGGTACGTAATGTGCTTTCCAGAAAAAAAGGAAAGATTACTCTACGAGAGGCCCTGAGCAAAGCGCTGCCTGGAAACCCGAGCGCCATTCCTTCCACCTTCAGGTCGGAGTCTGGTCGGTCCCCCAGGATGACCGAAGCATCTTCCAGGCAAACCAAACCCTGTCCCTCCCTTGTCCCCATTCACTGAAGAGGGGGCCTCACCTGGCAGGTGCGAAACTCTACCCAACCTCCACAATGACCGTGAAATACACAAAAGAAAAGGCAGGCCCGGTGACCACGATGCTGCCAGAGGAAGCAGCTAAGGGGGGAAAGCAAACCCAGAAGTAGTCCAGGGAAAGCTCCAAAGGGGCTCCTGGGGGGGAGGGGGAAGCAGGTTCTTCTCTTATCTCTCTCTGCCCCTCGTGGGATTCTCTCTCTCAAAATGAATACACTAATAATAATTATACACATGTATAATAAGTATATGTATGATAATAAATATATGATAATGATGACAATACACACGTCTGAAGAAGATGATGATCATCTCACTAGAGGTGAAGGAAGCGATGTGGGAGAAGACGGGCCATGTCTGTTAACAGGTACTGAGTGTCTAGCACACGCTCTTCGGGTGCCAAGGCTACAGCAGCGAAGGCACAAAAGTGGGGACACCGTGCGGGCGCCGCAAGGGACACGGATGTTGGATTTTAGGGCGGGGGGCGGCAGGGACGGCTGGAGTCCCTTCAGGCGGGACCGTGGGGGACGGAGGTGTGGGGAACTGGCTCAAGCTTCCGCGTGGGGCAGGCTGTGGGCTGAACGCCCGGGTGTCCACTCAGCTGGGGGCGGGGGGCGGTGAGTCATCCGGGACGGAGAAGGTGGCTCGGGGACGCGGGCGAATCCACGCAGATGATGCCTGGGCTCGGGCGCTACTCAGCGCTCCCTAAAGTACGAGCTGTCGCTTTCTTAACATTTCATCTTGTCGTCCCCCAAGTCCCAAGCCTGGGACCCCGGCAAGGATTTGGGCCCGTCGCCGGGTGCAGTCCGTGCCCGAGAAAATGAATAGATGGATGAATGAAAGGCTGCGCGGAGAAAGAGGGCAGAACTGCAGGGAGGTGGCTCGGCGACACACGGAACGCACCGCCTGACGAGCGCACGGAGGAACCCGGGGACGTCGCCGGGTCAGGGCACCCGAGGCTGCGGCGGGAACGGGGGTGGGGACTCCCCCGGGCGGCCGCGAAGCGCCCCGTCGCGCCTGGAGGGAGCGTCACGCAAAACGAGGAAGCGCGGCGGAGGAGGGAGGGGCGGGGAGCCGCGGAACGCGCCCGTGGAGAGACAGGAGGAAGGGAAAGCGACTGGGTGAGGAGACTGGGGGGGAGGCCGGCGCCGAGGAAGGGCGGGAGGCACCGGCCCCGTCTTGGAGAAGTCGCCTCAGATCCCCGCGCGCGGGGACCGTTCGGACGTAACCGCCTCCCGACTCGGCGCCCGTCCACCTGGCCGGGGTCCGCCCCGCTCCCCCGGCCACGGCTCGCCCGCAAGTCCCGCCCGGCTTCCGCTCGACTTGGACCCCGGTGCTTCACAGCCACCCCCGCCGACTCGGCCCGCTCCGCACCTCACACACGGCCCGCCGGCGGCCGCCGCCATCTTCGCGCGCGCGCGCGACCCAGCCCCGCCCCCAGACGCCACACCCACGTGACCGCTCCCCTCGGGCCGGGCTGTGGGCGGTGCTTTTTCGTCACGTGACAGCGGGCGGGGTCAAGATGGCGACGCCCAGAGAGGTGAGGAACCCGCGGCGAGGGCATAAGAGATTGTAAAGACGGCGGCCAAGTGGCAACGTGTACGCCCTAGGTGGGAGGCTTTGGAGGGTGCCTGGGCGCCCGTTCTCAAGCCTCAGAGAGTGGTCTGCCTGCAGTGGAGCTTCCCTCCTCGCAGCCGGAGAACGGAGAGAGAAGGTGCCGGCTGTGGGAAGCCGTCGCTGTCGGCCTGGGCTTGAGGGACCCAGCCGCCAAGACGTCGCTAGTCACCCCGGTTTCCCCGGGGCCCCAGGTCTAGAGACATGACCCGAGAGTACGCTCCCCCGGCCTCGGAGACCGGCCCTCCGCTGAGCGGGTCGGTGCTGGCAGAGGCAGCAGTAGTGTTCACAGTGGTGCTAAGCATCCACGCGGCAGTGTGGGACCGATACTCGTGGTGCGCCGTGGCCCTCGCAGTGCAGGCCTTCTACGTCCAATACAAGTGGGATCGGCTGCTACAGCAGGGAAGCGCTGTCTTCCAGTTCCGCATGTCCGCAAACAGCGGCCTGTTGCCCGCCTCGATGGTCATGCCTTTACTCGGACTGGTCATGAAGGAGCGATGCCAGTCCGTGGGGAACCCATACTTTGAGCGCTTTGGAATTGTGGTGGCAGCCACTGGCATGGCAGTGGCCCTCTTCTCCTCAGTATTGGCACTGGGCATCACCCGCCCAGTGCCCACCAACACTTGTGTCATCGCGGGCTTGGCTGGAGGTGTCATCATTTACATCATGAAGCACTCACTGACTGTGGGCGAGGTGATAGAGGTCCTGGAGGTCCTGCTAATCTTCGTGTACCTCAACATGATCCTTCTGTACCTGCTACCCCGCTGCTTTACCCCTGGGGAGGCCCTGCTGGTATTGGGAGGCATCAGCTTCATGCTCAACCAGCTCATCAAGCGCTCTCTGACTGTGGTGGAAGGCCAGGGTGACCCAGTGGATTTCTTCCTGCTGGTGGTGGTGGTGGGGATGGTGCTTATGGGCATCTTCTTCAGCACTCTCTTTGTCTTCATGGACTCGGGTACCTGGGCCTCCTCCATCTTCTTCCACCTCATGACCTGTGTGCTGGGCCTTGGTGTGGTCCTGCCCTGGCTGCACCGGCTCATCCGCAAGAACCCCCTGCTCTGGCTTCTTCAATTCCTCTTCCAAACAGAGACCCGCATCTACCTCCTAGTCTACTGGTCTCTGCTGGCCACCTTAGCGTGCCTGGTGGTGCTTTACCAAAATGCCAAGCGGTCGTCCTCTGAGTCCAAGAAGCACCAGGCCCCCACCGTTGCCCGGAAGTATTTCCACTTCATCGTGGTGGCCGCCTACACCCCAGGTATCATCTCTGACCGGGCGCTGCTCTATGTCGCTGCCACTGTATGTCTGGCCGTCTTCATCTTCTTGGAGTATGTGCGCTATTTCCGCATCAAGCCCCTGGGCCACACCCTGAGGAGCCTCCTGTCCCTTTTCCTGGATGAACGAGACAGCGGACCACTCATCCTGACACACATCTACCTGCTCCTGGGCATGTCTCTTCCCATTTGGCTGATCCCCAGACCCTGCACACAGAAGGGTAGCCTGGGGGGAGCAAGGGCCCTGGTCCCCTACGCAGGGGTGTTGGCTGTGGGTGTGGGCGACACCGTGGCCTCCATCTTGGGCAGCACCATGGGGGAAATCTATTGGCCTGGAACCAAAAAGACTTTTGAGGGGACCATGACCTCTATATTTGCCCAGATCATTTCTGTAGCTCTGATCTTAATCTTTGACAGTGGCGTGGACCTAAATTACAGCTATGCTTGGATTTTGGGCTCTATCAGCATTGTGTCCCTCCTGGAAGCATACACGACACAGATAGACAATCTCCTGCTGCCTCTCTACTTGCTGATACTGCTCATGGCCTAGTTGCTGTGCAGCAGCGATGGAGGAAACAGGGACATGGGGAGGCTGAGTGGTCCCCGTGGCAGCCGGCCACTCAGGCCTGACGAGCCAAGGGGTGAGAAGCAGATTTGGTTTTTTAGTTGATTCAGCGTCAAAATAAAAATCAAAGCTCTCCTGTTTGTTTTTTTTTAAAGACTTAATGTTTATTTATTTTTGAGACAGAGAAAGACAGAGCATGAGTAGGGGAGGGGCAGAGGGAGAGGGAGACACAGAATCCGAAACAGTCTCCAGGCTCCGACCTGACAACACAGAGCCCGATGTGGGGCTCGAACCCACGAACCATGAGATCATGAACTGAGCCAAAGTCAGATGCTTAGCCGACTGAGCCACCTAGGCACCCCAAAGCTCTCCTGGTTTTAGTTTTGCTGATGTTTAAAAAGAAAACAAGTCTTTTACTTTTTTTTAAGAATTGATTCTTTTTTTAATGTTTATTTATTTTTGAGAGAGAAAGAGACAGCAGGGGAGGGGCAAAGAGAGAGAGAGAGGGAGACACAGAATCCAAAGCAGGCTCCAGGCTCTGAGCTGACAACACAGAGCCCAACACGGGGCTCAAACCCACCAACAGTGAGATCATGACCTGAGCCGCGAAGTCGGACCCTTACCCGACAGCCACCCAGGTGCCCCAGAAAACAAATCTTAAAGGATAGCGCAACAACACAAAGAACTTGTGTGTGCTCTAGGACCCCCCCACCCTACCCTCAACCTCACCTTGTGATCCTCGGAGGGGACCCGAGTGGACGCTGGACACGGTAGGGAGTAAAGGTTACCACTTCAGCTTCTGGAGTCAAACTAATCTGGTCAGAGTCCTTGGCTACGCTACTTAACTGTGAGTTGCTTACCACTCTGGGCCTCAGTGCTCCCATCCGCAAGATGGGAATAGTAAGAGCCTGCACCTCACAGGCTGTTGTGAGGACCGGTGAGGCGAGGTATGTGAAGGGTCCAGCCCACAGCCCACACATAATGAACAAATAGGAAGCGAACGTTTTGCTATTCCCCAAGGCCAAGTCTTCATCCCAGCAAAGAGCCAGACAAACCAAGAGGTTTTATGGGCTGTACTTGAACAACAGAGGGACTTTATTTCCCTGCCTACGTTTGGGGCAGAAGCCAAGAGCGGGTAGCCAAGCGCATGTGCTCTCTCTGCTTCGGGCTAGCACTGAAGGGAGAGGGGAGATGGACTCGTTACAGGCCGCAAGGGCCGACTTCCCGACTCCACCCTTTCCTCACAGCCTCTGCTGCCTGGCCGAGTGGTGCTGACGAAGGACAGGCTGGCCCCACGCGGTCCGTATCAAAGGGTCCCTCCCGAGACCCTCCCACACTCGGGTCACGTCCAGACATAGCCCAGTCTGCGATTGCTTTCGTCGGGACCTTTCTCTGATGAAGGTCCTCCTCACCGACGGGGCCGTAATTAAAACCTGGAAGCGTGAGGCTTTATTGTGGCGCCGTGTGGTCAGAAGTACACGGGTCTGGGGAACAGTGCCGGCAGTCCCTTAGCTCCCACCCTGGGCACTGATGTAAAGCAGGTAGCATCAGTTACCCAGACAGCCTGATCCAAAGGAGGTGCTGAAGACAATTTTTTAGAACTTGGAGAGCAAAAACGCTTCATTTCCAGGGCGTTGTTATTTGAGAGCTGTTCGTCTGACTGCCACAGCAGTCCATACTGCCACAATGTGCACTTCACAGGTGACAAAATGGAAGGGAAAAAAACCCAAAAAACAAAACACCTGTCTGTCTTCTCTTGGTAAGAAATGAGAGGCCAGGGGCTGCCAGGGTTTGCCGAGTTCAGAATGGCTCTCCCGTGGGGCCCGCACCGCATCTGTGCCGCCTATGAAGGCAGAGGCCGGGGCTGCCCAGCTCCCCACCACATCCTCCAGTGCCCGCGGAGCCTGGCATCGTAGCAGGAACTCAGTGGACGCTTGTCACGTGGGTGAACATCTCCCATCAGTGGGAAGGTGGCATAGCAAGTTGCCCGAGGCTGGACAAAATTCTCCGTCCCTTTCTCACCCAGCCCAACAGGGAGGGGTCTAGCCGGAAGAGACGAGAACTCTGACCCACCAAGGCCAGAAGCCAGGAACACAGCTTTCACAAGCTCGCACCGGTCCCTCAGAGGAAAGTATTAAGACATTACTTTGGGGCTTAAAGGAGACTTAACAAACCCTTCCCTTCTGTCGGACTCCCTTCCAATTCCTAAAGAAGCAGCAAAATGCCAGGGAAGAGCTTCACCTCCCTGACTCCCTGGGTGGCCTTGGGGAAGGGCTCTGTCCTCCGGGCCTCAGCTTGTCCATGAATTCAGAGCAGGGGCTGAAAAGTAAGATCACAAATTCATACAGCGGCTGAGGCCAGGCAGGTGTGCAGTGGAGGACAGGGGACATGGGAAGTGAGGACCACAGGCATGTCCGCTGTAGGCCCAGGTTTGCTGACCTGCTCATTCAAGGAAGCTTAAAATCGTGCACTGTTAGGTGAAACCTCCCAATGTTCAAAAGTTGTTTGGGTTTTTGGGTTTTTGTTAATATTTATTTTTGAGACACAGAGGGAGGCACAGAATCCGAAGCAGGCTTCAGGCTCTGAGCTGTCAGCACACAGCCTGATGCAGGTCTCGAATCCACGAGCCATGAGATCATGACCTGAGCCAAAGTCAGACGCTCAACCGATTGAGCCACCCAGGCGCCCCTCAAAAGTTTAAAAAAAAATCACTGAAGCCCAGACAGAAACACATCTGTGGTGTAGAATCAGCCGGTGGCCCCCAATGTGCAGCCTCTGGGCCAAACCCCGGTGGTACAAGTTCTGGGTTTGGCAGTTGTACCCTGGGTCAGGAAGCCCACCAAGCACTCGCAGTGAGAGGGGCTGCGGAAGCCTGATCTGGCCCCTTGACTGTCCAAGTGGCAGACCAGGCCCAGAGAGAGGAAGGGCCTCACCTGAGACCGGAAAACAAGTTGGTCACAAAGCCCAGACCAGAATCTGGGACTGTATTCCAGAGCCCTGGGCTTCCCTCCTCCCCCAGCAACGAGTACTGGGGAGCACAGAGGTCAGAAGCACGGACCCTGGATCGGGCTGACGTCGCTGAACCACTGAGCCGCTGTGCGACAGCAGGTCACTCAAACTTCCCACCCCTTGTGTCAGCTTCTTCGTCTGTAAGGGCAGATGGGAAGAGCAGCCCGCGGAGCGCCTCGCTGGGAGGTGCGGGGACGCCGTGAGATACAGCCCAGGGGCTCCTGGCACAGTGAACGCCCACTAAATGGCCCGGTTATTAAAATCATGCAGACCCCTCGCCAGGCAGGGTGGGGGCACCAGGGATAATTTTCAGCAGGGTTCTCATCTTAAAAGCAAGGCCGCTTGAGAAAGAAGGATCGAGAGGCCGTATCCGGAAGTCGCTTTTATTGAATATCCTGCACTGTACCAATCAGAACTCCATCTGAGGGGAGAGAACAGGGGGAGGCTGGCAGAGAAGCAGCCAGAACCCTCTCCTGGTAACAAGCAGCCTCTAGGGGGAGACTGGGCTGGGGCGGGGGGAGGCAGAGGAGACAGAAGTCTCTGGAAAGCCATCCAGTGTAGGTGCCGCCTCCCACTCCACGCTGAGAGAGGGAGAGCACCCTGGCAGGGAGAAAGCGCCGGAGGGGAGACTCGACTTCCCCTTTGCAGCTGGGCAGGGAGGCGAGGTGTGGGCACTTGCCACGCCGCAGCTTCGGCTGGAGGGACCAGGCCGGGCCCTGAGAGGGCGTCTAGGTGTACAGTGGGGGGAAGGGGAGCTCAGCTGTTGGCTGGAGCCTGCGGAGGCAGAAAGGAACTTGAGGCTCCAGAGTCCCTGCTCCTGGCCTCCAGGACCTCTTCGGGAGCCTGTCCGTGGCACGCACGCACCCTGCCACCTACCAGTTCTCTGGGCTCCAGACGGTGCCCAGGGCCTCCATGAGGTGGAAAGTGTAGGCATGGCGTGAGCGGTCCGAGAGGTTCTGCTCGCTCTTGTGCACCACTTCTCCGTGGATTAGGATGAGGGCCCCTGGCAGGAACGCAGCAGGTCGGGAGAACACTCGGCAGCAAGGGACAGAGGGCCCTCCTCCCTCTCCCTCTAGAGGTTCTGTGCCCTGTTGTTCATCCCCATTCCCAACCCTGAAAATTGGGGGGTGGGGGAGGGCCTGCAGCCTGCCCCAGGGTTGGAGGTTCCCTGGGATCAGGTCCCTTCGGCTGTGACCAGGTGCCCTCGGCAAGCCTTGGCAAGGGCATCCCCTTCTATGGTATTTGCGGGACCAGGCGGAAGTGTCTGCACTGCGCCCGTCCGCCAGGCACAGCGCACTGTCAAATGCTGGGCCGGGCGTCCATTCGTTCAGCATCTGCTGTGGGCCACATCTTCTATACATCACCTACCTCATGGACTTCCCCATCGTGCATGTGGGGAAACTGAGGCTCAGAGAGGTTCAGTCATTTGCCCCAAGAGACAGCCCAGAAGTAGCAGAGTCTGGATTCTAGCCTGATCTGGGAGGCCATCCTGTTTGGTTTGGTTTGGTTTTTGAAGTTTTCTTTCATTAGGTCATCTCTACACCCCTCATGGGGCTCCAACTCATGGCCCCAAGACCAAGGGTAGCTCTTGGGGTGCCTGGGTGGCTCGGTCGGTTAGGCGTCTGACTTCGGCTCAGGTCATGATCTCACGGTCAATGAGTGTGAGGTCCGTGTCGGGCTCTGTGCCGACAGCTCGGAGCCCGAAGCCTGTTTCGGATTCTGTGCCTCCCTCTCTCTCTGCCCTTCCCCTGCTTGTACCCTGTCTCTCTCTGCCTCTCAAAAATGAATAAACGTTAAAATTTTTTTTAAAGATAACATGCTCTTCCAGCTGAGCCAGCCAGGCACCCTGGGAGGCCTTGCTGTTAACCAGGCGCTGTCCGACCCCCCAGTGCCCGTCCAGCCCAGCCTCCCGTCCTGTGACTTCACAGCCCTCGGGTGAGCTGCGTGGTCTGAGCAAGTGCAGACCCACAGGCGTGGCCTCAGAGCCTGCCTCCCTGCCCCTGGCATCCCACCTACCTCTCCGCACTGGTGTGGGCACAAAGAGGCTGTTCTCCCAGGCAGGCTCGGACCCGAGGAAGCTGGTGACAGGCACAGAGCCACCCGGGGCCCGGATCAGCCTTCTCGACACCCCACCTACAGGTCAAGGTGGAACCTTTAGCCTCTCTTTTTCTCTGAGTCTCTCTGCCATGGAGGGGTGGGGTACGAGCGGGCAGGGCAAGACCGGTGTCCTTACTGGTGTGGGAGCCTGGGATGAACCAGAGACAGCCGTTCTCCAGCGTGGCATCCTCCAGTGCTATCCATATGCCCAGCAGCCGGCCCAGGGGCTCCGTGTACAGGAAGGTGGCGTCCTGGTGAGGAGTGACTGCAGTGCCACCCCCCCGGCCCCGCCCTGGGCGTGAGGAACCTGGCCCGCCTCACCTTGGCCTTGTTCCCCGCTCCCTGGTGCTCTCAGAACCCTGCAGGCCGAGCCTTCCCGTGGTCAGCTGGAATCCCACCACTTCCGGCCTAGAGCCTCAGGGCACGAGATACCAGCTCTCAAAACTTCAGTGTCCTAAACCTTGAAGTGGTCTCAACAATAAACTACCTTGCAGAGTCGCTGGAGGATCCCACGAGAAAATGTGTGCGAAGTGCTTGGTACGGGGCTCGGACCCTCTATCGGCTACCAGGTGGCTGTGATTGTTTCATCCCCGCCAGGCACTAAAGCCCTAAAGGGACCTGGACAATCCAGACAGTGTCCAGAGGAAGGCATCCTAGTGGCTGGCGGTCCAAAGCATTTGGGGGAGGAGCCCCTGATGGGAGTGGAGGTTCTGAACTCAGCAGGAGGGCCTGCTCACCCCTTCCATGAGACTGTCCTCCAGCCGAATGGTGGGGAGGAGCGTATGGTCACAAGGAGGCTGACTCGGACTCACATGAGGAAGGAAAGGCTGGCTGTGAGGGGATGAGCCTCCTGTCACTGGAGGTGTTTAAGCAGAGGTAGATAACTGCCCACAAGGGAGGCCACAAAGGGTGTCTGTGCATCCGGAGGGCTTTGAAATTAGATTGGCAATGTCTCTGTTAAATCAGTTCTCAAGGAGGGGGAGCCTGGGTGGCTCACCCAGTTAGGCACCCATCTTGGGCTCAGGGCATGATCTCACAGCTCATGAGTTTGAGCCCCGAGTCAGGTTCTGCGCCAACCACGCCCCTCTGCCCCTCCCCCCCTCAAAATAAATACACTTAAAAAAAAAAATAAAAGCTCTTAGGTCTTTGCAGCCATACTGACCAAAGATCTTAGAGCCTGGGGTCCTGCGATCTGTGTTTTTGACCAGCCAGGATTTGTTCCTGGGCTCGAGACCCACTGTGCCAGGCAAGGGCTCCAGGACACCCTCTCGATGGACTGTTCCACAGAGGAGCAGAGGGTAGCTTCTCCCTCCTGCCCCAGGCTTACACCCCAACCACCAGTGACCCAGATCTGCAGTGGCCTATGCTGCCCCCACAGCCTGTTCTAGGCTTACCTTCGCCACCCAGGTGAGGTTGCTGCAAGAGAGAAGGTGCCAGTGAGGCCAGGGGCTGCTCCAAGTCTTGTGGGACACTCTGACCTGGCCACAGGTGTCTAACTACCTCCAACGATTTCATGCTAGCACCCAGCTACGGAGTACGCACCACGTGGCAGGCCCAGGAGGGCTGCTAAGAGACAAATCACCCTGCGCGACATGGTGCTGTGAGTCTGAACACGCACCTGCCTACCAAGAACAACCGAGAAGCGAGGGACAGCAAGAGCGGCTGGGGCCCAGGCCTGAGGTTGAGCCTCTCCGCTCCAGCCAGGGTCAGCGATGGGTCCCCCTCTTCCCAGGGGAATCCTGGACGACTTCTTGGAGGAGGTGGCACTGAGTTGGGCCTTGAAGTTGGGAGGTGAGCATTTCAATGGGAAGAGAAGGGAGAAGAGAATTCTGGGGGTCTCCTTCCCTCCTGCCACCAAAGTTTAACTGAGCACCAACAAAGTGCCAGGTGCCTTAGCCAGAGGAGATGGATTTTGCCCGTTCTGCTCAAGACTTAGTAAATTCTTCAGGGAAGCAGCTTTAGGCCCATTGTAAGGAGGGGCTTGATGTGAGTACTCTGGATACACTGCAGAGGGTAAACTGAGGTCTGGGAAGGATGGCGGGCTCACCTTGAAGATGTACATGCTCTGCACCACCACGGGCATCTGGAGGCCCAGACTTCTCGCTAAGGCCTAGGAGCGGGTAGAGGTCAGACTTCCAGCCTTCTCTCCCTCACATCTGGGCCACCCACCTGCCCGCTCCCCTCCCCCTCACCTCTGCTCACCTGCACTTTGGGGGAGTGTGTGACACTCCTGAAGACAGGGTCACGCGCGTGCAGAGCTGCGGGACAAGAGTTAGGCTGACCGGCCAGTCCCCAGCCCTCGCACGTCCCTCTGTGCCTGGCCGCGGGCACCCAGACGCAGGCCTCACTTTGACTTCTCACCCAGTTGCATGCACTAAGCGTTCTGCTTGCTTATAAGCAAGGGATGGGCCCACGATGCCTGCACCTCACTCCACCCAAGATCTTACTCTTGACCTTCCAGCCACCTGGGAGCCTCACTCCTGACCTGACTCGAAGGGCCCGGAACTCAGTAGCAATCTCAGTAACGTTACCTACTCTACGCCACTTCGAGTCACCATATCTCCTATAAGCCTCAGTTTCTCCTTTGTGCCGCAGACCCAGCAGACCAGCCCTGCCTCCCAGGCGACCACAAGGCTCGATGGGCAAATGCATGGGCGACCCCAGGCCAGGGCCTGGCACAGAATCCCTGGCCATCTCACTATCTGCTGTTATTGTTATTGCAAAGAGTGAGAGCTGAATACACTTATGCCACCGAATTGTACACTTCAAGATGGTGATGATGGTAAATCTTATATTACGTGTATTTTTTTTTACAAAGCTCCCATGATATAACTTCAAGCTTAAAAATAAGTGGTCTGCAAAAGAAATCATAATGTATGATCCCGAAAAAAAAAAATTATAAGATGGCCTCGTAGCTTTATGTGCGGGGCTCAGAGTAGGGGCCACGATATGTTAGGTGCTCCTCAAGGAGGCTCCAGGAAGAGGTGGGGTCCAGGAGTCGCCCCGGGCCCAGGGTCTGGATCCTCCCCAGGCCGGGCAGCAGAGAGTCGAGGGGTCTGCGTGTGCCCATCCGCATGGGTGGCTGGGGCGGCCCTCCTCCCAGTGTGCCTGGCAATGTCGTGTGATTAGCACCAGCAGGTCCAGAGAAGAGCTGCAGCCAGAAATGGCATTTGCTGGGCCACTAACTTACTGTGAGCTTGCTCTGGGGTAGGGCCCTACGTTCTTCAGGCCTCAGTTTCCCCGTTTCCTCTCCCCCATGCGCCTGCTTACCATGGCCAATTTTGTTGATGGATTTCTCAGGAGGGACCAGGAAATTTCCTGTAGCACAAGGAACAGGTAAAGGCAAAAGAGCTGGGGTCCACCCTCCCCTGGGCAGCTGGCCCCAGCACCCACCCAGCCCCAGTGGAGCGTGATACCCCACACCTTGCGGCCCCAGCTCCGAACCTTTCTCGTCAAAAACGCCTTTCTCAAAGAAGAATCGAATCTTGTCACCACTGTTCCAGAAATAGTCTCTGCTGTCCTGCGGGGAGGGGACATGAGAGGGCCTGAGGGAGCAGCCCGGGGTCAGAGCTGGGTCCCGCAAAGAGGGAAGAGGACAGTCACGTTTCCTAACCTGCCGGGGCTGCAGACCCTGCTGGGTCCTCTCAAACTCGCCCACTGAGGCACAGACAGGAAACAGGAACCCCGAGTGCCTGCAAGCACACTCAGAAGCCACAAGCATAAAATTTCTCAGACACCTCTTAATTAAGTCACATCATTCCTATGCTCAGTAGGGTAGGATTCCGAACATAGCCCTGGAGTCACATAGACTTGGATCCCAGGTAGCCTTGGATCACCTGGTTTTACCTTTCAACGCCTCAGTTTGCTCATCTGTAAAGGGAAATAAGAATAGCACTGACCTCCCCTGGATCGTTGGAGGCTTCAGGTAGAGGCTGAATCTTACAGTAGTTCAGAGCACAGACCTTCGAGCTACAATACTTGAGTTCAAATCCCAGCTCTGCCACTGAGGGGCTGTGTGACCACAAGCACCCTATTGAGCCTCCCTGGGGTCAGTTTCCTCAAAAAATATAGATGCTATTAAATGTATCCCGTAGGGTGTAGAGATTATGAATCGGCATATACAGAGCACTAGAACGGTCCCTGGCACATGAATATCTGCTTTTTAAATTATTATTATTCCAGCTGCTGCTTAAGGGCGGGCACTCAGCGAGGGCGTGGCTAAATGCTCCATGAAGATAAACCATCACTCGTCTTTTTCTCTTTTCTTAATAGCCTTTCCTAGTTAATGTTAATATCATGTTTTAGATTTCTTAGCAACATAAGAAAATGATGCTTCAGGAGGATGCATGATTTTTTTTCCTTATGGTTTTAGCTACCGTTGGCTGCCATCATATAGATCTCCCTACCTTCTTAGGGGGGAGACACAAGTGGAGTTGAGGGCGCCGACCACCCTACCTGGGTTCTCCACATGGCACAGCACCCCCCACCCCTGCTCCTTCACGTGTGTGCATCTGTTCTCACACGTGCCTGCAGGGCTCGGCCGTGACTTGCCTGGCCTTTCAAGCCCTTCCCACCAAAAACTATGGTTTTTTCCCCAACATTCTTAGCTGTTCCATATCATGATCACAGCGAGGGAAACAAGTGAGGGAAGTATAACTGACAATAATAACATTAAAGGTAATCGGGGCACCTAGGTGGCTCAGTTGAGCATCCAACTTTGGCTTGGGTCATGATCTCATGGTCCGTGGGTTCGAGCCCCGCGTCAAGCTCTGTGCTATTAGCTTGGGATTCTCTCTCTCCCGTACTCTCTGGCCCTCTCCCACTCTCAAATAAACAAATAAGCTTTAAAAAATAAAGATAACTGGGGCACCTGGGTGGCTCAGTCAGTTGGGCGGCTGACTTGGGCTCAGGTCATGATCTCACAGTCTGTGGGTTCAAGCCTTGCGTCGGGCTCTGTGCTGACAGCTCAGAGCCTGGAGCCTGCTTCAGATTCTGTGTCTCCCTCTCTCTCTGCTCCTCCCCCACTCTCTCTCAAAATAAAATAAAGACATAAAAAAATTTTTTTAAATAAATAAAGATAATGAAGTTAAACATGTCAAAGATTCTGCTTAACTCATTAATTCACACGGGAACCAGTAAGATGTTCAGAGAATTCTAAGAATCACATACAGAGAGGCAATAACAAATACTGAAATGAATTTGCAAATGGCTGTGAAATGGCTGGATCGTCAGGGCAATGATTGCATTCTTCTGGACCCAGTTCATACCCATTTCTGTGGACATTATTGCCAGTTTTTTAAAAATATTTTATGTTAGTTTTTAAAAGTAATCTCTACACCCAACATGGACTTGAACTCACACTTTTGCAACTGAGCCAGCCAGGTGCCCGTATTATTATCAGTTCTATATAACTCATGGAGTTGGAAAACTGGACAGGACATCCACTGATCTTTTTCCTTGTAATGCCCATGTCAAAGTATCAGTGGTGAATACTGAGGGTTTACCAAGTCCCAGGAACTGTGCTGAGCTCTTGTCAAGCATTATAAACCAAGACACATACACTTTATTCTCCCATCCTCTCCAACCCTTCACTGGTCTCTAGGACCTTCTCAGAAGGCAGCATGGAAGGCACAAGACAGGCCCCCCTCACTCCTTGGAGTCTTTTGAGTGACCTGTCTCTGGACACTGGACCCCCCACCTCAGTTGTCTCTACCTACATGACAGGGGTGGGGCCAAATGAACCTACTATTTGAGGAAATTATCATCCTGTAACCCTTTGCCCTTCTAAAGTGCCCCAGCCCCACTCCCTGGGAGGCATTTCCCAGCCATTGTAATTCCCCATATGCCCACCAGATGGCAGGAGCGCCTCAGCGTGAATGAGCCCTGTTAATGGGCCTGGACCTCAGCGGTGCCTTGAGGGCCACACCACATAGGTTCTTGAAGGGTTACGTAAACTCTGTGGGAGAACCCCGGAGTCTCGACTTACCCTCTCAAACTGCATTGAGTCCTAGTAAGTCACAAGGGGTGGTGGGTGAAGAAGCTGAGTTTCCAGTCTCATGGGGGGCGGGGGTAGGGGTGGGGATAAGGCTTACACAAGTGGGTCCATCAGGATCACTTGGCTCACTCTGGGCTGCTGGGCACAAGGAAGCCCTTGCAGCAGGAGGAGGACTGCTGAGGAAGTACAGCAGAGCAGTGAACAGCAAGGACGTGGTATCAGGCAGATCTGGGTTCAAATCCTTGCTCCATGAATTGCTAACAACATGGTTTGGGGCAAGTGAGCCAAGCCTCGTTTTCCCCACCTGTCAAATGGGGGTAATAATACAATCCTTATAAATCCATAGTGAGGAGTGAAGGAAATATGCACGAAAGCACTTATCCTGGTGCAGCGGGGGCGGGGGGGACTCCATCCTTGATTTGTTATCAGAACGAGCCCTGGGCCTTGGGGCCCTCCCTTCCTGGCTGCTGCTGCTGGCTGGGGACTGAGCCCCACATCAAAGACCAGATCCTATGCCCCAGACACCTACCAGGATCTTCAGCTGCTCTTCCTGGGTGGAAAAGATGGTGCGGCAGTGGAGAGGGACGTCCATGTCGGCCACCAGCTCGCCGATCCTCTGTTGCATGGCTACACATTCATCCGAAGACAAAAATCCTTCCAGCACCAGAAATCCATCCTCCTGAAACTGAAGGCAGGTAGGAAACTGAGGCTCCTCCCTGCCCTCAAACGCTCTTTACGACAACAGGCTTGCTGAAGCTGTCTGAAGGCAGGACCTGGTGTCCTGTTCGTCGTGCTGTCTCCCCCTCCCCCGACCCCACCCCGGGTCATGGTGTCTAGAACCCAGATAGGAGCAGCCAATATTGGTTACTTGAAGGAAGGAAGGAGGAAGGGGAGGTGTCCCTGTCCTTCCTCCTCCAGTGGGCTTGGATCAACCTCATTCATTCATTCGACTGAAATTTACTGAGCATCTACTAGGTATCAGACACGGTTTTAAAAGCCGGAGCTACAGGAATGAGCAAGCCACCACAGTGCCCGCTGTCCTGGAGCTTCCGGTCTCCCCAAGGAGGCTGATGTCAAACAAACCAGGATGCAGGGGGACGTGCTGTCACAAACTGCTGCGTGCAAGGTGGGGGAGGGCGAATTCAAGAGCTGAAGGCAGAAAGTGTCTAATGGAAACCAGATGGGGGGACCGAGGAGTCTCGAGGCAGCAGCTCTGAGGACGTGGCATTTAAAGAGGACCAGCAGGATAATGGGCATTGGAGAAACAAGGATGAACATTCCAGACCGAGGGAGCAGGATGTGTGAAGCCCCCGCTGGAAGTGAGGGTGGGGACGGACGGGAGGCAGGAGGGAGGTGGGGGCCAGGGTAGGCAAGGAGGTGGGCTTTGTCGGGAATGCAGCGGGCAGCCAGGGGGGAGTTAAGACACCTAGCATCTTCTGATTTGCCTCCAGCCCTCTTGCTCTGTGGCTGAGAGGGTTGAGAAGAGAAAGGACATGAGCATGTTTGCTTATAGACCATTATAAAGTCTTAACGTTAGGAGTCATCTTTCCAACCCACTGTTGGGGAATCTGATTCCCTATCACCAACACCCCCCCATTCCCTCCCTCACTCCCCCCCAAGGAGGCCCGGTTCTGGCTTCCACGTGTGGGATGTTGGGACCCTTGCGACCGCTCACCAGGGACCCTCTTGTCTCTAGGCAGCTCTGCGTGGTAGACGCTTAACCCCCGTCAGTGTCAAGCTGAACATTTCCTCCTTGGGAACGCATCACCCACAGCAAACGGTGTGTCCCTGGGACCCAGCAGACTCATTCGGTCCAGAACCTCTTGAGATAGGAAGATGGGGGCTCAGCAAACAGGGGAGCAAAGATGTTTCTACCAGGCAATCGACTGAGGCTTGTGTAATGAGAGCAAATAATCAGGAACCACTGAAATGCGCAGTGCAGGGAGATGCGTTCAACAAAGCATGTTTTCTCTGTCTGGAACGCAACCCAGATGATAAAATTCATAGGAGAGAAAAATATTTACTGACACGGGCGTATGTTCCTGATATACTGTGAGACAAAAAAAAAAAAAAAGCCGAATACAAATTAGTATTCTAGCCATTGTGAGATCTCGGTGAGTGTTTTCCCCTCTTTGGCCCTCAGACCATCAAATCTGGGGCACGGTGGTATCTCCTTTATAGAACAGGGGGCTGGTACACAACAGTCGCTATGATGATGGACTTTTAAAGATTCTAGGGCTGTGTGCCAAAATACTAAGTCTCGGCATAGGAAATTACAGGTGGTTTTTCATTTTCTTCTCTGAGCTTTTCGGTATTTTCCGGCATTTTTCTCATAATCAGAAACAAACAAGGGCCACGATCTTTAAGCCTGTGTCACTCTTATTCCCAAGGGTTAGCCTTTTGTGTTTGACCATTCACAGATGCCTGGCTTAGGGGTAGCGAGCAGGATGGGCGGGGGGGAGGGGGGGTTGATGACCCCACCCCCATGCAGGGCCCTGGCTCCGCCCTTCTGCTTCCAGTCCCCCCTCCCTCCTTGGCTCTCAGGCCTGGCCTGGCCTGGCCTGGCTAATCTTTATTCTTTTTTTCTTAATTTCTTTTTATTTTTCAGTATAATTTATTGTCAAATTAGCTAACATGCATTGTATATATACAGTGTGCTCTTGGTTTTGGGGGGAGATTCCCATGATTCATCGCTTACATACAATGCCCAGGGCTCATCCCAACAAGTGCTGATATTTATTCTTTATTCTGGTTCCAGCCACACGTACACATTCCCACCTCACCCCGGCCCTGCGGCCCTGATGCCCCCAGCTGTGTCGCAGAAGTTAGGGGTCCTGATTGGAAACTGACCCCTCTGGGCTTCAGTTTCCTCTTCTGAAAAATGGCAGGGAGTAGGGCTGAGTTCTCAGGGTCTATTACATACAGATCCAGAGGCACCCCCAACACGTTCCTGACCCTCTCGGACCCCCACCCCACAGTGCCCTACCTTCTGGAGCTGCGAGGGGCTCAGGCAGGCCATGAGGATGAGGCAGGGTGCACCGGGTGCCTCTGGGTGCTGTGCTGGGCTCCAGGCTAGAGAGGAGAAAGTACACCAAGTACAGAGGTTGGGGCAGTGGAGGTGGGGCAGAGGAAGGGAGAGCCGGATGGGCAGAGTAGCTGGAGCCCTGGGAGGCCTAGGAGGATTTAACTCTTGCCTACCTACAGGAAACCCAATCCTGGCCCCCAGCTCCCCTCCCCCGAGCACACACAGGCCAGCCTGGACTCCCCCCGACTTCTGTGCCTGGATGGGGCCCTTGCCTCTGACCCAGCTCAATACCCTGGGTCCATCTTCCCAGTTAATCCAGGATTAGCCCTTTTCAATCTCCTTCGTGGTTTTTAAACAACTCCCTCCCAGTTTCTTTCCAAAAACCACCCTGCCTGGGCCGCTTCCCAGGCGCCTAGAAAATTTTTTTTTAACTTTTTTTTATTAATGTTTTATTTATTTTTGATACAGAGAGAGACAGAGCATGAGAGAGGGAGGGGCAGAGAGAGAAGGAGACACAGAATCCGAAGCAGGCTCCAGGCTCTGAGCAGGCTGTCAGCACAGAGCCTGACGCGGGGCTCGAACCCACGAACGTGAGATCTGACCTGAGCCGAAGCCGGAGGCTCAACCGACTGAGCCACCCAGGCGCCCCATCAGGCGCCTAGAAATTGTATTCCAGGAAGTCGGGGCGCAGAGGCCGGGGAGGCAGGAGGACCCCAGAGTCTCAGACCGGGCACCACCTCTCCCTGTGACCTCTGAATGGATGTCAGCCTCTCCCCAGACTTCACGTGAGGTTCGAGGTTCGCAGGCTACCAGCATCCACACGGGGTGGGGTGGGGTGGGGGTGCAGGGCAGGTCTGGGGGCCTCGCATGTCAGACTGGTCAGACTGGGCCAAGTGGCTTTCCTTTCCAAAGGCGGAAACGGTCCCTAGGAATTACCTGGGCCCCTCCCTGCTCTGAGGCTCTGAAATGCTCTCAGTCTTGGGAGGATTAGGGGAGGGAATAGGGGTCAGCCTGTGGCTCAGAGGAGGAGAGCAGATAAAAGGGAACCTTAGCAGAAGGGCCTACGTGGGCTCCTGGCTGGCTCAGTTCAAAGAGCAGGCAACTCTTCATCTCTGGACTCTTGATCTCTGGGGTGTGAGTTCGAGCCCCACAATGGGTGCAGAGATCACTTAAGTAAATAATTTTTTTTTAATTTTTTAATGTTTTTATTTATTTTTGAGAGAGAGAGAGAGTGAGCAGGGGAGGGTAAGAGAGAGAGGGAGACCCAGAATCTGAAGCAGGCTCCAGGCTCTGAGCTGTCAGCACAGAGCCCGACGTGGGGCTCGAACTCACAAACCGTGAGATCTTGACCTGAGCTTAAGTCAGACACTTAAACGACTGAGCCACCCAGGTGCCCCTAAATAAATAATTCTTAGAAAAAAGAAAAGAGGGGTGGAAGGGGGCTGTTGAGTGGGGGTCTGGGTCTTCAGAATGAGGGAGGGAAAAGCGCTGGCCCCTGTTCCCTACCCCCAGGCCCAGGACGTGTGGGGTCTCAGGTCTGGCCGGCAGAGCGGAGAGCAGCCGTCAGAACAGAACCTGCCAGACCGGCTCAGCATCTGATGGGGCCATTCTGGCTGCAGCTTCTGAAAACTGGCCGCTGGACTTCCCTGAAGTGATGTTTTCCTGAATGGTAAAGGGACAGAGTGTCTTGGGAGTGAGCATGGGGACATGAGCTCAGCCCTCGGGAGCCTTGGCCCCAAGTCAAGTCGTGTTTTCTGGGCCACACGGCATTGAGAGTCGCTGCTTGGTGCCGATTCCTGAGGGCCAGGGGAGGGTGGCCAGGCTCCTGAGAAAGGAGAAGAGCTTAGGCTGGGTGAGCAGGGCAGGCGGAAGACAGAACCACGCAGCAAATACAAGTGAGACCGAGCTCCCTTGAGGCAGGACGCTTTCCCTGCTGTCCTGGCCCCATGGGATGTGGTGGCCCGAAAATACAGACACGGACCATGGGCCAGCACAGTGAGGGCCCCACCATGCTGGACTAGCAGTTTCCCTGTGAAACCCCCCCTCTTCCCCCAAAGGTTTATAGTGAGGCTCAGGGAGGCAGCCTGGATCTGAGTCCAGGCCTGGGCCTTGCATTCCCCGTCTGTAATTTGGGGATAACATAAATACATCTTGTGAGAAGGAAGCTGAATGCTTTACCCCTGATGAAAAGCTTGGCTCAGGGCCTGGCATTCACCAAGTCCTACCAGCTGTCCCCCAGAAGTTTGCAGGGGCTGTTCTGGGTGGAACGTGAGGATATTTGATATTTTTATTTTATTTTTGAGTTTCCCCCAGTTTTCCAAACTGCGGTTGTAACCAGAGGGAAGACTACCACTGAGGTTTGGAGCAGAGAGCCCCGGCTGGATGGGGGCGGATGGGATGGGAGGGGGAGGGGCTGAGCCTCCCGAGATTTGCTCATTCGTTCTGCTCAGGCTTTGGGAAGTGGGTTTGCATTGTGGTTTTTCCCCAAAGCTAACCTGCTCCAGATCCAACACCCCCGTTCCTGGTATCGCTGGGCGGTCCCAAGGCTGGATGGTGAGGGGGGGCTGCTGGTAGGAGGTACCAGACCAGACAGGAGGGGAAAACACTTTCACTGTGGAGATACAGGAGGGTCTCCGAGGGGATCATGGCCCACCAAGCAGCAGCTAAGGCCTCATGGCTAAGACAATACCCTATCACGAAAAGCCCCGCTCGAGGCTCCCGGGTCCAGGTGGACAGTATCAGTTACTGGGCACTAAAAGCCAGGCCCTCTGTTCAAAACTCCACCTACCACATAACTATCACCAGTAAGCCTTGGAACAGTCCTGCAAGGTTGCCAACACTAGCCTGATTTTACGAACAAGGAAACTGTGGCCCCATATCCTGTAAATGGCAGAGCTGCCCTTGACCCCTGCCCCTTCAGCAGGCTCCCAAGGCGCTAGGAGCCGGTCAGGTTCTCCGCAGTGAACTGGAGGCCCCACCTCTCAGGAGCCCAGGGGAATGGCTGTTAGGAATTACAAGGGACCCTCTGAGAGCACAGAGGGGAAACGCCCATTGCGTAGATGGGGGTACGGAGGCCCTGGGAGGGAAGGAATCGGGCTGGGCCTCGTGCAGGGATTAACAGAGCTGGGCCAAGGATGGAGCCCACTACTGGCTCCCATTCCAGTGCCCCCACGCCTTCCCCCACCAATCAAAGCTCATGACGGCCCAAACTCCAGGGTGCTGCACAGCTGTGGGGTCCCCAGCCTGGGCCACACCAGACACGCAACAGGGTCCTGCCTCCACAGGGCTCGTGGTCTCCCCCGGGGCAGGGAGACGGGCACTTAACCACCTTCTAGGAGCCCATCGGTGGCGGTCCCACAAACCAGTCCATGGGGCCCAGTGGGACTCAGAGAGCCAGGGGAAGGGCCCCAACCCTCAACGACCCAGAGACCTCCAAAGGCTACTTTCTGTTATAGATTTATTTGATACTTGATCGAGTCTACAAGTTTAGACCCTCATGTAACGGATTGCTTCATGGTCGTCAAAGGCTAGTGTGCATGATTTCTGAGGATTACATCCGCCAACATGACGCAGGGAACACAAATGGACAGACAAATGGACATACTCATTAAAGACAAGAGACGCTAAAATGTGCCTTAGTGTCCAAGTGATCGATCTAAGTGGGGGAGTGGGGGGGACCCTCCTAATGCAGGGAACCCGGTGACTGATCTAAAGTGACATGGCTTTCAGCAGCCGGGCGCTGAGTGGGTTGTGTGTGCCAGGCGCCTGGGACAGAAACCGGAACTAAACCTGGGGGAGCCTGCCCTCCCAGCAGCGACCTCCCCACCCACGACCCCGCCTCCAAGGGTCTCTTCTTTAGGACCAGGTGGCGACAGGGCGGATGTCAGCAGCTGAGGCTAGTGGTGGCACTGGGCAAAGTCATGACACATGAGGTGAGAGCAAGAGTCCGGGCGAGGGAGCTCCTCCTGGCTCTTTAACACTGAGGCGAGGGACAGCAGGATGGAGCACCATTCATCCGGGGATTAGCCAGCCCGCGTCTCCGCCTTTCTTGGCAGCTCCAGAACGTTCCCTTTGGCCAAGAGCCACAGAAATGGGCGCCTGCCAAGATACATGGAGGAGAGAAAACAAGACACCAAAAAACAAAACAAAACAAAACATTCCCCGTCCTCAGAGAGGAGAGGAACAAACAGAACTCCTGGACCGAGGTCACACCAGACTCGGAAGGCATCCTGCAGCTCGGACCCCGGCGGAGGCGGAGGGGGAGGGGGGAATACAATTCAGCATCTGGCGCTCTGTCCAAGGGAAGCTGCCATCCTGCCCTGAGACCCCAACTCACTGGCCTTCACGGTCTTTTGTTTTTTTGTGGTTTTTTTTTGTTTTTGTTTTTTTTCTTTTTAATACCCAAACCATCCATTTTCAAAGCTTTAAAAATTTTTTTCTTTTTTTTTTTTTTTACTTAAAAAAAAAAAATCTAAAACTGATGAGGTGAGCCCCAGGCCTGGCTTTTCCACCTGGCGACCTGCCGACGTGCCCCGGGCCATACCGCCAGGGCCCAGCCCCCACACCGCTGGCCCGATTGTCAGCCACTGGTCCTCCCCGGGCCGCTCCGCTCAAGTCTGGGTGGGTACCGCCAGGCGGGGACATCACCAAAAATGTCAACGGGACACTGCCCAGCCTTCCTTCAACGCCTCCCCCATTGGAGCTGGACTTTCCTTGGGAATGTATAAGTTATCTGGAGGGAGGGATGGGAAGCGGAGAAAAATAAATACCAAGAGCTAGGTGTCCCTGGGCCTCTGGCGTCCACTCGGCCTCTCCCGCAGAGACAGCCTCCAGGGAGGAGGCTCTGATTGTCCAAATACTGCACTCGAAGACTTAGGTCTCTGCTCTCCCCGACAGGCGCCCGCCCTGGGGGGGCAGGAGTCTCAGAATTGAAGAAAAGGGGCCAGCCCCTGAGGTACGGTCCTGTCGCTGCCGCCCAGCTGATGTCCAGCCCCGGGGCTCCTGCCCTGGCGGAGAGCTGGCCGGATGTTCCCCGGGGTGTCGGGGTCCCTGGGCCCGAGGCCTCAGCGGCGGCCGCGCTCAAGCCTGCTCCTTGTCCGCCCTCCACAGCCGCTCCTTCACCTCGGGGGGCAGCGTGTTGAACAGGTCCTCCTCCACCACCAGCCCGCTGCGCTTGAGCAGCGGGCACTCGCCCAGCTCCACGGGCAGGCACTCCAGCCGGTTGCCCCGCAGCTCGATCTGGGTCAGGTTGGTCAGCTCGCCCACCCTGGAGGGCAGGGACTGCAGGACGTTGTTGCCCAGGTGCAGGGCCCGCAGCTTCCGGCACTGGAAGAGTTCCGGGGGCAGCGCCTCGATCTGGAGGGGGTGGAAGCGGAGGGCCAAAGTGAGGGGTGCGGCCCGGACTCGGGGCCTTGGCCGAGGCGTCTCCCCGCTCCCCCCGCCCCGGTACAGTCCGGCCCAAAGGCTGGCTGACTCCCACCTGTACTTAAAGACTCATTCCGTAGTCCCCTCTTCCGGGAAGCCTTCCCTGGCCTCCCGGGTGACCTGTGGCACGCACAGCCCCCAGCAGCACTGATCTCTCCGTGGTGAAGCTGCTCAGACACCAGTCACTCCCCGACTGTGGGCTCCGGGAGGGCAGGACGGGGGGCTCCTGACTCCCTGCTGTTGCCCAGCACCTGGTACCCAAAGAAGCACATCACCGTGGCCGGGCCCCCTCCACTGTCTAGGCCTGATTTAAGAACAATTTATGAGGGGCGCCTGGGGGGCTCAGTCGGTTGGGCGTCCGGCTTTGGCTCAGGTCATGATTTCACTGTGCATGGGTGCAAGCTCCGCGTCGGGCTCTGTGCTGACAGCTCAGATCAGATTCTCTGGTTCCCTCTCTCGCTGCTCCTCCCCCATGTGACTGACTGCCTCTGCTTCTCTCTCTCTCCCTCAAAAAGTAAATAAACATTTAAAAAAAGAGAGAACAGGGGCGCCTGGGTGGCTCAGTCGCTTAAGCGTCTGACTACGGCTCAGGTCATGTGCTGACAGCTCTGCCCCTTTCCCACTTGCTGTCTCTGTCTCTCAAAATAAAATAAAGACATAAAAAAAATTTTTTTTAAAGAGAACAATTTATGAGAGAGAGAAGCACACCAAGAAAACTGCATACCTTGAACTGGTGCTGAGACCTGGGGAGGGTGCTGGTGCGAGCAGGCCCCGGCTGGGTCTCCTCCCTGTCCTGGGCCCCAGTCCCCTCATGTCAAGTCACACCCTGACCATGAGTCCCGGGAGCCCAGTATCAGCCATTCCTCTCCTGATTTTGCAAAATTTGATAACGGGCAACAGCCACAAGCAGCTTCTTCCACACCAGGCTCTATCCGAGCACTGATACTATTTTTTTTATGTTTGTTCGTTTTTGAGAGAGAGAGAGAGCACGCGTGCACAAGCAGGGGAGCGACAGAGAAGTGGGGGACAGAATCAGGCTCCACGCGGACGGCAGAAAGCCTGATGTGGGGCTCAAACCCAGGACCCCTGAGAGACCGCGAGCTGGGCCGAAGTCGGACCGCTTGACGGACCGAGCGGCCCCGGCGTCCCTAAGCGTGGTACTCTCCACTCCCTCAGTCTTCAGAACTACCTGTAAATACTTCGTAAGCACGTTTCCTGTTTCACAGACGGGGCAACGCCTTACCGACGAGGCCCTGCCGACACTAACTTGCTCAGAGGTTCACACGCGGAACCCGGTCGACCTGACACGGAACCACGGTCAACAGCCCGTCCTCTGCGCTCTGTCCACATCGTCGGTGGGGCAAGGAGCGAACAGCGGGGCCCGCGTGGGGACCTGCTGTGTCTCTAGGTACATAGGAAAAGCCCCATAAATGCCACCTTCCTTCCTGCCCTTCTGTGAGGAATCGGCCACAAACACGGTTCTTCAGGCGGGAGGGGCGGGAGGCACCCGCTCGGTCCCTCCGGAGGGAGGCGAGAGGCTGGTCAGTACCCTCTCTGAGGCTGCTCTGTCACCGTCCCCACTGTCCTGCTGAGGCCTGGCGAGGCAAAACGCAACCTGTCCGGGGCCGCACAGCCGGAAGGGCCGGGAGAGGGTGTGGGCAAGCCTCGCTTCCGCTGCCGCAGAGCCCGTGCAGAGCTCCCGCTGGGCCAGGCCCGGCGCCCACGGCCAGTGTCACCCCGGGCAAGTCCCTTTCCCTCCCCGGGCCTCAGTTTCCCCTCTGTATAATGAAAGGGTAGGACCAGAAACACGCCTCGCCTCCAGTGTTCTGTGGCTGAGGACGGGGGGGCAGACTTGGCCCTCAACCCTACAGGCTCCTGCTCTCTCCAGCCATTTTTGGAAGAAAATGGTTGGTTCTAGGTGCAGAACTTGGCCTTTGGGGAAGGGAAGGGAAGGGAAATCAGTGTGGCCCTCGCTGGGCAGAGGGATAATGTGGAGGTTTCTTTTTATTTATTTATTTATTTATTTAAAATGTTTTATGTCTTTATTTTATTTTGAGAAAGAGACACACAGAGAGCGAGCGGGGGAAGGGCAGAGAGAGAAGAGACAGAATCTGAGCAGGCTCCAGGCTCTGAGCTGTCAGCACAGAGCCCGATGCAGGGCTCGAACCCATGGACTGTGAGATCATGACCTGAACCGAGGTCAGATGCCCAACCGACTGAGCCCCCAGGCACCCCTGGTGTGGATGTTTTGCAAGAGACTCCTGATCCTGACCTCCAAGGCAGCCACTGTTGTGCCCAGAGGTCAGGGATGGGGCCAGGGTGGCTCCCAGGGGAGCAGGCCAGAAGGTGAGGGGCATGATGGTCAGAGGGCATGATGGGAAGTGGGCTCTGGCAGAACTGGGGGGCCTGAGCTCTACCCCGAGAGCCCACTCTCCACCTCAGTGGCCTCTTCTGACGACTCAGACAGTGGTCAGGGGAGCACGAGTGGCCTGGCCCAGTGAGCGGCCCAGTTGGGGTTCATGTGCAGAGCTGGCTCCCCTAAAACACCCCATCCCCAGAGCACCCCAGCACCTCCCAGGGAGCTCTCTCCACATCCCACAGAGAAAAGAGAAGGTCCCTCCAGGGGCTCAGCACCCCACCACAGCCACCCTGTCCTCCTTCCCAAGGGGTCACTCAGCTGCTGAAGGATCAGTCCTTTCCCATCACCCCAATTGTGCCTGTTCCTACGGCCCAGCACTGACGTGGCCTCAAGTCCAGCCAGTCTTTGAAAAAAAGACAGCTCCTCCCAGAAGCCTCCGGGGCTGCTCCATGGCCCTCCACCCCTCCCAGTGGAGAAACATGGTCTCTTGCTTCATCCAGCGTCTGCCCCTGTCCACCCCCGAAACTATCTGGCCAGCGTCACCAAGTCTCTCCTAATCCGCTGGACCTGAATCCGTTCTTCCACCCGAGCATCCCATGCTCTGCAAGCCCACAGGCTCCTGCCCGGCCCCCTCTTCGCTCCCACCCCAAAGGCTTGAGCCAGACTCCTTTCTCCCTCCATCTTCTCCCCAGTGATCTCAACAAGGGCCCCTCTTCACGCAGAAGCCTGGGTGGGCACAGGGCGGGGTTCCTGGGGCCTCAGGCTGACTCAACACGTACATCCTGTGGATGTCCCAGGGGCCCCAGACACTCAACATGGGACATACACTCTCCTCTCGGAAAACCAGTGAGTCCCTCCACATCCCCTTTCCAACGGCCCATCTTCCCAGGCAGCCAAGGGAGAAGCCCCGAGTCACCCAGACCTCCCCTCCTCCCTCATCCGATCCAGCCCCATCCTGCGGATTCTACCGCCAAGGTCTCGCCACCCACGGCCTCTGTGGCCTCTGTCACCCCTCCCAGTGGCTGCATCTGGGTTTGCTGCTCTTGGCCTCTGTCCTCTGGTCCCTCAAGCCCACAGCCTCTCACTGCAGCAAGAGCAGTCTCTCCCAGGTGTAAGTTAGGTAGTTCCTTCATCCACTCAATCAACTTGTATTTGTTGGACATTTCCTGTGTGCTGAGATCCACCTCACCAGCCACCCCACCAGAGGAGGGGTACAGGGACTCTCTGATGGAAACAAGTAGGAAGAACAGGACTCTCCTACTGATCCCGGCCTCGGGCTGCTCCTCCCCTACGGACAGAACCTACTGGAGTCTCCCTTCCCTCTTCATCTGGCTGACTCCTCCCCGTCCTCAGGGCCAGGTGAGATGTCCCTTCCTCCAGGAGGCCCACCTGGCCTAAATCTGCGTTGAGGCCACTCTGGTGTGTGCCCAGGAGCCTCCAGATGGGCAGCCAGTGGGCCCTCTGTGTCCTGTGTCCCCAGCCCCTTGTCCCATGCTAGGGGTGCTTGAAAAATTTACCAAATCAATGAAAGAATGAATAAATGGATCTGCGGACAGATGAACACATTTTCCATGTCATTCACAGGAGTTTAAACCTGGGGAAAGAGCAGCTTAGGGCCCGAGCAGGTTACACCCACCTCTCCCTGTGTACCTGCGCCCCGGGTGTGGGAGGGTGGGGAGTGCTCCCAAAGGAGGAGGAGAGGGGCTCCAGCATGAGCCGATGGGCCGACAAGGATCCTGCCCAAGGGAACTTTTTACAGAGGCCTCTGGCATTCCAGGGGCGGAGACAGGATGTGATTAAGCTAAATAGGGCGCACAGAGGGTCTCCTTCCTGGGGACAGCGACAGTGGGCCTGTCTGCCTGTCTCCGGCTCCTTTCCTGAGGGGTGACCTCAGCCAACAGCCATGACCTAATAGGCCTGCTGGGGGTGAGGAGCGGGGGCAGGGGGTGGAACTTCAAGCCAGGCTGCACCCCCTTCAGGTGGGAGGGCCCAGCAAGCCACCCCACGCCACCTCCCGGACAAAAGGTAGTGAGATGCCTGATTCCAGGGGCAATCTGGCCCCACACTGTGCTCTGGGGGAGTCGCTTGGTTCCCCCCCTCACCACAACGTACTAAAGGAGGGGTTGGGGTCTGTCGGGTGCCGCCCCAACATGGCTTTTCCCCAGAGGGCCAATTTTCCTGATCAGTGGCCTCTCCCAGGCCGAGGGTAAGGGGGGGCGGGGGGGGAGATTCTCCAGTGAGGCAACCTGGGATCTGACCTTTGCCCTTGTACATCCAGCCATAGTTTGGGGGAGGAAGCTGGGATTTGTCATAATCCCTGATATATGGAAGCGCTGGGTTGGTCTGTGCTGAGAGAGGCTTAGGGGCGGAGGACAGGAGCCCAGACCCTCCAATTTAAGCGCTACTGGAGAACGTGTGTCCTTCCCCGGGGCGGGGGTACTTCAGCGACGGCCTGAAAGGACAGAGAGTTCCTGCCCGCACAGGGTGGGCTGCGGGGTGGCGTGGGGTGGAGTCTGAACCAGGTGTCCAGAGTCTGCACCCCTGGCCTTGGGCTCCCACCGCCACCAGCCTCACTGTCACGGTCCCCACCCCGAGAGCAGGGACTAGAACGTGTCACCCTTCCTGCAGGTGCTCAGGAGGGGCGGGCAGGGGGAGGGCCTTCCGGTGGCTGGGGCCTGGTTGACCACAAAGCCACAGGAGCACCCTGCCCTCCACCCCACCCACCCGCCTCTGAGAAGGGGCCCTTGGGCGGGGGGCTTCCCTGGCCAGGCAGGCGACTAGCACACGGGGCTACCAACGACTTCCAGGGCGTCCCCCGGGCGTGGCCTCCCACAGTGCTGGCCCGAGATGGCTTGCACAATTTCCTTTCCAGAAAGGCAGGTGGCGGCAAGCCCAACTCTGCCCTCCACCACCCCCAAAACACACAGGGGGAAGAACGTGAGCAGGGCAAGAGCTTCAGGGGCCAGCCGGTTTCACCTCGGTGAGCGCCAGACACCTGCTGTTTCTGTCCCCAGCAGCTCCAGATCGGCCCCTCAGCTCCAAACTCGATGGAGAGCCAGCTCCGGGCTGGGTCCTGCCTCCCACAACCCAGCCCTTGGACCTCTTGCCCCAGCACACCCCGGCCTATAAGGAAGGCGCCCCGGGTTCCCTTTGGGGACAGAACCTGCGTCACCACACCATCCCTCCCGACAGAAGGACTCTGCAACATCCTCTGGCAAAGACATGCTCCTGAGCCCAGGTCAGCAGGACTGGCCTGGCATCCGGGAATCTGTATTCCCAACAAGCACCCTTGCCTCCACCAACCCGTAGGTGGTTCTGGGAACCATGGGGGAGGACCCCCAACCCGGGAGCATTGGGCCCTCCGGACCACCCTGAGACACAGACCTTTGTGAGCAACCCCGCTCCCCCAGGCCTCCACCGGTCCACCAAGCCACTCACCCGGTTGGCCGTGACAGCCAAGTTCTGGAGGTTCTGCAGGAGGCCGATGTCGGCGGGGAGGAAGGTCAGGTTGTTGTGGCTGAGGTCCAGGTAGCGCAGCTTGCGGCAGTAGAAGAGCTGGGTGGGGATCTTCTCGATCTTGTTGCGGTTCAGATAGAGGCGCTCCAGGTTGGTGAGGTTGCCGATCTGGATGGGGATGTAGGCGATGTGGTTGTACCACAGCTTAAGGCAGGTGAGGCGGTGCAGGTGCTGGAAGCTGATGATCTCCTCGATGGTCTTGAGGTTGTTGTCCTTGAGGTCAATCTCCTGCAGGTTGTGGAGGCTGAAGATGGAGTGCGGGATCCGCTCCAGGTCGCAGCGGATCAGCTCCAGCTCGGTCAGGTTCACCATCTTCTTGAGGCTGTTGAGGACGATGAGCTTGGTGCCCTCGTTGTTGATGGACAGCTTCTGCAGGTGCACACCCACGTCGGTGACCACCTGCGGCAGCTTGCTGAGGTTGCTCTTGAGCCGCAGCACCTTGAGGCGTTTGAGCTCACGCAGCCCGTCGATGACGATGTAGCGGTTGTTCTCCGCGCTCAGGTTGCCCGTCAGGTGCAGCTCCTCCAGGGTCTTCAGGCTGTAGATCCACAGCGGGATCTCCTTGATGTCCGTGAACTTGATGTGCAGGGCGCGCAGGTTCTCGCGCAGGAAGGCCAGCGCGGGCGCCTCGATCTTGGCCGCCGTGTGGTACAGCCACAGCTCCTTGAGGCCCGTGAGCTGGGCGATGCTGGGCGGGATGGTCACGTCGGGGATCAGCTCCAGCTTCAGCACCTCCAGCTCCACCAGGTCGAACACGGTGTCGGGGATGCCGCTGAGCATGAACAGGTGCAGCTCCAGCTTGTCCTGCGCGTTCTTGGTGAGCCGCTGCCGCAGCTTGTCCAGCGTCCACTCGTTGTTGAGGTTCAGCTGGCGCAGTTTGTTCTCGCTCACCTCCGACAGGAAGACGGCGAAGCGCTTCGAGTAGAGCGGGTCGTACTGGTCAATGAGGTGCAGCATGAAGGCGAAGTCGTTCTTGACGTCGGGGATGTCGCTGTAGCTGCTCTCCTCGCGGATGGACTCGAACGAGTACTTCTTGAGGGAGCGCCGCAGCATCCACCACAGCGTGTACATGCAGATGAGGCCGTAGAAGATGACCAGGCTGATGTAGAAGGACGCCAGGATCTTGAAGAGCGTGGCCAGCGGGTGCGCACAGCGGTACGTGCGGTAGCCCGTGAGGCTCTCGATGTCCACGGTGCAGTCCACGTCGAACTTGATGTTGTGCACGTAGTAGACAGTGTAGCAGATGATGAGGATGAACTTGACCACCTTGATGATGGTCTGGCGCATGTAGAGACGGTACACGATGTCCCCCTCCTCCACGTGGGTACGGAACTTCTTCACCTTCTCAAACAGCGCCTTGGCCTGCTCCCCCTCCTTCTTGTCCAGCACGCCCGTCTCCGAGCGGTCCACGATGCCCTGCTCAATCCGGGACTTGGTCCGCTGCAGCATGGGCACGGTGGCCTCCACGTCCTCACTGACCGTCGACGACTTCTTGTCCATGGAGCCGTTCATCTTGCTGAAGGCCGGCTTGGGGTCGCTCTCTTCCACCACCGTCTCGGACAGGGCCCGGGTGGTCCAGGGCGAGTCGAAGCACTTGAGCAGGATCGACACGAAGTGCTCCAGCTTCGAGCTGGTGCGCGGGAACTTGAACCAGAAGTTGCTGCAGGCCAGGAAGATGAGCGTGTGCAGGAGCACCAGGTAGGGGAAGTACTTGGCGAACCAGTGCAGGCGGTTCTCATAGCACACAGCGTCCACGTAGTTGTACTGGTGCCGGTCCAGGTCGTACTTGATGCCCGTGGGGCCGGCACCAGGGCTCGGCAGGACCGTGGAGTTGGGGTAGGCGGGCTCGGGGCCCCGGAAGGAGTCGTTGCAGGAGTCCCTAGTGACCCACTTACAAGGCAGGCAGATCATCTTGTCCTGGGTGACCTGCAGCGTGCCCCCGAAGACGGCGATCATCAGCATGACGATGGAGATGTAGTCGGTGAACACGTCCCACCACGGCTTCAGAATCCGGTAGGCTGGCTGCGTGTCCGCAAAGTAGCGGAGCTCTGTCACCGGAATCATGGCTTAACCTGAAAGGGACCCACGGGAGGGGGTTACTACAGGGCAGCCTGGCTGGCTTGGGGCCAGGAGACGACGCACCCACCGGCCAAAATCTCACCTTGAGTCAGGCTGGGAGTCACAGCCTTGCCGCTCACGGGGCGGCCCGCCGATCGGACTCCGTCCAAAACTATGCGGTCGCCCCTGGTGGCCAGGAAACCACCACAGGGGAAGGCAGGCAGCCTCCCCAAAGAACAGACATGAGGACCAAGCACTGAGGTCAGGACCCACGCCCACCGATTGCTAAGGTGGCCTCCCCCTGCATTCCAGCAAGACCACTTGGGAATTCCTGTCCCTGGGCTCCATCCTATTAATGATGAGACCGACTAGAGGGGCTTGTTGAAAACTCCAAGTTCACTTGGAACCAGTGTTGTGATCCTGCCCCAGTGACCTGAAGAGGTTTCCTCCAAGCATGAGAAATCCAAATGCAGAAGCGGAGGGAGGGGGCTTGATGTGAACTCACTTTTTAAGTTTATTTTTGAGAGAGACAGAGACACCATGAGCAGGGGAAGTTGAGAGAGAAAAAGAGAAAGAGAGAGAGAGAGAGAGGGAGAGAGAGAGACAGAGAATCCCAAGCAGGCTCTGTGCTGCCAGCACAGAGCCCAATGAAGGGCTCAAACTCACAAACAGATCACGACCTGGGCTGAAACCAAGGCGGGATGCTTAACTCGCTTTTGTAAAACAACAGGGAAATTTAAAAGATTCTATGAGGATGCATGTAATTCTGTCCCTACTGGACCTGAGGGGGGAGGGGTCTTTCTTACACACACACACACACACACACACACACACACACACACACACACACACAGAGTAAGGGGTGTGGCCGAGAGAGGACAAGAAAACAAGACCGACCTCCCCCGACGCTGGATGGTACTGCATGTTACTATCACCACCTCTGGCTGTGTGCATCTACACGTGTGTATAGAGCCGTCACTAACCTCCCTGGAGAGTTCATGGTAAAGCTTGGGGACGTGATTTGTAACGCCTGACTTCAGTGACACTCGTGATCGGCCACGTTTGGGGAACACTGCCTCGGAAGCCACATTCAGGAAATCCAGCCGTGACATACAGGTGAGGAGCACAACAAAACAAAGGTGCGAAAGGATCCTGTCCTTGGGCTGCCCGTGATCACGCTGCTTGCAGAGAGACTGGTCTGCGAGATTGTTAGGAAATTGTAAAGGTACTCTAGGTTCACCGGAGAACACTTGGGGGAAATGTAAAAACGCATAAAGACAAAAAGAAATCCCTTTAAGAGCACCGCTGGGGCTGCCCACTGTTAACTTTTTAATGTGTAATAACCTTCCAGACATTTCCGTGCATATTTTTTAAAATAAAATTGTGAATTTTACTTTACTCCCTATTTTCCAATTAGAATCTAGAGTGTTCTTTAAGTTTACTTATTTTGAAAAAGAGAGAGAGAGGCAGAAAGAGAGGGAGAGGGAGAGAGAATCCCAAGCAGGCTCTACACTGTCAGTGAGGAGCCCAAAGTGGGGCTCGATCTCACGTACCATGAGATCATGACCTGAGCCGAAGTCTGGCGCTCAACTGACTGAGCCACCCAGGTGCCCCAGAATCTAGATTTTAAACCGCCCTTTAAATACCTGTATTTTGACAAATGGGTCTGCGTCTCTTGGGAGAAGAACCAGGGTGCCCCACACTCTGGGACTGACCCCCTTACTCTGTTGGTAATGTTAATAATGACCAAGGTAATGAAACATTCATAAAACAGGCCTCCCTGCAAATGCCAAATGTGTTCCATTCTGTCTTTCCAGGGCACACCGGGACGGGTGGGAAGGACAGGAAGCAAACAGGACCTTGAGGGGGAATCAGGGCCCTGGGGGGCGGCTAGCCCATGTCTCAGAGATGAGATCGGCCTCAGGGAATCCCTTCGATGCCCACATGCAGGGCCTGTCTTTGGCCTCACTCCACAGATGGGGGGAACTAAGCTCAGGGGAGTGAAGTCACCTGCCAAGGTCACTCTACGACTCGGGGCGGAGCTGGGATTGAACCCAGGCCTGCGCCTCCGCCTCCCCACTTGGGGCGTCACTGCTGTGCGGGCTTGCTGTCAGTGCCACCATGCCAAGTGGGCCGAGAGCCACCTGGGAATCCAGCTTTCCTGCCCCCCCCCCCCACCCTGGGGTTCCCAGAACTCAGGTCATCACGGGGCCAGCAGACGCCACCACCCGCCCTGGGCCACCGGCTCTAGCCCAGGGGTCAGCCTTCCTGGTGAGACCAGGACTCACAGGCCTGGGTGAGCGGCCACCCCACAGGAAGGCCCAGGCCTCTAATGACCGGCTGGTTCCTTGTGCCACCCACACCCCCGGGGAGGGGGCCCCCAGAGGAGGGCCCGCTGAGTCATGCGGCTGGCCTCCAGCTGAAAGAAACCCGGAGACTCTCGTCCCTTCCTCGCCAGTTCCCCAAGCCCACATCCAGGCAGGCGCCCAAGGACTGGGGACGGGAAGGGAGAAGGGGCCGAGCCCCAGCCCTGAGGGCGAACACCAGCCTGGCCCCAAGATTCCAGAGAGAGACTGCTCTGGCAGGGCAGGACGCCAGGCGCTGGGGGCGGTGCAGTTTATGACCAGGCAGGATGTGGTTGCAAACTCACAGTCTTGGAGGGGGGTGAGTGTGCCTGCTTAGTGGAGACGCCCAGTCTCACAGTGAGGAGTGGCCTCTGGGCCCTGCTATCCCGGGCCTTTGCACATGTCACCTCCTGACTTCTGAGGTGGGAACTGTTCACAGCTCCGTTTACAGGCGGCCGACAGAGGGAGGAAACAGCCAGACCATTCTACACTCGTGGGTCTGGCTCTTACGCTCCCCCAAACGCTTGGTTTTAAGCACATCCTAATCCCACTGCCATCCAGCCCTTGGCTCAGCCTTCTGGGGACAAAGAAAGGTGTGTCCACGCCTCAGAGGCCTCTGTGTCCAGTGTGAGCACACGGGCAGCAGTGGGAGAGACATATGTCACCTCCCTGCTAAGAGCTTCATGGAGGCTCAGGGCGCAGAGCCGGCAGCCCTGGCTGGGAGAGAGGCAGGACCGGGAGTTCAGTGCAGGTCCAGCCTCGTGGGGGTGCCCCTTCTGGCAGGTGTGGGTGACCTTCTAGCTGCACCCTGTTCCTGCCTTACCTCTATCACTAGCTCACTGTGGAACTCTGGACATGGCACTGCCCCTCTCTGACAGGGTTTTGGGAGAAGTCTGGAAAGAAGGTGCAGGCACGGGGCCCCAGGGATGTCAAGGAGGGGCGGGCCCCCAAGAACAAACCGCTAGGTGGTGGGGGCAGCCTCCTCCCCGAGAGGAGGCAAGTCAGTAGCCAACAAGGTTGAGCTGGGATCTGCCGGCCTTGACCTCTCTACGGGACCTTGGGCAAGGTCCTCACAGCTTTGGGCCTCAGGATCTGCACAAACACCTCCCGGGGCTGCTGGGAAGAGTCCGCAGAATTTGCAGAGCTGAGGGCAGAGCGGGGCAGACAGTTCGGGCACCTCAGTGCTCCATGAAATCCGTGTGTCACCAGGGAGGGCCCGAAAGGCCCGGGCAGGAGTGGGCAGGACACAGGGCAGGGCAGGGCCTGGGCTTGGCAGGGAGGCAGGGCAGCAGTGAGTTTCGGGTGGATGTGGGCAGGGCTGCACATCCTGACAGGGAGGAAGCGGGGCTCGGAGGCCCTCCCTGCTCCACCCAACCCAGAGGCCCCCGGGGAAGGAGACAGATGCCCCCTCCCCCAGGTAGGGATCTCCAGTGCAGGCACCGCACCAGGAGCCACTGATTCAAGAGCACTGAACATCCACAGAGCGCAGCTCCTGCTCCCAGACTGAAGGCTCAGGGCCAAGTCCAGGATGAGCACATCATCCCGGCACCCATTAAAAAAAATTTTTTTTCACATTTATTTTTGAGAGACCCAGAGAGAAAAAGAAAGAGAGAAAGAGAAAGAGAGAGAGAGACAGAATCCAAAGCAGACTCCAGGCTCTGGGCTGTCAGCATAGAGCCTGATGCAGGGCTCAAACCCACGAACCGCAATATCATGCCCTGAGCCGGAGTCGGATGCTCAACCCACTGAGCCACCCAGTTGCCCCGAATGCTTCGTATTTTAAGCCACTAAGTTTGGGGTAATTTCTCAGGCGGCAGCAGGTAACTAACTGAGGGCCAAAGAGACCTTGCAGTTAGCGGCTCTAGAGCCGCTGACACACACCGGTCCTGGCCGCCCCGCCCACAGCGGCGTCTCGGGAGCCAGGGCTCCTTCCCCTCGTGGCACGCTGGTTTATCCAGCCATAAATAAAATGGGAGGTGGGAACGGATTCCTGCCAAGCTTTCAGGACTATCAGAAGTCACAGAAATGGGTTTTCCCAAACCACCTGTGTATGGGCCATCAGTCAAGTGAAGAGCAAGCCCCAAACACATGATGTGGGCTTAGAGCTGGGGGGACGGCGGGGCCAGTCCGGGCTCTGTCCCGAGTGGTGGAGTGACCCTGGGCAGGCGCCTTCATGTCTCTGAGCCCTAGTATGCCCCCCTCGGTGGGATAGGGCTAAAGCAGACATGAGCCTGGATCCCCCAGAGCAACCCCGACTTCAACAGTCAGGGTGACTGAAAACTGCACAGAACAGGGGCATGAAGGAAGGAAATGGAAGAAGGAAAACCACCCGTAGGGCTGGCAGATTTCTGGCAGAGACGTCTGTGGGCGGGGCCTGGCCCCCAGTGGGCGGGCCTGGGCCAATGTGGGCCGGGTCTGGAGCCACATGGGCGGGAACGAGGATGGGAAGAGACCTTTTCAATGCAAAGACAGCTCTGTAAGGACTGCCATTTTGGAAAAAAGCGAGATCCAGAAAAACAAATGAATATAATCTCATTCTGATAAACCCTTGACCGATAGATAGTCCCTGCACCGTGGGGAGGGGCTTCCTCTCAGAGAATAAGAAACAGAATGAAAGGAAACTGTAATTTTTTTACCAGCATGCATTATCTTTGTGATTGAAAAAATGGTAGAGTTCAAAGAAACAGAGCCTTAAAAAAAAAAAAAAAGGAAGAAGAAAGGAAAAACCAGCCCTCATGTGGGGATCAGGTGTTCTTTTGAAGTTCTGGGAGGGCAGTTTGGGGAGGGCAGTGGGGAGTTGGGTCAGATCGGGTCAGGTCTTTGCCCCAAGAGATGGGGAATTTGGAAAGGATCCTGAAGAGAGGACAAAGGTGAACAGGTTGAACTCAGGCAGCTGAGAAAAGACAAAAAGGCAATGTGCCTTCCTGTCCTCTGAGCTCAGGTGTGGCTGCCTTCTTCTTCCAGAACGGAGGCCTCTCGCTGAGCTGGGGACTATGCCCTCCCTCCTGGAAGTCGGGGGTTAACACCCACCAGTGAGCAATGGTGGCACCCAAGTAAAGCTTGGGAGGCAGTGGGCAAGAAGCCACCCAGGGGCCGGGGGCCAGGGAGGCTACCAGTTCCGCAGGGCAGGGGCCACCCCCCATTCATCGGGGCCCTTGTGCAGAGCCCAGAAGACAGCCATGGAGAGAAGCCCTGCTGATCTGGGCGGAGCTCAGGAGGGAGGCAGGAGGAGGGAGGATGGTAATTGTCTGGGAAAGACTCCAGGACAAAAGTCAGTTACGGGAATGTTCATCCCAGTATTACTGATGCCCTAGGAAAACTGGAAACAACCCAGATGCCCATTATTGGGTGACTGGTTAAAGACTCATTAAATGATCAGACGATAAAACGCTATGAAAGAGTGAAAACTCGTTAGAGCAAGACACCAGATGACTTGATAAGAGGGAAAATGTCAGAAGTATGTTACCTGCAAAGAGAAGGTAACAAAACTGTGATGGAGTAACTCGTCTGTTACGAGATTTACATAAACGGATAAAACTTACACATGCATTTGAACCATACTTGCAGTGATGTTAGACTGCTGCTTATCATCTTTTTTCACTCCAAACTTATATCTATTTTCTATTATTCTAATAAGGTAATGAAAATTTATTTTTTTAAGTTTTTTTTTTTCAGGAATTTCTACCTCAACATGGGGCTCAAACTCACAACCCCGAGATCAAGAGTCACATGCTTTTCTGACTGTGCCAGCCAGGAGCCCCGAAAAGATTTTTTAAAATCACAATTCTAAAGGAACAAAAATAGCTAAGACACTTTGGAAGAACAAGGTGAAAGGAGACTGACCACAAAGGTACAGGAATTCAGCTAGTGTGGTAGGGATAGATGGATGGACCAAAGGAACAGACGGGTGAGCCTAGAAACGGACCCTGAAATGTCTGGAAACAGACACGAGAGTGTTAGCCTCACAGGTCAGGTCGGGGAAAGAATGGGCGTCCATCAAGGGAGCCGGTGCTCACTACTCACAAACAAAAAAGAGCACAGCCTCATCTATTTCCTTATATGAAAATAAATTCCAATAAACCAAAGCCCTCAGGCAAAAAGCTCCAAGGAGGCCAACGTGGGCAGGGCTCCAACCCACAACCCTGGGATAATGACCCAAGGTGAAATCAAGAATCAGACCCTCAACTGGCTGAACCACTCAGGCGCCCCAAAACTTGAAAATATCTAAAGAAAAGGGCGCCTGGGTGGCTCAGTTGGTTAAACCGCCAACCCTTGGTTTTGGCTCGGGTCATGATCTCATGGTTCGTGAGTTCGAGCTCTGCATCAGGCTCTGTACTGACAGCACAGAGCCTACTTGGGATTCTCTCTCTCTCTCCCTCTCTTTCTCTGCCCCTCCTGTGCTCACTCAAAATAAATAAACTTAAATTTTTTTTTCTTAATGTTTATTTATTTTTGAGAAAGAGAGAGACAGAGCATGAGCAGGGAAGAGGCAGAGAGAAAGGGAGACACAGAATCTGAAGCAGGCTCCAGGCTCTGAGCTGTCAGCACAGAGCCCGACATGGGGCTCAAACTCATGAACTATGAGATCATGACCTGAGCCTAAGTGGGATGTTCAGCCAACTGAGCCAGCCAGGTGCCCCAAAATAAATAAGTAAACTTAAAAAAAAAAGAATGAAAGCTCTAAGAGATCAACTTAGGATGGGGAAGGACTTCCTATCACAAAAAGTACAACTCCTTAGAGGAAAAGATTGATATTTTGATCACATGAAGTTAAAATGTATGCATATCAAAGAACATGATAACAAACAGTAAAAAAGAACCCACAGATTTAGAAGAGATATTCACAATGTGTATAATACGAAAGGATTACTATCCAGGGCAAATACAGAACTCCAACAAACACAAGAGGGAGACAATCCAGTAGAAAAAAAAATGTCAAAATACATGAATAGACAATTTTCAAGGAAAAAAATGCAAATGGAAATTAATGTATGAAATTAATTCCTAATCTCATTACCGGTCAGGGAATGCAATCAGATGCCACGTCACTCCCCTGCAACTGGCACAAATGCCAAATTCCTGGAGGAGGAGTGAGCAAGCAGAGATCCTGCAATCCGGCAACTTCTCTCCTGATTACGGATCTCAGGGTTGTTTTACACACACGTGTGCAGCCACGGACAAGAACGCTCAGTGAAGAGCTGCTCCTAACAGCCCCAAATCAGCAGCCACCCACCCATCAACGGGAGAAACAATAAATCATTGTCGTCATGCGACGGAATGCCAACGCAATGAGCTAACGATCTATACCTGCAGGGACTAACAAAACCAGACCGCAGAAACAATGCTGGGCCAAATGACAAGATACAGAAATAATATGTTCCGTGTTAGGCAAGATTTTCTTCTTCTTCTTCTTCTTTTTTTTTTTTACATTTATTTATTTTTGAGAGACAGAGACAGACAAATTGCAAGCGGGGGAGGAGCAGAGAGAGAAGGAGACACAGAATCAGAAGCAGGCTCCAGGCTCTGAGCTGTCAGCACAGAGCCCGATGGGGGGGGCTCCAACTCACAAAATGTGAGATCATGACCTGAGCTGAAGTCAGAGGCTTAACCGACTGAGCCACCCATGGGCCCCAAGATTTTCTTCTTTTAAAAAAATTTTTTTTTTTAACATGTATTTATTTTGGAGAGACAGAGAGCAACAGAACATGAACAGGGGAGGGTCAGAGTGAGAGGGAGACACAGAATCGGAAGCAGGCTCCAGGCTCTGAGCTGTCAGCACAGAGCCCAATGGGGGGCTCGAACCTACAAACTGTGAGATCATGACCTGAGCTGAAGTCTGGCGCTCAACCGACTGAGCCACCCAGGCGAACCCTAGGCAAGATTTTCTATAATGTATCAATGTGTAGTAAAGCTACAAAGACATGTATGGAGGGCCCCCAAATCAAGATACGCATTTCATCCAGAGGAGAAACAAAAGGCACTGGGGAAGAGGCTTCACTTACGTCTGAAATGATTTGAGAGAGAACTCATCTAATGCAGTTATTGTAAAAGATTAAGGACCGACAAAGCTGAATCTTGGATACAAAGATATCTGTCCTGGTTTTATACTTTTCAGTGTGCTTAAATTATTTCATACAAAATTTACCAATATAATCCTCCATTTCTACCCCCACTGGCGGGTGTTCTCTGGGTCCTCACACCTGCCGGGGCTCAGCTGGAGGCTGCAGCTCCGGACCCACAGCCCCCGGGGAAGTAAATTCAAGTCCTCCTTCCAAGCGGCCTGCTCCCACTGGCACAGGGGCACCTGTGGTCTCTGAGGACCCAGCAGAACCCAGGACCGTCCCCGCCTGGTCCTGCGCTGGGCCCAGGGAGCTGCCGCAGCAGGTGAGATGCAGCCAGACCTTTTCCACAGCACAGCGGATGCAGGTGGGGAGAAGCGGGAAGGTCCCTGTGGCAAGGCTGAGGTATCCCTGCCCCTGGGGAGTCCCTGTCTTCCCCCTTGGGGGCAGGCGGATCTCGAAGAGTGCAAAGTGCAAGAGCTTTGGAGCTGGGAAGACAGGAGTTCAAAACCAGCTCTCCACTGAAATCATCCCATGACCCCGGGGAAATTATTAGCCCAAGCCTCTGTTTTTACAACTTTAAAGTAAGAAGAGAGGCGCCTAGGGGCGCCTGGGTGGTTCAGTTGGTTGTGTCTGACTTTGGCTCAGGTCATGATCTCGCAGTTTGTGAGTTTGAGCCCCGCATCGGGCTCTGTGCTGACAGCTCAGAGTCTGGAGCCTGCTTCGGATTGTGTCTCCCCCTCTTTCTGCCCCTCCCATAATCATGCTCTTTCTCTGTCTCTCAATACTAAATAAACATTTAAATTTTTTTTTTAAAGAATAGGGGCACCTGGGTGCCTCACTTGGTTAAGCTTAAGTGTCGGACTTCAGCTCAGGTCATTATCTCATGGTTTGTGAGTTCAGGCCCTGCGTCCTGCATCAGGCTCTGCACTGACAGTGAGGAGCCTGCTTTGGATTCTCCCTCTCCCTCTCTCTCTCTCTCTGTCCCTCCCCGACTCATGCTCACACAAGATCGCTCATGCACTCTCTCAAAAATAGAGGGGCGCCTGGGTGGCTCAGTCAGTTGAGCATTTGGTTTCAGCTCAGGTCATGATCTCATGGTTCATGGGTTCGAGCCCCATGTCAGGCTCTGTGTTGACAGCTAGCTCAGAGCCTGGAGCCTGCTTCAGATTCTGTGTCTCTTTCTCTCTCTGTCCTTCACCTATTGATGCTGTGTCTCTCTCTGTCTCTCAAAAATAAATAAATAAATGTAAAAAAAATTAAAAAAAAAAAGAATAACTTGGGGCACCTGGGTGGCTCAGTTGGTTAAGCATCTGACTTCAGCTCAGGTCATGATCTCACAGTTTGTGGGTTCGAGCCCTGCTGTGCTGACAGCTCAGAGCCTAGAGCCCGCTTCAGATTCTGTGCCCCCTCTCCCTCTGCCCCTCCCCCACTCGTGCTCTGTCTCTCTCTCTCTCTCTCTCTCTCTCTCTCTCTCTCAAAAATAAACGTTTAAAAATATTAAAAAAAAAAACAAAGTTTCAGGTTTGCAAGATGAAAACAAATTCTGGAGCTCAGCGGAGGTGGGGGCCGCAGAACGGTGTGAATGTGTTCATGCCACCGAACGTTGCATTTAAAAGTGGTTAATCTTCAAGTTTTGTGTATTTTGCTGCAATTTTAAAATATCAGGGTAAAAGAAGCATGATCCTATTCTTGGTTTAAAAAAATTGTATCACTAACTTATTACTGTCTGCATAGAAAAATCTGGAAAGCTATACATAGAACTATACGTAGTTAAGTCTGAGGGTGGATCAGATTGCAGAGGCTTGTCTATACCATACACTCTTCTATTAATTAAATTTGGTACTTTTCTGAGCAGGAAAAATACCTGGGGGGAAAATCAAAAGGCCATCCTCACCCTGAGGTTTCTGAGGACTGTAAAAGTTTACGAGAAGTACCTGCGTTCACGCTAGGTCAGGGAAAGGTTAGCCCGCCCCTGCCCGCCCCACCCAGGTGAGAGGCTCCACAGGGTGCTGTCCTCACTACAGGAAACAGCGCCCCAGGTTGGGTCAGCTCGGATCCTGCAAATAGCTTTTCCTTCGCGCCTCAGTTTCCTCAACTGCAAAATGGGAATATTACTGCACCTACCTCAGAGGCTCATCATAACTACCTAACATAATGTATCATGTGGCCCAGAGGAAGGTGCGCCCCGATTACCACAACCCAATTGTCACTGCAGAACTCAGTGGGGGAGGACACCCAGGTGAGGGTTGAGCCGCAGAGAATGGCACCTCCAAGCACAACCAGTCCCCCCCCCCCCCCCAGCCCTCCAGGACCTGCCCCCTGCCTCACAGCCCACACGCAAGAGCCTTGGGCTTCTGGAGCCCTCTCCAGGCCCTGGACCCCAGGTAAGGACGGAGGTTGAGTGCTGGCGATGTGCACTCAGACACACCCCCTAGGAAATCAACCAATGCCGCTGATTTCCTCCTGACGCTTCTTACGGAGGGGGAAGGGAGTCCGAGAAATGACACGCTGCCCCGCTCCATCCCGGGGGGTGACCACCCGGCCCGGCATCGGCCTGCGGACACTTGGCCTTCATGCTGGAGCTGCGGCAGGCTGGCCAGGCTGCGGGTAAACAGGGCACAGAGAGCCTTTTGTTAAAGCCCAGACAGAGATGTTGAGCAGGCTTCCCAGGCAGAGGGGAGGCAGGAGGCTGGCGCCCCTCCTCGCACCACACTTGAGAAGGCTGTCCCTCCGGCACTCTCCCGGGGAAGGGGGAATGGCCCTTCCCAAGGGGCCTGAGGAAGACAGCGGGTCAATGGCCCTGTCCCCGGGATGGTCCCGGGCCTGGGAATCTGCTCCTCGGTCAGCAACCCCTGGGCGTCCTCTGGCCCCGGAGCTGGGAGGGGGAGGAGAGGTCTGGCGCACACAGCCCCCACCCACTCGAGAGCAGGGCATTGCCCTCTGGGCCCCCACACCCACTTGGGGTGAGTCAGCAGCGGGCCGGGGGCACAGCCTGCAGAGCGAGGCACACACCCTCACTTCTAAGGAGAGGAAGAGGGGAGATGGTTCGGTTCGGGGCGGGAGGGGGAGGGGACAAGTTTCACTTCCAAACTGCTCTCACCCGCGGGCTGGGCCTTCCCAAACAGGTCTGTCCTCATGCAATCTCGTGAGGTTGTGGTCTACCTTACAGGGTAAAGGGTGACAGGGGAGGGACACCCGCCCTGAGCACAGAGAGACAGCAGGGCTGGAGGCTCCAGGCGGGCATGAGGGCTCCCGGTGACAGGCACGGACGTGTGCCAGTACTGTGCCCAGCACTTCCTGTGCCCCAGTTCCCAGTCTCCACGAAAACCAGTGGGAAAGTTCCCTTTCCTCCCAGGGCTCGGGGTTTCCTCACCTGTAAAGTGGCTCATGAGCTGTAGCGAGCACTGAATGAGGGAGTCCACGGACGGCTTTTGGCCCGGTGCCTGCCACGTATTAAGACTCTGTAACGCTGGCTGCTGTTACGGTTATGGGAGGCGTCCTCATCAGTCCCTTTACGGGCTCGGGGGTGAGTGACCTGCCTGAGGCCACAGAGCTAGAAGATGGTGGAAGAGATCACCGCACGTCTGCCCTTCTGTTTCGCCAATCTGCCTCAGAGGCTGTGGCGGGGCTCCTGACCCTCCCTGAGCACCTGGGACCCTGGAAATGCTTCCAGAGACAAGACCTCCTTCCCCTGAGGGGTACCTGGACTCAAGGCCTCTGTGGGGAACCCGAGCAGAGCATTCTCAGGTGCCTCTGGTGTCTCAGATGTAGCTTTAGGAGACTCTAGAAGGGAGCCCTACTGTCGGTCTGGGCCCAGAAGCCCAGGGCCAGATCCGTGTCCAGCCAAGGGGCCTTAGAGACGGGCCTTATCTGCTATGAATACCAGCACTGCCTGCCTGGACAGGTTACAAACTAGGGGCAGGAGCACCCAAAGGAGGCTACAGACACATCTGCTGAGATCCCAAGGGACCGGAACTGAGGCCAAAGTAAGCTCCCTGTGGCCCAGCTCTCTGGGCTGGATGGGGGAGGGGCTGTCCCCAGAGATCCCAACACAGGGCATCAGGCGGGACGTGTGAAGTGCAGGATCCCCGTGTGCCCAGCTCCACCCCCGCCGAACATCTGCCAACAGCGATTCCCTATCAGAGGCCATGAGGTTGGCACCGGCGTCTCTGACGGTGTCCAGGCGGCATGTGAGAGCCCTGGAATTCTACAGCCACTTGCACTCCGGTGGAGGCTGCTCCATGCAGGAGGCCGTACGGCAGCAGCCTATTTAATTTTGAGGTTTTAGGCCCTCAAGAGACAGTTAAACATAGAACTTACTACGAGATGCGGCAGAAAACACATCGGGAGAGAAAGCAAGAGATGTTTGTGGCTGGGAGTAAAAGCCGTTCTAGAAACCTCAGTCCCGCATACCCTAGATGAGGGATGGTGACACCCCTCTCCCACCACATATTGGGAAGTCACTAGAATCCTACATGCCAAGGGGGCCAGGGCTGAAAGCCCCTTTGCCCAAGGCAGGGACCAGGGCTGAAATCACCGCCCTGCTCAGCGTCCCCTGGGATGGTCCACAGACGGCCAGCCTCACACCAGCCTGGGAGCAACCTCAGAACGCAGATTCCTGGGTGCCCCCCTCTCCCCCCCACCCCGACCTGGGTGTGTGGCAGTGAGTCCCCTGGCAAACAGCCCCCCAGGCTGCTCTGAAGCGCCTCCAAGCCTGAGAACCTGGAGAACCTGGAGAAAAAGAAAAACGGAAGGTGGGGTGAAAGAGCACAGGCTGCCAAAGCAAACAGCTCCAGGTTCGAGTCCCAACTCCGGCCTCTGAGCCTGTAAAACGGCGGGGCCACCTCAACAGAGGAGACCGTGGCTGCCACATGGATGCAGTGACCCGGCATACCGCCCAGGGCTCTGACTGCAGCCACTGGGGACAACTGGGGGACGGGAAGGCCCCGCTGCTAGAACGACGGAGTGGAGGAGAGGCCGATTCCCGGGGCCAAAGTGTCTCCAGAGAGAAGGAAAACACACTGCGGGAGAAGGATGGGAGGAGGAAACACAGATGAAGAAGAGGGGCAGGTCAGGGAGCCTGAGAAGGCCACCAGGTCAGGGACACCTTGTGCCCAGCTCGACCCTGCCAGACCACAAAACCTGGCTGCCAGGCCTGAACTCCCTCCCGCCCCAACACAGCATCTTCAGACCTAGGTCACAGCCCCTCTGCCTTCTCCTCGCCTGCCCACTCGCAAGGATAAAGCCTGAAAGGAGAAGGGCGCCTGGCTGGTTCAGTCAGTGGAGCATGTGACTCCTGACCTCGGGGTTGTGAGTTCGAGCTCCATGTTGGGTACAGAGTTTATTTAAAAACAAAATCTTAAAAAACATTTTTTTATCATTTATTTTTGAGAGAGAGAGAGAGAGAGGCATGGTGCAAGTGGGGGAGGGGGAGAGAGAGACGGAGCCACAAGATCTGAAGCAGGCTCAGGCTCCGAGCTGTCAGCACAGAGCCCCACACGGGGCTCGAACTCACAGACTGTGAGATCATGACCTGAGCCGAAAGTTGGACGCTTAACTGACTGAGCCACCCAGGTGCTCCAAAAATAAAATCTTAAAACAAAACAAAACAAAACAGAAAAAAACACAGTAGGAGCATTCCAAAGGGACCAAGACGTCCTCCCAGGAATTGCCAGGGTCAGTGAGTCAGGGCCAGACTCCAGCAACACGGCAATTGGTGCGTGTCCCTCCCAGCGCCCCAACCTGGCCCCTGCCCTAGGCAGACCGCGGAGGCCGAAACCTCCCAGGCCAGCCCAGGCCGTTCCCTCCAGGCTGTCCCTGGCACGGAAGAGGATTTCTGAGCTCAGATAAGTAGGACCTGCTGCTTCCTCCTCATCCCTGGCCAGAAGGACTTTGCTCAGGCTTCCCTTCTCCTCTCCAGGAGGCAGAGTTCCTCAAAACCAACAGGAAACGCCTACAGGGCAGGGCTGGGGTATGCTGAGCTTGTCTCCATAAACAGGAGAGTCAACAAAATCACACACCAGGTATTTCCTACCCCCCTCTGCACTGCTGTCAATGCCCTAACAGCTCAAAGCCCCAGGAAGAGGTGGGGAGGTAGCAGCCGTGGGAGGGGGGAGAGGTGGCAGCATGGGGGGGAATACAGGGACTCACACACTGATCCACCCCTGCCTGGGAAAGAGGTCCTGCGGGAGCCAGGAAATGAAACCAGAGCAAGCTGTGAACCAGCAGCCCTAACAACACTCGACCTGGGAAAAATAAGCAAATAGTAATACCACACGTGGAATGATACACTCCTCCCCATTCATATCTCCGGAGACGAGACCACGGGGGACTTTCGCTTTCCATGACATCAAAATCAAAACATTATAAAAACATATAATGAACACACAACTATGCTGATAATTAAAAAAAAAAAAGTTACTATTTCTTTAAAATCCAGGCTGGGGAGGGCCAGGCCCTCCTTAACAAACAGCTGAGGTGACCTGTGGATGCAGGGGGGCCTCAGGCACAGAACAAAGGACCCTGGCCCAGGATTCCAGAATCTGGTGCCGGCCCCCCATCCCTGCCTTTCTTCCTCAACTCTTGGGCAAGCTGATCCCTCCCTTTGAGCTTCAGTCTATAAACGAGGGATAAAGACCACTGTCTGACCATTTCCTCAAATGATCAGAGGGAGTCTTCACAAGGGTAGGTTTTACACATGATAAAGCAGCCCGTCCACTACTGCTAAGGTTACAGGCCACGCCCTGGGACACGCTCTGTTAAGTGCCTTCCCTGCGTTAACATATTTAATGCACGATAAGGTGCCAAAATTATCACCTTTTTATAGCTAAGGAAACTGAGGCGGCTGGCCCGTAGTCACTCACCAAACACGCGACAGCCAGGACTCACAACCCACATCTGACCGCGAAGTCTGACTCCCCAACCGGCGCACCCTCCCACCTTTGGGAACCGTTTTCCAAAGCGTGGCGACACACGACCTGCCGACTGCCTCTCACTCAGGGTGCTCCCTTCGAGGCAGGCAAGCCCGAGAGATCCCACGGCAAGGCCACGCTGCTCCCCGGAGTTCATCGGACCACCGCGACCACAGGGGCCGGCGTTCCACAGACACCTTGGGACCGGTGGTCACAGGACAGTCTGGTGAACAAGTCAGACTGACAGGAGCTGGGCTGGGGGAGGAAAACACACAGAGGTTTGCAGGGAAACCTAACGCTGGGGTTTGGAGTGCAAACTCCCGCCCACTCCTCAGCTGGCCGCTGAGTCGGGAGAAGAATTCTGTCTCCTGCCACCTTTGCCCTGGATGCCCTCGACCTGCAGTAAAAGAGCAAAGGACGGCAGCACTGGAGATACTGTCCTTTGGCCCGCCAGCACCTGACTGGAGGCTGGCCTGGGGGCAGGGGGCCCAGTCCTTACCCCGTGCACGGCTCTGCTATCTGCGTGCTGGCTGTCGGTGCTGAGGCTGGCCCGCGTCTGTCTGGGCAGGGTCCGGGCATTCCTCTCGTTCCATGGAGGCTGCCTCCCTACGAGGAAGCAAGAGCGACCGTCAGCAGGGACGTGTGTGCATGTCGGCACTACCCGCTGTGCTGCCAACATTTGCTGAGTGCCTGCTCAGTGCCAGGCCCGGGACTGGGCTCCAGGGGTGACGAGAGAGAACCAGAGAGCCTACTGGGAGATGCCCAGGCAATGATGACGGTCGGCTCTTGGGAGCCCAGGGCAGTGCTGGGGGTGGCAGGAGCTATGGGGACACGGAGGAAGCAGGAGACCCAGACCGGTGGGGTCAGAGAAGGCTCCCCGGGGAAGGTGTTGCCTGAGTTGATTTCCGAAGAGGAGCAGAGGTCGGAGAAAGAGTCCACGTTCACCTGGAAGGGAGAGAACACGACCTCTGACGACGCTGAGGGGGTCAGCCTGGCTGGATCTAGGACCAGAGGTGGGAGGTGGCGGGGCATGAGTGACCTCGGCGGGGAGCTGGGTCCAGGCAAAGACACGGCCTCAGCCCAGACACACGAGTTCGACACAAACACAAAACCCAACCAGCACCTACTGGTCAGGAAGCATTTAATGAGTATCTACTATGTGCCAGGCACTCTGCTCAGAACCACTCAAAAGACTGGAAAAGACAAGCTAGCATGGTGGGGACAGAAGTGGGGTCAGACCACTGTAGGGGTGCGGGGGGTGTCCGGACCACTAGGAGGTGGGATTGCGGCTCCAGCAGTTGGGAAAGGCCGAAGGATATGCAGGAGTTAACAGGAAGCAGGGACTGCAGGTAGAGGTGCACAGGCAGACAAAAGGACACAGAATGGCTCGAAGAGGGACTATGGAGCCTTTGACCCACTTATGCCATTAAGCATTTAAACATACCCATTCGGGGGCACCAGGGGGCTCAGTCGGTTAAGTGTCTGACTTCGGCTCAGGTCAGGATCTCACAGTTTGTGAGTTTGAGCCCCGCGTCAGGCTCTGTGCTGACAGCTCGGAGCCTGGACCCTGCTTCGGATTCTGTGTCTACTTCCCTCTCTGCCCCTCCCTGACTCGTGCTCTGTCCCTCTCTCTCAAAAATAAAATAAACATTAGAAAAAACAAGTAAGGGGCGCCTGGGTGGCTCAGCCGGTTAAGCGTCCAACTTCGGCTCAGATCATGATCGCACGGTTCGTGGGTTCAAGCCCACGTCAGGCTCTGTGCTGACGGCTAGCTCAGAGCCTGGAGCCTGTCTTCGGATTCTTTGTCTCCCTCTCTCTCTGTCCCTCCCCTGCTCACACTGTCTCTCTCTCTCCTCTCTCTCAAAAATAAATAAAACATTAAAAAAAAAGAAAAAAGAAATAAATAAGTAAATAAAAATAAACACACCTACTTGGTGCTAGGCACCATGCTGGGAGGAAAGAAGCAGAAGTCAGTCTCCAGCCCAGAGGAGAGAAAGAGAGGTCAATAACCTAGCAAATCCACACAAGGGTGATGGCAACTAGCAGTAAAGGCACAGAGGCCACTAAGCCAGACTCTATGCATTCCCCCCCTCCCCGCCCCTGCCCTCCTCAAGGACAGGAGACCCACTGAGGCTGGGCAGCCAAGTCACTTGCCCATGACACAGACCAGACCAGAAGTCAGGCCTCAGGACTCCCTGTCACTGGTTCTTCTAGACTTACCTCTTCCAGGAAATACGCATTGCACACCCCCAACATATTCATCCTGAGCTAATGCCTCCTTCCTCTGTAATATTTCTATTATTATGCGGGCCATTGTATCAAGGTACCGATGTTTCCTGCCTGCCTCTCCCAGACTGCAGCTTGAGGAGGCGGCCAGGGACCGTGTTCTCTAGCATCATTTCTGGACCAGGCCAGGCACTTACTGAAGAACACCTAAATGGATGTATGGATGGATGGACAGACAGATAGATGGATGAATGAATCAAGGGATAGAGAGATGGTGTGCTGGGCTCTAGGGCCTCACATCCATCCCCCCTGACTTCTCATGAGGTCTTAGACCATTAACCTGTGCTTCAAGTGTTCCCATGTGAAAATCTGGAATCACCTCTCCATTCTCACGAGAGGCAATTAGGAGTTAGGCCAATCCCTTCCCTCCAGCTCCTACAGGTGAGCTCCAGGCCAAGCCAGAGAGCAACCCAAGGCCCAGCCGCTTCCCCACGTTCTGACCTACTGGGACAATCCTCAGGACCCCCTTCTGTAAAGAAAGGTCCCTCAAACTTTGCAGAGGAAACTGCTTCCTAGTGGGTGTGCCCAAGGGACGGAGCACAGGAGCATATGGTTGAGTTTGGGGGAGGGGAAAGATTGGGGGGAAGAGTCACAAACATTCCTTGGGCTCCTGCTGTGTGCAGAGAGATAGCAGACCCCACCCCAAAGCACTTCTAAGACTCGGAGGTCAGGGAGGCGGAGGCCCTTCATTCATGCCGCGGCAACTCTCTAGCCCTCTGGAACAAGTCATCTGTCCTTGCCTCCCCTGGGGAGCCAGAGGAAGACCTGACCTTCACGAAGGCAATGCTGGGGTGACTGAGCCATAGGCACTGCCCAGTCACTCTGAACAAACTCCCACTCTCCCAACCCCTCCACAGCAGACCTCCTCCTCCTGCCTCCAGTCTGTCTGCCTGCCGGTCTATCTGCTCAGAGGGGTTAAAGAAACTCCTGATGGAAAAGGTGGGAGAGACTCATGGGAGCCTTTCAGAGGCACCAAATCCCTCCTCCACAATTTAGGCCCAAATTCCCTTTCCCTCCCCAAGCTCTCTCCCTCCTCATCCTCAAAAGTCTTCCTGGAGTAGAACTGAGGAAGAAGCATCAGGAGAGTGCGATCAGCCCCACCCTTCCAGTCAAGTCCCGATCAGAAGGCTGGGCTGTCCGACACCCCCCACCCCCAACCATCTCTCCTCCTTCCCAAAAAAGGCAGTAGTTGCATCAGCTGAGAACCAGCCGAATCTTGGTTCACTCGGGTCCAGACCAAGGGGAAGAAGCAGTCAATAAAAGGAGCAGAATCATCGTGAACCCCGACCACCTCGGCTATGCTCCAGCCTGGTAACCAACTTTGCTGGATCTCCAGCCCTGACCGCATCAGACCTGGCTCTCAGACCCATATGGATGCACAGGACATGGGCAGGGCCTGGGGCCTCCGACCCCGAGCCGGTCTTCCCAGGAACCCCAGTCCACACGGGACCCAAGATCTTGGCCAGGGATCCTGCCCCCCAGTCAGGGCACTATTCCCGCCGGATCCAAAGGAGGGAGGGGTCCAAGGGAAGAAGAAGGGGCCAGGAGCCCGGGACAAGAGCACAGGGGAAACCTCTGAAAACGAAAAGAAAGCTGCCAAGGAGAGAGCCCCGAAGTAGAACGTCTAGAAAGGGGGGAGTGTGTGCGTGCAGGGATTAGGATATGGGGGAAACCCAGGGGATGACAAGGGGACCTGGGGGAGCCCAGGCGGAAACTCCCGTCTATGGAGCACAGGGAGGCACTGGGGTGCCTGGGAGGGGGCTCGCGCGCCCCGGCACCGGGGAGAGGGTGGGGTCCCGGAGACCCGGAGGACGGGGAAGCCGGGAGATAGGCCAAACTGAGCTGCCGCGGGAGGCCCCCCGGGCGCGGGCCCCGGCGGGCAGAGCCCAAGCTGCCCGGGGCGCCGGGGCCGGGCAGCTGGCGGCGGGCGGGTAGGAGTGGGTTTCGAAAGATGACAGTTCGTGCCCCTTCCCCCGCCCCACCTACTCACCAGGTCCCGCCGGGTCCGGCTGCCCAGCAGGCAGCCCCGCGCCCCGGCCGCTCCGTCCCGCCGCCGGCCGCTGCGCCCCTC
>NC_043712.1:6423519-6464406 GCF_006229205.1 Suricata suricatta
GTGCCCCTTCCCCCGCCCCACCTACTCACCAGGTCCCGCCGGGTCCGGCTGCCCAGCAGGCAGCCCCGCGCCCCGGCCGCTCCGTCCCGCCGCCGGCCGCTGCGCCCCTCCGGCGCCTCCTTTTGTTTGTCCCTCACTGCACCACTCAGCCTCCTCCGCCCCGGAAGTGACGTCACCGCGGGCTCGAGCGCGGCAGCTAGGGCGTCGCCATCTTTTTGACGGGAGCTCTCTCCGTGCCTCCACACCCTCGGCTCCCTATTGGCGCCATATTGGCTTGGGGCGGAAGTAGCGGAACCCGGGCTCGGCCCCCTTAAAGGGACAGGGACTGCTGTAACCTTCGGGGCTCGCTGGGGGACGAGCGGTGAAGCCACCGAGGCGGGGGTGAGTAGCCGGTGCCTGCGCTTTGCTGCTCCGAGGCCGGGTGCCGAGGCCGGAGGACCTGTTAACCGGTTCTGAGCTCGTTTGTGCCACAACGCTCGCTGTGTTTGGTGCTCCCGGTACAGCGGATTGGCTGCGCCGAAATCTTAACCCAGCCTAGAGCTGCCCGCGGGGACACAGAGCGCGCGCTAGACGCTGACCCGCACTTGGACGATGGGAACTCGCCAGGCTGGTCGTCTGCACCCCTATCCTTCACCCTCCTCCCCCGCGATCGTACCTGTGGGGAGGATGGAGCCCAAGATAACTCGCTACCGTTTGGGTGAAAGAACGTGTGTGGGAGTGTGCGTGTCTGCGGGTGTGGCACCAGCCGTCCGGTAACATGCACAAGAAGTTGTTAACTGTGGTTTCCTCGGACAGAGCTGGAGTCCTGGGTAAGGGGGGGAAGAATTTACCACCATGTGCACAGGTTAGTTATTTTTTCAGTAAGATGATGTGTAAGATAATAATGGCTGGCAATCATCAAGTGTTGAGCCAGTAGCTGGTTTCAACCCTCCTGCTGGAAGGTCCGATTTTCCCTTGTCATTAGAGGAGGAAATAGGCTCAGAGATTAGGGACTTTGCTAATATCTCGTGGCCAGGAAGGGGAGAAGCTGGAATAGGAGCCCTGGAGGATTTTACACTAATACCCATGGTCTCCTTACCTCACTTATTAGCAGGAAGCTTTTTTTTTTTTTTTGTAATTAACCACACAACAGCCAGCGCGGGCTCTGGCACACCGCAAGTATCCAGTAACTGTTGATTGGCTGTTTACTGGCTGAGCAGGCAGAAGAGGCTGGAGACAACGTGACACACAATGAAGAGGAAACATTAGGGGCCAGAGCCCAGACTGCAGTCCAAGGCTTGTCCCCATCCACCTTGGAGGCTGTGAACCTGGCACATCCCTTCTTGAGCCTCCATGTTCCCAATCATGACCACCACCACTGCCGCTGGTGCTCCCACCTGTCCTACTCTGTGCATTACATGCAGATTAGTCCCCTTTTACAGATCAGTAAGTGAAGCACAGAGAAATTAAGGAAGTTGCCCAAAGAGGGTCACTGCAAGGCCTGACTCCCCCACTTCACTGAGAGAGGTTGCTGGGTTCCTGGATTTCTCCCTCAGCCTCCAAGTGCTAATGCTTTGGGAGACCTATGGTCCTAGTTGAGCTGCCAGGGGCTGAGGATCTGGTGGAGAACAGGACACACGGTTCCTGTCCCCCGAGTCTAGAGTCTAGTGAGGGTGACGGACAACCCAGCAGATAGCCTCTGTGATGAGCAGTTAAAATCCCTGATGAGCTCTGTGGTGGGCAGAAGCTGAGGTCTTTTTTTTTTTTTTTTAACATTTATTTGTTATTAAGAGAGAGACAGAGACAGAGAGTGAGTGGCATAGAGGCAGAGAAAGAAAGAGGCACAGAATCCAAAGCTGGCTCCAGGCTCTGAGCTGAACACAGAGCCCCATGCGGGGCTCAAACCCACGAAATGTGAGATCATGACCTGAACTGAAGTCTGATGCTCAATCAACCAAGCCACCAGGCACCCCAGGAGCTCAGGCTGCCCAGCGGGGAGTCAAAGAGGGTGACTCAAAGTAGTTAACTTTTAATCTGTGTCTGATAGATGAGTATGCCCGGAAGGAAGAACAACGTGTTTAGAGACCCAAGCAGAGGGGTGCCTCACATCTGAAAGGTAACCCACGTGATCAGAGACCGGGCAGGTTAGAAATGTGCAGTCTGGCCTCTGCATGAATCACTCCTTCCTCCTGGAGATAGCCTCCTTCAGGACCACATCGATGGTCCACACTTAACCTTTGGTGCAGCTCCAAACAGGACTCCCTGATTTTATAATCCAGGTGGGGGCGACAAAGGAACACGGGAGAGTTCATAGAAAGGAGGAAGTTCTTTACTGACACGCGCACCTCCCACCCGGACCCAACCCTACCCCCACCTCCGAATTCCTCCCTTCTCCAGATGGGCAGCCAACTTGCTGGAACTCTGCCCTCCGGAATAAAGGTGTCAGCACTGCATAACTTGGTTTCTCAGGTTGGGTGCTAAGCATGACCCCTCCCCTCCCGCCTAGTTCCGTAGCCAGCAGGCCAAAGTCACACTAGCTACTGTAGGAGAGGAATCACTGTCACTCCTGCCCCAGCGGACCTGGGGCCACAGCCCACTGCCAGACGGCACTGCCAGCTCCTTGGAAACCCTACCAAATGGTCATCCTGCTTCCTCGCTCCTGGACAGCAGTATACGCTTTGGATTTACAGCTAAGGTCCTTGTGTGCTTTTCTGGGACTCTGACTTTGGGTAAGTCATTTCCCCGCTCTGAGCCGCAGTTTCCCCATCTGGAAAACTGACTCTAATAATGTTCTTGTCAGGCATTAAATAAATAAATGGAGAGGGGCGTCTTGCTGGCTGAGTCCTCGGGATTGTGAGTTCGAGTGCCATGTTGGGGTACTTAAAAAAAAACTTTATAAAAAATAATTTTTTAAATTGAAAAAAAATACATACATAAACATATATATTTTCCCCCAAGTATAAAACTACCTTGAAGACTGAGGTTTCCATTTTGGATATGGATCCCATGCTGGGGAAAGGAGTGGGCCACCTCCTGTGTGTCTTATTCAGGGTCTCCACCCACCCACCTCCCTGGCCCGGAAACTTGCCGTCTGGCCTCCAGAAATCGCTTCTCCTCTGCCAGTTCCAAAGTCTAAGGAAACTATGTGTAAGTCAGTGTGCTTTTTAGACCTCTCCAGACAAGTTGTCACCTCCCTAGGAGCAGAACCATTGACTCAACAAGTTTCCAGAAAACATTTGTCTTATAGGGACTATCTGCTTTTAGATTTAAAAGAGAGAGAGAGAGAGAAGAGAAAGGAAGGAAAAATCAAGATTCATTATCTGGCACGGGACTTTGTTGCCCTGGTTCATTAACTAATGTTTGTGGAAACCATATTTGTTTCAATGTTAAGCTTTTTATCAATGGGTTGCTGTAAGCCAGGACCCGAGTGAATGCTTTCTGTGGATGTCTGCATTACGGTTATCCAACCTGGTACAGACAAGGAACCTGAGCCTGGAGATCTGGCTTGTGGCATGGAATGAACAAGGTCCCATAGTCGGTTCAGACTGAAGCGTGGGACCAGTCCATCCACGTCCAAGCGTTCATTTGCTGGGATTGTTCGCGCAACAGGCGGGTCCTGCCTGGGCATGGTACTCCTTCCCCGGACCCTTTCTCCGGGGGCCCCGTCGTTTGTTTTCTCAGTACCTGGGTACACGTGACATTCTGAGCCCAGGGGATGCTAAACATCCTTCTAGACACTGGCTAGATCTGCCCAGTAGAGAACTGACTCACCCCAAATACCAAGTGTGCCCCTTTGGAGGAACACTAAAACCAACTCTCTGTATTGCATAGAATTGGCTTAGGTGATGTGGGTCCAAGCCGAGATCCCCATGCCTGTCCTCACGAGCTGCCGTGCGGGGAGGAAGCCCAAAGGGGCATGACTCCAGTCCCCAAGGGCTGGTGGTCTCCGGTAGGCAGGGCTGCGAATAGAGGGGGTAACACCCACCTCCTGAAAAGAGGATGTTTGGGGCAAGACTTCGGACTCTGGAAAGCGGTGAGCCAGGACTTGAGTTCCAAAGCAGGCTCTCAGCTGAATGACCTTTGCTGTTCTCCTTTGAGCAAAATAGGGAGGATAGTATCTTCCTCGTAGGTTGTTTCCAAGGTTACGGAATTTAGCGCAGAGGTCAGAAGTATAGTAGGTGTTCTCTGAGTTCAGAGGAAGGTCGAGGTGGACACAGAGGCAGAGACGAGGCAGAGCGGAGACTGGACCCTGCCCGGGAGATCAGATTGGGACTCATGCCAGGCAGGGGCACGGACAGCTATTCGAAAACAAATTAGGGGCACCTGGCTGGCTCAGATGGTAGAGCATGCGACTCTTGATCTCCGGTCACGAGTCCGAGCCCCACATTCGGCATGGAGCCTACTCAAAAAATAAATAAATAAATAAATAAAAACAAAACCAAAAAACAAACAAAAGCAAACAACGTGTACGTTCAGAAGAGGAGACAAGATAAAAGCTGCAGAATCTGTCTGCATTCAGGCCGCCTCCAAAGGCCAGCTGACGAAGCTTTGGATTCCGTATCTACGCAGGCTGCTTGGCCAGACTGATCCAATGGGACATGTAGCCGACATCAGCCACCAGAGGCTTCGTCACTGAGGCATTTCCCCAGGGGTCATTCACCTGCTGGCCAAAAGGTCACCCAGTAGCTGCCCAAGCTGATAGAGGTACCAGGGTAGGGGGGCACTAACCCCTGGCACCCAAACCCTGTCAAACCCTGTCCTAGCAGCAAGGGAGCCTGAGACCTTAGAGGCCTGGGGAGCGGCCCTGGAAGGTGTCCTAAAGGCCATCATCTGGTGCATTTCTGTGCCCCCTCCAGGCCGGGCTGGCCTCCCCAGTGTGGCCACAGTGCCCGCACTGCCCCAAAACGCAGTACTTCTTATCAGACTAATATTTGAGGACTGATGGTAACAACGATGACGTTTGTGGAACACTAAGTGATTTTCTTGTGTCCTGTCACTGGCGTCTCACTACAACTCGGCGAGGCAGGCTATTCTTTTTTTTTTTCCCCGAGTTTAGTGAGGTTTTTTTTTCAATTAATTAAATAGTTTATTACCAAATTGGTTTCTATATAACACCCAGTGCTCCCCCCACAAGTGCCCCTCTCCATGACCGTCAGCCCCCTTCCACGTCCCCCCTCCCTCGTCAGCCCTGTTTGTTTTCAGGATTCCAGAGTCTCTCATGAGTTGCCTCACTCCCTCTCCCTGACTCTTACCCCCTGCTTTCCCCTTCTGAAGCCATGGTCCCTGTTAGGTTTCTCCTGTTAGACCTATGAATGAAAACATGGAATCTGTCCTTCTCTGCCTGACTTATTTTGCTTAGCATGACACCCTCGAGTTCCATCCACTTTGCTACGAATGGCCAGATTTCATTCTTTCTCACTGCCATGTAGTACTCCATTGTGTACATATACCACATCTTCTTGATCCACTCATCAGGTGATGGACATTTAGGCTCTTTCCATGATTTGGCTCTTGTTGACAGTGCTGCTGTGAACATTGGGGTACATGTGCCCCTGTGCATCAGCACTCCTGTATCCCTTGGGTAGATCCCCAGCAGTGCTATTGCTGGGACCTCATCAAAATAAAAAGCTTCTGTACCACAAAAGAAACAATCAAAAAGACTGATAGGCAACTGACAGAATGGGAAAAGATGGTGGCAAATAGCATATCGGATGAAGGGCTAGTATCCAAAGTCTACAAGAAACTCACCAAACTCCACACCCACAAAATGAATAATCCAGTGAAGAAATGGGCAGAAGACCTGAATAGACACTTCTCAAAGAGGACATCCAGATGGCCAACAGGGACATGAAACAATGCTTGGCGTCACTCATCATCAGGGAAGTACAAATCAAGACCACACTGAGATACCACCTCATGCCAGTCAGAGTGGCTAAAATGAACAAATCAAGAGACTGTAGATGCTGGCGAGGGTGTGGAGAGATGGGCCCCCTCCTACGCTGTTGGCGGGAATGTAAACCGGTACAGCCGCTCTGGAAAACACTGTGGAGTTTCCTCTGAAAACTATCAATAGGTTATTCTTATTCCTACTCAGAAACAATTCTTAGGGGGAAAAAAAGTGGAGGTGGTGCCTGGGTGGCTCAGCCACTTAAGCATCTGACTTGATCTCGGCTCAGGTCACAGCCCCACAGTTCATGAGTTTGAACCCTGCGTGGGGCTCCATGAGCTGACAGTGCAGAGCCTGCTTGGGATTCTCTCTCCCCCTCTTCCTCTGCCCCTCCCCTGCTCTCTCTCAAAATAAATACATAAATTTTAAAAGAGAAAAAAAAGACCTGATTCTCAGAAAGGTTTCATAACTTGCAAAAAGTCACACAACTAGTAAATGACTTCAGTCCAAGGTCTGTCTGATTCCACAGCTTCCAGCCTCCTTAAAAAAAGAAAGAAAGAAAAAAAGAAGTGTAGAAGTTTATAAGACCCCAACCCAATCCCAGAGAAAGCCACTAATAATAATTTTGTGGTGTCCCTGGAAACAGCCCTCTGAACAAAGGCTTACATAATCAAGCTTTCCTTGCTTTCCACGGCAGAACGAGTTTCAGATGCCATGGTTCAGTTAAATAACGCTAGTGTCTCAACCACACGGTTCAGATTACCGTGTTCTGGTAACTATGAGTAATTGCATAAGGTATGAACCTTGCTACCCTTCGGTCCACACGTGGCTATGTCAATATCGGGTGTGCTTAGTGGTCACATCGCTTCTTCCAAAGCCTGACGCCGATTGGTCATGGTGCAAGATATTCAGTTCACACACAGACCCCAAAGCTTGGGGTCCTGTTGACCTCTGCCTCCCAGTGATAAACCCAGACCACAGGCTACAAAAATGGATAATCAGAAGAAGGAACTGGCCAACAAAGACGAAAGTGCAGCAAAGAAAGGCAGAGTCATAAGACTGGACAGGAAATTTGCGTTGAACGTAAATGGGTGATAAAAGAAAGAGCCGGCTGTGGGGATGTTGACCCGGCAGCTCTTTGCTGTTTCAGAAACTCTAGATCAGCATCCAGAGAAACCTAGTGAAGGCAAATTGACCAACATCAATTCGGCAAGGGACGAATGTAGCTCTGAGCAAAAGGAGCAAAGTGTCCGAGAGGAAGTGATGCCAGCACATTAAAGGAACTCCCAGGTATATTTCATGACATTGAAGTTCAAGAGGTAAAATGTTTGAAGTGGATCTAAGGAAGGAGTGCATTAACTCATCCATGCTGAGAAAAGATGCTGGTTCCATAGCCTAAGTTATGCAACTAGAAGGCAAGCTCTGTTCAACCTACTCTTGATAATTTCCCGCCAGATTTTTTGAGTTAAAATCGACAAATAAAATTGTAGTACATTTGGGGCGCCTGGGTGGCTCAGTTGGTCGAGTGTCCGACTCTTGATTTCAGCTCAGGTCGTGATCCCAGGGTCATGGGATCCAGCTCCAAGTCAGGCTTTGTGCTGAGTGTAGAGCCTGCTTGGGATTCTCTCTCTCTCTCTCTAAAATAAAAAAAAAAAAAAATTAAATGAAAATTTTTAAAGTTTGTAAGACGTTTAAATTATACATGATGATTTGATGCAGGTGTACATTGTGAAGTCAGTCCCACAAGCAAGATAATTAGCACATCCATCACTTTACCTAGCTCTCTTTTTTTCTTTTCCCTTAGTGAGAACACTTAAGATCTACTCTCCTAACAAACTTAAATTATATAATATAGGGGTGCCGGGGTGGCATAGCTAATTAAGCATCCAACTCTTGATTTCAGCTCAGGTCATGATCTCACGGTTCGGGAGTTCGAGCCCCACGTCAGGCTCTGCACTGACCACCTAGATCCTGCTTGGAATTCTCTCTTCCTCTCTCTCTGCCCCTCTTGCTCTTTCTATCTCAAAAATAAATAAATTAAAGAAATTATACGATGCAGTATTATCAAGTCTGGTCACCATGTAAATGGTCCACAGAACGTATTCATCTTTTAACAAAGATTATATCCTTTCATCAACCTCTCCCACGCCCCATAGGCCACCAACTGCCATTCTTCTCTGTTTCCAGCAGTTCAGCCCCCCGCCCCCCCGCCAGATCCTGCATATAAGTGACACCACACAGTATTTGCGTTTGGCTTATTTCACCTGGCATCACACCCACCAGATTCATTCGTGTTGTAGCAAATGGCAGGTTTTCCTTCTATTTTAAGGCTGAATAACATTCCGTTCTATACACAAACCACATTTTCTTCATCCATCAACGAACACACAGGATGTTTCCACATCTTGCTATTATAAATACTGCAGTGAACATGGTAGTATGGGTGTCTCTTCGAGACAGTGATTCTGTTTCCTTTGGAGATCCACCTTGATACTTTTTTTTTTTTTTACAAAAAAAATTTTTTTTTTTTGAAAGAGAGACAAAGAGCCTGTGGGCAGGGAAGAGGGGCAGAGGGAGAGGGAGAGAATCCTAAGCAGGCTCCATGCTCAGCCTGACCCGGGGCTCAATCCCATGACCTTAGGATCATGACCTGAGCCAAACTCAGGAGTCAGACATTTAACCGACTGAAAACCTCGGTGCCTCCATTTTTTAAGTAGGCGCTACACCCAACATGAGGCTTGAGCTCATGACCCTGAGATCAAGAGTCCCATGTTTGACCCGCTGAGCCAGCCAGGAGCCCCACTGATATATTTTTGTAAAGAAAACACTTTACAGGCGCCTGGGTGGCTCAGTCATTTAAGCGTCTGACTTGTGATTTCGGCTCAAGTCATGATCTCACAGGTGGTGAGTTTGAGCCCCGCATCAGGCTCTGTGCTGACAGCACTGAGCTTGCTTGGGTTTCTCTCTCCCTCTCTCTCTCTGCCCCTCCTCTGTTCTTTTTCTCTCTCAAAATAAATAAATAAACTTAAAAACAAGAAAGAAAGCACTTTAATTCTTTGTTTCTAATTTAAATTACATTAGTAGTTTAATAAATATTAAATTTATTTTTAATTTTATTATTTTTTAAATGCTTATTTATTTTTGAGGAGAGAGAGACAGAGCATGAGCAGGGGAGGGGCAGAGAGAGAGACAGAGACACAGAATCCGAAGCAGGCTCCAGGCTGACTGTCAGCAGGCTTGAACCCATGAGCCATGAGATCGTGACCTGAGCTGAAATTGGCCACTCAACCGACTGAGCCACCCACGCCTCCCTATTTTTAGTTATATTTTTTTAATATATTTTTATTTTTGGTTTTAATTTTTCATTTTCCTGTACATTTATAACAAACCATAAAGGAGTTTTTAATGGTTTGACAGCAACTTTGAAAGGTCACAGAACAATCATAATTTTTTCCATTAATTATTAAGTTCTCTGAATGACTTCAGCTTGTATGGTCATTTTTACAATCCTGCACTATAGTGGGCAGTGAGGACTGCCTGTATGTGTAAATGTACACACGCGCACACACACACAGAGGCATATATATGTATACACACACACACACACCCCATTATATATGTATCTGTCTCTCTATAATTTAAAATTAAAAATTTTTTCTCCCTAAAATTTAAAGTTGGAGCACCATGGGGCGCTTGGGTGACTCAGTCGGTTAAGCCTCCGACTTCGGCTCAGGTCAGATCTCACGTTCGTGGGTTCGAGCCCCGCATCAGGCTCTGTGCTGACAGCTAGCTCAGAGCCTGGAGCCTGCTTCCGGTTCTGTGTCTCCCTCTCTCTCTGCCCCTCCCCCTCTCATGCTCTGTCTCTCTCTGTATCAAAAATAAATAGAACATGAAAGTTGCATCACCTTGGGGGCTCAGTCAGTGAAGCATCCAATGTTTAATTTCATCTCGGGTCATGATCTCAGGGTGGCTGGCAACACGGAGCCTGCCTGAGACTCTCTCTCTCTCTCTCTCTCTCTCTCCCTCTCTCTCTCTCTGCACCTCACCTGCTTGCACTCTCTTTTTCTCAAAATAATCATTAATAATTTTTAAATAATAAAGGCAAATGGGCTTATATTGTTCTTCAACAGCTTTTTTTTTTAAATCACCACACGTTATAAACACAGAAGAGACATTCACACGACCTACAATCAACCAATGAACGAGCGTGAGCCAGTGCCATTTAGTGTATTCACAGTGTTGTGCAACCTCCACCTCTCTATTTCAGAACTTTCGCATTAATCCAGAAAAACACTTGTACCCGTTAAATAATCACTCCTCAGTCCTCCCTCCTGTCTTCCGGTTACTGCTGGCCTCCCTCCGACTGTGTGGATCTGCCTATTCTGGAGGTAACCTGTGAAAGGAACCCTACCCTATGTCACCTCCTGTGTCTGGCCTCTTTCGCTCAGTGTGTGTTCCAAGCTCAGGCCAAGTTGCCGCCTGAGTCGGTATGTCTGTTGTTCCTTTCGTGGCTGAATAATATTCCATTGTGTGGCTAAGTCAAAGTTTTCTCACTCTTCCAATGAAGGGCATGTAGGTTGTTTCTGCCTCTTGATAATCATGAACGATGCTGCTCGGAATATGAACAATCGTGCACACGTTTCTGTGTGGGCGTGGATTTACATTTCTTTTCAGTCTATGCCTAGGAGTGAAATTGCGAGGCTGTAAGGTAATTCTGTGTTTGGACATCATAAAAATTAAAACTTGTGCATCAAAGGACACTATCAAGAATGTGGTCAAGGTCATGGATCCCCTTCAAGTCAATTTCTGTAGGTTGGGTGAGATAAAGGTCCTACTCCATTCTTCTGTATGTGGCGATCAAGCTGTCCTAGCACATTTGATGCGAAGCCTGTTTCTTCTTGAGACCATTGAATCATTTTGGCACCCTTGTCAGAAATCAGCTGACCAGAGGCGCCTGACTGGCTCCAGTTGGTAGAGCATAAAACTCCATCTCAGGGTCATGAGTTCAAACCACACGTTGAGTGTCGAGATTACTTTAAAAAAAAAAAAGACATATGTTAAAAAAAATCAACTGATCATAGATATTTGGTTTATTCTGGGCTCTCTATTCAGTTGGTCTGTGTGTCTATGCCGGTACCACAATGTTTTGGTTACTACAGCTTCGTAGTAAGCTTTGATACAAACCTGCCTTTTTTTTATGTTTGTTTTTTTTTAATTGAGACAGAGAGAAACAGAGCAGGAGGAGGGAGCGGGCAGAGAGAAAGGGAGATCCAGAATCTGAAGCAGGCTCCAGGCTCTGAGCTGTCAGCACAGAGCCCGATGCAGGGATTGAACCCACGAACCATGAGATCATAACCTGAGCCAAAGTCAGACACTTAACCCACTGAGCCACCCAGGTGCCCCTCAACCTGCCTTTTTCATGTCACCTGAACATCTTTCCATGTCAGAATGCTAAGGGCAATCTTCTTCCTCTTAGTGGCTGTACCACTTCTCATTGTATGGATAAATCATAATATATTGAACCAGCCCCTGACTGACGGACATTGGATTGTCTTCAGTTTTTTCTCCCTCACATACAATGGTACATTAATCATCTATATGTATACTTCTCTGTGCATATGTGTGAATGTTCATGTAAGATAAATTCCTAGGAGAGGAAATATTGAGTCAAAGTGCAATGCATGCTGTCATTGTGAAGTTGTCCTCCAAAAGGTACACCAACGTTCTAACTTGGTGTTTCCCAAATCATGGATTCTGACTGTTCAGTGCATGGAAGTATCGATGCGGTGAATCTCGATCTTCTTAATCTCTAATTATTTGAGGAGCAGAAAATAGCATTCTAGTTGCATTTTGTTACATATAAGTAAGTTTGAGCATATTTTCAGGTTTATCATCTATTTTCTTTTTTTCCCTTATTTTTCATCTATTTTCTTTTTGTGTGAATTTTTATCTCTTGCCCACTATTTTTTCTGTGGAGGTGTTGGTCTTTTGTTATTGATTTCTAAGAACTGTTTATATATTGAGGCTCATGCTAAATTAAAAGACTCATTACTTGTTGTCTTCATTAGATTGTGTGCTTCTTTCAGGAAAGGAAGGCATCCTAGTCACCCTTATGTACTTGGTGGCTAGCATAGAGCATAGTAATAGAAGTTTCGATGCATATTTGCTGAAGCAATGAAAAGGTATGCACCTACTGTGTGACAGGCCCTGAGCCAGATGTTGATGATAAAAAGATGAACAGAGGAGAGTCCTTGTTCTGACCGAGCTCACTGTCTCTGGTAGGAGTGATAGACGTTCATTTTCTCCCTCAACAAAAGTTTACGGAGCAGCCTACTCTGTGGCTAGTGTATAATGTCCATTGGAAGAGCCAGCCTGCTGAGGAAAATGCCAGGACTGTGACTCAGATGCCCAGACCCCCGTAAAATCTGGGCTGGTCATTTCCCCTCCCTGGTCGCCAGTATCTCCATCCATAAAATCTGAGTGACTGGGCCCAAGTCCCCTGTTGCCCATTAAGCATCCATCCATCCATGCTTCTGTGGCTCTTTCTGGAAATAGGGATCTGATGTCACTCCTCAGAGTGCCCCCATGTCCCACAGTGGCAGGTGTGTATAGGCTTTGAGTTTATTTATTTTTTATTTTTTTTTCTAATGTTTTATTTAGTTTTGAGAGAGAGAGAGAGACAGCGCAAGCAGGGGGGTCAGAGAGAGATGGAGACACAGAATCTGAAGCAGGCTCCAGGCTCTGAGCTAGCTGTCAGCACAGAGCCTGACGCAGGGCTTGAACCCACGAACCGTGAGATCATGACCTGAGCTGAAGTCAGACGCTTAACCGACTGAGTCCCCCAGGTGCCCCAGCTTTGAGTTTAAAGTCTAGTTCTGCTACTCACTAACTCTGGCTGTGGGTGTGTGACTTAGCCTCTTGATGGAACCTTTCTGATGGGTTTTTAAGTGATGGGACACGGATGGTTCTGGTAGTCTGCCGTGCCCAGAGAAAGTGAGCAGCAAATAAAAGGCCTTAGGTCTTAGGACAGACCTCAGGGTTATAGAGCAGTCAGCCAGGAAGACCTGCTTCCTAGAAGTCGAGGGGTAAGGCGTGGGGTGTTGGAGGTGAGTGGGGCCTGGGAAAGGCTGTCTGCAGAGCCACCAGGTGGAGGAGGTCCCTGTGGAGGTCCCTGGATTGTCCCAGTTAGTGGGAGGACTCTGAACTGGAAGGTTCCATCAAGAGGCCCAGACCAGCATTCTCCCCGCTGTGGGCCTCCTCACTGAGGTGAGGTCACAGTCCCCTCCTGTGTGGCACAAAGGTCGCCCTCTGCCCAAATGTGTGGAGTCCCAAGGCCCGCTAGGCTGAAGTGTAGACAGAGCTGGTTTCTTGCGCCCCCTTCTGGCAGCTTCTGGAACAACAAGCCCTTCAAACGCCCTCCTTGTCCTGGGCACCTCCTTGAACACCTGGTGGTGTCAACACACAGGGCCACCTGTGCCCCTCCTGGCCGTGGCTCAGACCCCCAGTGGTCTCGCCCTCCTGTTCAAGCTTCTGGAAACCGCGCCACTACACCTGCAAGCTCACAGACAGACACAGAGATGTGTGCCCGGGCCCCAATACAACCACTCATATTTGCACACGACGCCGTAACCACACACGATTTACCTGTTCCCGGTCACGTGATGACTTTCATGGGCCCCTTTCTCCACTAAAAAAAAACAGTACAAATTATATCTTACAGCCATGTGGTATAAAGAATGAATATCCTTCAGACTGGATTTGTTATTAGAATTCATCGTTATTATAGTCCCTTTGTTTGTCTTATTTTAAGATGAAATGTAGGGCGCCTGGGTGGCTCAGTTGGTTAAGCGGCTGGCTCTTGTCTTTGGTTCAGGTCAAGATCTCCCAGTCCGTGAGATCGAGCCCCGTGTCCAGCTCTGTGCAGTCAGTGCAGAGCCTGCTTGGGATTCTCTCCCTCTCTCTCTGCCCCTCTCCTGCTCATGCTGTCTTTCTCTCTCAGTCTCTCTCTTTCTCAAAATAAAAAAGTAAACATTAAAAAATTTAAAAATAATGAAGTAAAAAGAAATTAAAACGCTCTCATGGCTCCCCAGAGAATCGTGGGTGCTCAGCGCTATGCCGTCTGCAGAGGTCTGACAGAGAAGTGAGCCCTGCATCAGTGAATTCACACACATCTAGCCCCACGTGTCACAGCGATCCAGGGGGCTTTCATAACATGCGCACTCTGTTATGAACAGCCAGCATTTACCAGGCACCTTTTATGTGCTGGGAACTAAGGAAAGTGCTTTCCATGAATTATCTTATTTTTACTTATTTTATCCATAGGGAGACTGACACTCAGAGAGGTGAAGTGACTTGCCTCAGCTCACACAGCCAAGATCTGTGAGATACCAGAGTCTGTGTTCTAATCCCCCATGTCCCAGGGGACTTTTCTGGGCTCAGTCCTGGGCAGGGGCAAAGGGTTTGACAGCAGCAGGACAGACCTGACCCACGGAGGGTGCTGGGTGATGCTCACTCCTGTCTCCCAAGACTCTTCCAGGCACAGCAGCTGCAGCGAAAGCCAGAGCCTGGTTTCCAGCTCGAACCCCGAGGCAACAAGACGAGCTCAGTACCTCCTCATCCAGCATGCGCCCTCCTGGCCCTCTGTGGGTCCAGGGGGGACCCGGCCACCTCCAACCCCAAGGCACCACCTTTCCCCAGAGCAGGCAGTACCCACAGAGGGTGAGGGGCAGAGGAGGAGGAGGGGCCAGGAACTGGTCCCTTTTCCCTTGCGAGTGTGACCTCCTGCCCGGTACTGAGCAGTGGGTGGTGTGGATGGTCCTCTGACCTCCGGAAGCTCCATATAAGCGTTAGTTGTTATTTTATCTTTGTTACCCGAGTCTTTGCCTGTTAATGGAGGCGAGGAAAGCATGTGCTTTCCAGGACCATTCAGAGGGTCTGATGACCAGGGGCGCCTGCATGGCTCAGTCGGTTAAGCGTCTGACTTCGCCTCAGGTCATGATCTCACGGTTCGTGGGTTCGAACCCTCCTGGCATACGTGGGCGGCTGCTTGTACACCAGTTAATGGCCAGCCTCGTGCCAGCCCGCTTCCCTATAAGTTATTGTGATATCCAACCGTAAGGTTATCCCTGCTTCGGAAAGTGCCAATCCAGAGCAAAGTCCTGCTTCCCTGGGCCCTCCCCCAAGTCACTGCACCAAAGTCCAGATCCTGTAATAAGTACTAACACCTTCTCGCTGAGAGCTCACGGCCCTGCAGTGTACACATTCCCTCGCCGTACCCTTTCAATCATGGCTTCGCTCTTGGTGGCTTGGGGCTGAGGGTATTGACAGGATTTAGCAGTCGGCCTAATTGCTGTGAATGAAAGAGAACCCCAGGTAACAGCCAAGATCCACCTCCCCCTCAACCCTTAACTAAATCCAGAGATAAGTGATGTTTCCTCCAACATCAGGGGCCCACACTCCTTCCATGTTGTGGCTCTGACTTCCACCTCGGGCGTTACTATTATAATTTTTTTAATGTTTATTTATTTTTGAGAGACAGAGAGACAGAGTGTGAGCAGGCGAAGGGCAGGGAGAGAAGGAGACACAGAATCCGAAGCAGGCTCCAGGCTCCGAGCTGTCAGCACAGAGCCCGACATGGGGCTCAAACTTAGGAACCGCAAGATCATGACCTGAGCCGAAGTCAGCCGCTTAACCAACTGAGTCACCCAGGCGCCCCTATTATTGTAATTTTTTAACATTGATTTATTTTTGAAAGAGAGTGCGTTGGGGAGAGGCAGAGAGAGAGGGGGACAGAGGATCCAAAGCAGGCTCTATGCTGACAGCAGTGAGCCCGATGCTGGGCTCAAACTCACAAACTGTGAGATCATGTCCTGACGGGAAGTTGGATGCTCAACCCACTGAGCCACCCAGGCACCCCAGGAACATTTTAAATATGTACAAAAGTAGGGGCGCCTGGGTGGCTCAGTCAGTTAAACCTCTGACTTCGGCTCAGGTCATGATCTCACATTCATGGGTTCGAGCCCCACATCAGGCTCTGTGCGGAGAGCTCAGAGCCTGGAGCCTGCTTCAGATTCTATGTCTCCCTCCCTCTCTCTCTCTGCCCCTCCCCCTCTCATGCTCTGTCTCTCCCTGTCTCAAAAATAAATAAAACATTAAAAAATTTATTTAAACCAAACATATACAAAAGTAGAGAGTCGAGTATGCTGAGCCTCCGTCTCCATCCACAGTCCGGCTTACTTCATCTGCTCCCCCGGCTGCTTCCTACTCCACCAGCTGGGGCTTTGGGGATCAGTTTGAAGCAAATCCCAGATATTTTGTCGTAAATACTTCAGGATGCATCTCTGAAACATGAGGACCGTTAAAAGGAAAGAAAGAAACCCCCGATACCATTAGCACAGCTAACAAGTGGCGGATTTCCTCATACCCTACAATACCCAGTGTTCACGTTTGTCCCTCAGACCCACCCCTAACATCTGGGAATCCTCAGTGGAGCCCACACGGCGGATGTCTAGATATTTACAAGTCTTTTTTTTTTAAGTTTATTTATTTATTTGGAGAGAGAGAGAGAGAGAGAGAGAGTGTAGGGGACAGGCAGAGAGAGAGGGAGAGAGGATCCCAAGCAGGCTCCACACTGTCAGCGCAGAGCCTGACACAGGGTTCAGTCTCACAAGCCATGAGATCATGACCCGAGCCGAAATCAGGAGTCAGCTGCATAACCAGTTTAGCCACCCAGATGCCCCTAGGTATTTACAAGTCTAATGAGGCCTTGCTCTGGCATTGCCCCCCGGCGCCCCACAGCCCACTCCCTGCGGGCCACACTTGAGACGCATTGGCTAAAGATGCTGTGCTCTGCCCAGCCTTTCCTGCCTGGCACAGATTCCAGCCTGAAATGAAGACTAGCTAGTCCTAACTAGTCCAGCTCCCCAAGGACAGGGGCGGGGTCCCAGTGGAGGCTGGGGCACCATTCCCTGGCAAACCTGGGGTTCCCAGCTCAAAACCAAGCACGCGCATTCGCTCTGCTTCCCCAGAGCAGAGGTGGGGTGTTCTCCGCACGCTCTTCCCGTGTGTGCCCGCGCTTGCTCGCTGTCTCTGTCTCTCTCTCTCCGGCTCTCAGCCCCTCATCTTCAGGTCAGAGAGCTCCAGTTCCAGCTCATTCTTCCCTCTCGTGTAACCCGGCTTGCCCAATCAGTCACCAAACTCTCCTAAGAGACTGATAAGGAAATAAGCACCTAGTGGGGTTTTGCCGAGCACTTGTCTTGGGGAGCCCAGGGTGTGAGGGGGGCGCCGTGGACAATCATTTCCTCACGCACAATCCCAGGTGCCCACGCACTGCGTCTGGTGGGTCCACAGGCCCCCTTGGCTTCTCAGCTTTCCTTTTTGAAAAAGGCGCATCTACGGAAAAGGCAACCGCAGCCTGCCGTGGCCGCGCCAGCCTGCGGCCTAGATGGAGCGCTCGCTGCCCGCGCGCTGCACTCGCTCGCGCCTCTCTCTGCCCAGCCCTTGTGGATGGATGTCACTGCTGAATCTTTTGCAAGCAAGTTGCAGGCATCTTGACCCTTCCCTCCTGAATATTTCACGTGCCTCCTAAGAACGCCGCCCCCCAAACACAAGCACCCTCATCATCACCCCGAGAAACTGACCATTGAGGCCATCATGTCACCTGATGCACGGGCCATGTGCAGATGTGTTTTGGGAGCTTTCACTGCCTTAGTGCTAAGGGTGAGGGATGGATTTCTGAGCATAGCCGTCCCCTCAGATCAGGCTCCTGCCGGTCAGAGAGACACATTCCTGTGGCTGCCACAAGGGCACTGCCTTTGGTTTTGTTTTTTGAAACCTCAGTGACTTTTAAAATTTAATTAATTAAAAATTTTTTTAATGCTTAGTTATTTTTGAGAGAGAGAGCAAGCAGGGGAGGGGCAGAGAGAGAGGGAGACACAGAATCTGAAACAGGCTCCAGGCTCTGATCTGTCAGCACGGAGCCCAACACGGGGCTTGAACTCATGAACCACAAGATCATGACCTGATCTTAACCAATTGAGCCACCCCAGGAGCCCCTTTAAAAATTGTTTAAATTTATTTATTTATTTATTATTTAAATTTTTTAACGTTTATTTTTGAGAGAGAGAGAGACAGAGCATGAGGGGTGTAGGGGCAGAGAGAGAGAGAGGGAGACCCAGAATTCGGAGCAGGCTCCAGGCTCTAAGCTGTCAGCACAGAGTCTGATGCAGGGCTCGAACCCACTAACTGTGAGATCATAACCTGTCTGTTCCCGCCCCTGTTGGCGGGGGCGGTAAATCGGGTCGTAGGTTTCTGAGGGAGGGAGTAAGAATAGAGCAGGAGGGAGCACAGAGAGTGGGGCAAGACAAGCGTTTCTGATCAAGCCCCGTTTATTGAGAAAATAGCCACACTTTTATAGGGTTTGGGGCGGGAAACTGACCTAGGTTGGTTGCTAGGAAACAGGGTCAAATGATTATTAGAAAAAGGGGAAACAGAAACTGAAATTTCAAACACAGTCTCTAAAGGAGAGCCCAGACTTGCGTCTGCGATGCTGGGCAGGGGGGCGATTGACACCAACTTAAACCTAAATGCGGTTGATCTTTTGTTCTATTGGCTACTCCTGTCTGGCCATCTCCAATCCCTGAGTGGGAAATACACATCCCTGGCCTCTAGACGGTTAATCTTGTTTTTCTGGCCGCACCCCACAGGGACGACACTTCCTGCCGATCAGCTGAATCTTTGCAGCTTCCCACAGTAACCTGAGCCGAAGTCAGACGCTTAACCAACTGAGCCACCCAGGTGCCCCAAGTTTATTTTTGAGAGAGAGAAAGAGACAGAGAGAGAGACAGAGAGCAAGTAGGGAAGGAGCAGAGAGAGAGAGAGAGAGAGAGAGAGAGAGAGAGAATCCCAAGCAGACTCTGCACTGTCATTTCGGAGCCTAACACGGGCTTGAACTCATGAAGCATGTGACCATGACCTGAGTTGTATGCTTAACTGACTGAGCCACCCAGGCGCCTCTATTTTATTTTTTTTAAGATTTTTAAAAATTTTTAAGTAATCTCTACACCCAACATAGGGCCCAAACTCATGGCCCTGAGATCAAGAGTCACATGCTCCACCCACAGAGCCATCCAAGTACCCCTAAACCTTGGTGATTTTTTAAAAAGTGTATTTATTTATTTGTTTATTCATTTACTTACTTATTTAGAGCATAAGCACACACTCAAGTGAGTAAGGGAAAGGCAGAGAGAGGAGAGAGAGAATCCCAAGCAGGTTCCTCAGTATGGGCAGGGCAAAGCCAAACACGGGGCTCGAACCCACAAACTTTGAGACCATGACCTGAGCCAAAACCAAGAGTCGGGCACTCAACCAGCTGAGCCACCCAGGTGTCCCTACACTTTGGTGGCTTTTTAAAAAGCTTTATTGAGATATGATATGTATACCATATAATTCAGCCATTTAAAGTGTACTAGTCACTGGTTTATAGTATATTCACAGCACGATCTAATTTTAGGACATGTCCGTCACACCACAGCTGTCGTGCCCCATCGCCACCCTCAGACTCCCCCTTCCCCCAATCCCGCCGTCCAGGGCCATCAAGGATCTATGCTGTCTCTATATCTTTGCCTCTTTCATATAAATGGAATCGTGCAAACTGGGGTCTTTTGTGGCTGGCTTCTTTCACTTGGCATAACGTGGTCAAGGTTTATCCATGATGTAGCAGGTGTCAGAACCTCATTCCCTTCTGCTGCCCAGTGATATTCCCTCCTGTGGATTTACCACATTTTGCTAATCAACTGATGTCCATCAACTGACAGATTGTTACCATTTTAGGCTATTATAAATAATGCTGCCGTAAACACGCACATACGAGTCTTTGTGTGAGCTTAATTTTCATTTCGGAGTACATACCTAGGCGTAGAATTGCTGGGTCATACAGGAAGTTTGTGTTTAGCATCTGGACGACCCTGCCTGTTTCCAGAACAGCTGTGCCATTTTGCATTCCAGGGTTCCAGTTTCTCAACATCCTTGAAACATTTTTTAAGTTTATTTATTTATTTTGAGAGAGAGCAGGAGCCTGAGCGAGGTCGTGGGAGAGAGAGGTGGGGAAAGAATCCCAAGCAGGCTTCGTGCTGTCAGCATGGAACCCGACGTGAGGCTCAAACTCAAACTCACAAACTGCGAGATCATGACCTGAACTGAAATCAAGAGTCAGACGCTTAACCAACTGAGCCACCCAGACACCCCAATTCTTGAAACATCTTTAAACATTTGTAATCATCTGGGGCACCTGGGTGGCACAGTCAGTTGATCAACCGAGTTTGGCTCAGGTTACGATCTCACGGTTCATGAGTTCAAGCTGCACATGGGGCTCGCTGCTGTCAGCCTATCAGCGCAAATCCTGCTTCAAATCTTCTGTCCCCCTTTCTCTGCCCTTCTCCCATACGTGCTCTATCAAAAATAAATAACCTCTTTAAAAAATGTGCAACTATCTGACTCTTGTGGTTGGCTGGTTGGTTGGTTGGTTGGTTTTTTCCTGGTGCCCAAGACTAATGCACCCTCTGGTGGTTGGGCCAAAGTGAGAAAGGGACAGCATTTAGGGGGAGCGGTGGCAATGCAATTTATTTTTGCATTTTGATCTTAAGTGTAGCCGCCTTACTGAGCTTTGGTTAGTTTTAGTGTTTCTATATTTGTTTGAATGACTGTGTCTAGTCAGCCGTATCTCTTGCAAATAGTGGTAGTATTATTTCTTCTGGGTCTTTTACATGTGATTTCCATTTCTTGTCCCACCAGCTAGGACTTAAGTGCGGTGTTGAAAGGAAGTGGTGATAGACCTCTTTTGTTCCTACTTTAAAGGGAATTTGTTTTGTTGGGGCACCTGGGCAGCTCAGTTGAGCATCTGTCCTCAGCTCAGGTCATGATCTCCAGGTTCATGGGTTCGAGCCCTGCATCGGGCGGTGTGCTGACAGCTCTGAGCCTGGAGCCTGCTTTGGATTCTGTGTCTCCCTCTCTCTCTCTCTCTCTCTCTCTGCCCCTCCCCACTCACCCTCTGTCTCTCTCTCTCAAAAATAAACATATTAAAAATATTTTTAATAAAGGGAATTTGTTTTGCCACTCACGTTTCTAGTCGGTACACTTGACATATCCTTGAGACACTTGTAATTACCGTTATTTGTAGTAGCCATCCTCGTGGGTGTGAAGAGGCATTTGCCCAGTGACTGAGTATGTTGAGCATCTTTTCATGTGCCTGTTAGCCACTTGTCTGTCTTTGGAGAAATTCAGTTTTATGATTTACAAATATTTCCCGCTATACTTTTATCTTTTCACTTTTCTTGATGGTGTCCTTTGAGGCACCAAAGTTTTTAATTTTGATGAAGTCTATCAGTTCTATTTTTTCTTTTGTTATCCATGTTTTTTGGTGTTATATCTAAGAAATTGTCTTCTAATTCAAGATCACAAAGATGGGGCACTGGGTGGATTCAGTCGGTTAAGCATCGGTCTCTTGGTTTCAGCTCAGGGCATGATCTCACGGTTCGCGGGTTTGAGCCCCGCATCAGGCTCCATGCTGACAGTGCAGAGCCTGCTTGGGATTCTCTCTCTCCCTCTCTCTTCTCCCCTCCCCAACTTGCACTGTCTCTGTCTCCCTCAAAATAAGTCAATAAACTTTAAAAAATCTACATAAGAAAAGATCACAAAGATATACTCCTGTTTTCTTCTCGGAGTTTTATAGTTTTAGCTCTTACATTTAGATCTGTATCCACTTTGAGTTAGTTTTGTGCATGGTGTGAGGTAGGGATCCAAATTCGCTCCTCTGCCTGTGGATAGCCAGCTGTCCCAACACCATTTGTTGAAAGACTGTCCTTGCCACATGAATTTTCTTCACACTCTTGTCAGATGCCAATGGGCCATAAATGTGTGAGTTTTATTTCTGGATTCTCAGTTCGATTCCATTGATTTATATGTCTGTCCTTATGCCTGTACTACCCTTTCTTGGTTCCAGTAGCCTTTCAGCAAGTTTTGCAATTGTGCAATAAGTCTCCCAACATTTTCCTTCCTTTTTAAGACATTCACTTTTTAAATGTATCTCTTTAAGTCTCCTTTAATCTATCATTCCTCAGACCTTTTTTCCTTTGCACTTTACATATTGAAGAAACAGGGTCATTTGTGGGTCACCTCTGTATGGTAGCATTTAACAGGTTCTTCTGTCCCCTGTGTCCTATAATCCAAAGCCATAATCTGATTTAGATTTGGTTCTAGCGCAGGAAAAATTTGCAGGAGGTGTGTGTGTTTCCAGAGTCAGAACATAATGTAGGGGTGACTCTCCCTGTGATGTTAGGAGCATCCATGACCTTCCTCTGGATCTTTTTTTTTTTTTCATTAGAAGTAATTTACATTTTGAAAGGGTCACTCTGACTCCTGGGGATGGAGGGGTTGTAGGTGTGAGGGATAATCACACAAGAGAGCACTTGGGGGGGCGCCTGGGTGCCTCAGTCGGTTAAGCATCTGACTTCAGTCCAGGTCGTCATCCAGTGATGTATGAGTTCAAGCCCTGCATCTGGCTTTGTGCTGACAGTGCAGAGCCTGTTCGGGATTCTCTCTCTCTCCCTCTCTCTTCGCCCTTTCCCCACTTGTACTTTCTCTCTCTCAAAATAAACTTTAAAAAAAAAGCACTTTTTGGGGTGCCTGGGTGGCTCCATCAGTTGAGCGTCCGACTTCGGCTCAGGTCATGATCTCATGGTTTGTGGGTTCAACCCCCATGTCGGGCTTTGTGCTGACAGTCCAGAGCCTGGAACCTGCTTCGGATTCTGTGTCTCCCTCTCTGTCTCTGCCTCGGTCTTACTCTGTCTCTCAAAAATAAATAAAAATGTTTAAAAAAAATTTTTTTAAGTACGTGTTGCCACCCCGGACACACAGCGACCACTCAGTAAATATTAGCCCTTATTGTTGTTGTTATTGTTGTTGTCGTTGTTAGAGCTGTGTGTGTGGGACCCACGCCCTGAGCTCCCAGCCGATTTCTGGCCAGAGCATTCTCCTCCCTCTCTTCTGCCCCTGGAGGGGAAGTTGCCAGTGTCCCAAGGCTCTGGGAGGCATGTTCAGGAATGCGACAGCCATGTCTTGGCTCCTCTTGGGGCCCCTCCAGAGAAAGAAGGCTGGAACTTCTCTGACTCAGTGCTTGCACCAGACTGTAAGTGCCCTGGCCCCCTGGGACTTGCCGCTTCCCCCAGAGCCCCTGGGGTCTGGCCTGGGCCTGGCTTCAAAGCTGTGCATGAGCTGCGTCTTTCAGTAGGCTGTCCTGGGCTGTCGCCTGGCCGGGCGCCCCTCGCTTGCTCTTGCCGTTAACGTAGAGCTTTGCCTCTGAACCATCTGCTTAGCGTGGCTTTCCCGTCATCCCGGAGCCGCCCGTGCAGGTGCTCAGCCGACATTGGCCGAGAAATACGTCTCACATAAGCTCAGGAACAGGCGCTGTTTCCTCACTTACACAATTACTGTGTGACACACTTGGGGTCATTCATTTGCCTTCCCGAGTTTCTGTGGGTCCCCCATTATTTTTATCTCCTTCTTAAACTCATTCAACTCCATCCACCTCCTTTGTTCTCTCTCTCTCTGCCCCTGCATCCCCTACTCCATACCCTGCCTCAACCTTCCCTCATGTCTACTTCCATCCCCCCACCACCCCAACTCATCTTTGCTCTGTTTTTTTTTAAGAATTAAAAACATATTTTTTTAATGTTCCTTTATTTTTGAGATACAGAGAGAGACAGACCTGGTGGGAGGGTCAGAGAGAGAGGGACACACAGAATCGGAAGCAGGCTCCAGGCTCTGAGCTGCCAGCACAGAGCCCAATGCGGGACTTGAACTCACAAACTGAGAAATCATAATCTGAGCTGAAGTCGGATGCTTAACTGACTGAGCCACCCAGGCGCCCCATTAAGATTTTATTTTTAAGTAATCTCTACATTCAGAGTGGGGCTTTAACTCATAACCCTGAGATCAAGAGTTGCTTGCGCAGGGAGCTTAGGTGGCTCAGTGGATGAAGCGTCCAACTTCGGGTCTGGTCATGATCTCACGGTTTGTGAGTTTGAGCCCTGCGTCAGGCTCACACTTACGCTGAGGAGCCTGCTTGGAATTCTGTCTCTACCTCTGCCCCCGTCTCTCTCTCTCTCTCTCTCTCAAAAATAAATTCATAAACATTAAAAAAAAAAAAAGAGTTGCATGCTCTACTGACTGAACCAGCCAGACCACTCTTCAATTGTTTTTAATGTTTATTTATTTTTGAGAGAGAGAGCAGGGAAGGGGCATAGAGAGAGAGAGACACAGAATCTGGAGCAGGCTCAGAGCCTGACACAGGGCTCGAACTCACTGACGGTGAGATCATGACCTGAGCTGAAGTTCGACACTCAACCAATTGAGGTGCCCCCCTTCTATTTTTTTTTTAATTTGATGCATCCGTAGGACGCCTCGGTGGCTCAGTCACTTGGGCGTTGGACTTTGGCTCCGATCATGATCTCATGGTTCGTGGGTTTGAGCCCTGCACTGGACTCTGTGCTGACAGTTCAGAGCCTGGAGCCTGCTTGAGAATCTGTGTCTTGCCCTCTCTCTGCCCCTGCCCTGTTCATGCTCTCTCTCTCTGTCTCTCAAAAATAAATTTTAAAAATGTTAAAAAATTTAATTTGATACATCTCCTATTCAAAAGTAATTCCTTAGAGCATTGAAATTGTGATGGCATCAATGTAAGATGCCCTGTTATCGTATAGACTGTAAGGAGGGCAGTTAAATTCATGCTTTAGATTCTGGACACAACTGATTTCAGAGAAAGTGCCAGGCAAAGAAAAAAAAGTACATATTGGAATCAACAAATATGGTGTGATCGCCATTCAAAAAAATTAAAAACACTGAAAACCACACAGATGAAATTAAATCACCTGTAATCCCACCACTCAGAGAGAACCTTTGTTAACATTTTGATATATTTGCCTTCCAAACCTTTTTTTAAAGCAAGCTCCACAGTGTGGAGCCCAACACAGGGCTTGAACACATGACCCTGAGATCAAGACCTGAGCTGAGATCAAAAGTCAGATGCTTAACCGACTGAGCCACCCAGGTGCCCCCCAGACTCTTTTTATCTATTCATGTATGGTCATAGAAATGTGTATGTATATACAAATATATATTAGGATACAGCTTTTACAAAACAGTCCTACTGCATATACTGTTTTCGAGTCTGTTTTATTGATAGTATATCACATTAATAAATATTATAAAAAGTTATTTTCTCTGGCACCTGGATGGTTCCAACAGTAGAGCATGTAACTCTTGATCTTGGGGTTGTGAGGGTGAGCCCCACTCTGGGTGTAGAGTTAACTTAAAAAAAAAAATATATATATATACGTATGTGTGTGTGGGGGTATATATATATAAGTGTGTATATATATATATATATATATATATACACATATACACACACTTATATGATTTTCTCATCTATAAAATGGGCCCAGCAAGATTGTTCTAAGTTTAGCCAGACCTCTGCAAAGTGCAGCTTCTGTCACCTCGGCCTTAGTGCTTCCCCTGCTCTTACTCCTTCCTCTTGCCCCTCCTCCTCAGGCCCTTCCTTTTCCTCTTGCCCCTCCTCCTCAGGGCCTTCCCCTTCCTCTTGCCCTTCCTCCTCAGGCCGCCCCCTTCAGCTTGCCCCTCCTCCTCAGCCCCGCCCCCTTTGTCTTGCCCCTCCTCCTTCGCCTCCTCCCCTTCCTCTTGCCCCTCCTCCTCAGCCCCTTCCCCTTCCTCTTGCCCCTCCTCCTCAGCCCCTTCCCCTTCGTCTTGCCCCTCCTCCTCAACCCCTTCCTCTTGCCCCTCCTCCTCAGCTGGCCCAAATCTGCTCTGAATCTGGTCCAGTTCAGAGCACGTGGAGCCCAGACTGGAAAGTTGGGCCGGTGAGACTGCTGGGTTGGGGCGGAGCTGGGTGCGGGGGCTGCTGGAGCCCATCCTGCCACTGGGGAGTGATGGTCTGCCGCTGTCCCCCAGGAGGGCGGGGACCGTGGTCAGAAAAGACCTGCACCTCCACCACTCTGACCCACTGCTCGCTCTGTCTTCAGCTCACCATGGCCAAGAGGGTGCAAGCTCGCAGGCTGGACGGCATTGACCACAACCCGTGGTGAGCTACGCAGGGCGGGGGACTTGTGCGGGTGTCCCCTCGGGCGTGGGGGCGGGGCGGGAGGTCCCTGGGCTCGCAGTAACTTGGCGGTACCCAGGACGGGCCCCCTACCTTGCCAGGACTGTGAGGTTTGCAGCCACAGCCTGTGAAAGGTGAGACCTGAAGCAGCAGGCTTGAGTTCGAATCTCAGCTTCACCCCACTCAGCTGTGGCGGGGGAGGGGGAGGCAGCGACACACCTGCTCTGAGATCTGCCCTGAAGGACCTTGGGAGGAGAATGGACAGGCTGTATGAAAGCGGCGTCCATTACCCAGGCACCCCGAACAGGGCTTTCCACGGATTTTATTTCACACTTAGTACCAAGTAACATAAGCTACAGAAGATAGGATGAGGTACTGGCACGCCTTCCCTGGACTTTTGCTGAGGTCACTTTCTTTATTGACTTGTTCTAAATATGAAAGGGACATGGCCCATTGTTACTAGTGACACAAAGAATGCAATGGGAAGGTGTGTAAGAAAAATGTAGGGAATCTTCCTAATCCCTCCCCACCACCTTTGGCCAGCGGCCTAGAGACACGCCTGTACTTTAAAAATAACAAAGTTGGTCGTTGTTTTTACAAAGCACGGGACCCTTTTTTTCTTTCAAACTCCTCTTGCGTATGCACTCCGTGTTGTGAGCGATCTTCCACCTCCGTCCTGCTCCCTGATGGTGTTCGGGACAGAAAAAGCCAGACCCCAAAGCCCTGTAGCATCCAAGTGGCCTCTCTGTTGGGCCCCCAGGGTCCTGCTTCTCAGGCTGCCACCTCCAGTCCTCTGTCTGAGGGAGGTTGGGCAGCCTCACGGGCTTTGGCAGGTAAGGTAGAGTCCAACTCGAAGGGAGGAAATGCCAAGGAGGCGGGCTGGGAGAGGCGGCAGTTCTTTTTCCTGACTCACAGACACGGCCGACTCTTGAACCCAACACACCCACTATATAGAAGGAGAGACTGAGGCCAGAAGAGGCCAAGTCTCATGCAAAGGCAGGGCCGAGCAGGAGCAGGCCTGGGGGGATGTACAGGACAGGTGGCGGGGTGGGGATAGGGGGTGCCAGGAGGATGGGACCACAAGGAGTCAGGACAAAAAAGGGTCCCAGGTTCCTGCTGACCCCAGTGCAGTGGCCTGAGGATCAGGATCCGAGAGACCCAACCCAGAGGGCGGCCAGACTCTATAGGGCATTTGAGCCTGGCTCTCCGCTGTCCCATTCACCCAATCACCATGGAATATCCACCACCTGATTTTGCATCTCAGCTCTGCTATTTGCTGTGTGACTCTGGGCAGGTCAGGAGCCTCCCTGAGCCTCAGCAACTCTGTGTGTCTTCAAAGGCATTGTGGGGCTCTGGGGAGAAAGTGACAGATTTTAGATGGAACAAATTATTTATTGTTATGCCAAGCTTGATTCCTCTGCTCCCAACCAACCTCCAAGCCACACACCGGCCTCCCCAGCCAGCCTCTCTGCCTCTCCTTCCATTTCCTTGAAGAGGTGGCCGCCAGGCAGGGCCAGAGGTAGCTGATGGGCGGGCTGGTGGGGCCCCGGTCTGTCCAGGGCAATGGTCAAGAACATAAACTTTGAACCCAGTGGATGTAGAATCTAAGGCTGGCTGGGCCGTGCAGAACTGGGGGTCCTTGGGCAAATCACTGCGAACCTCCGCTTCTCCATCCTTGCTGTGACTCGAGAATAGGACCGGTCTGCAACCTATCGGGAAAGGTCCGATCCATCACACCAGAAGGAAAACACTGCTCCAGGGGGCTTGTGATGTAAGGATGATTTCTTACCGTGGATCCTGGTTGGAAAGTTGGGTAGCCCGTGGGCTGAGACGTGGGGTTGGTACAGGGCTTGGCCCACCCAGCCTCAGAGCAGGGGCCTATGAGTCTGGACCCTCACATGGGTCTCAGGCTGGGCCAGATGCCAGCTGTCCAGTTGCTCTGGAATGAGCCCAGTGCAGCCTTCATCCTGCCCTGGCAGCAGGTCCGTGTGGGCAGTTGCTGACTCTCTGTTTGTTGCTCAGGGTGGAGTTTGTCAAAATGGCCAGTGAATTCGATGCTGTGAACTTGGGCCAAGGCTTCCCCGACTTCCCACCCCCAGACTTCGCTGTGGAAGCCTTTCAGCACGTCCTCAGCAGCGACTTCATGCTGAACCAGTACACCAAGGCATTTGTGAGTCTCCCGACCCCGTCCGGACCCCCGGGACACGGGTCTCAGCCCTGAGGGAGGAAGCGGCAGAGCCCTGGGAATTCAATGTGGCCACGGTTTAGTGTTCATGGAGTCTCCTCTGTTTCAAGCCCTGGGACAGCTCACAGTCTGGGGCAGACAAAAAAAACAAACAAACAAAACTGTGAGCCAGGACGTTATGGTCTAGTAGGAAAAGCAGACTCAAACAAACAAACAAACAAAGGCAGAAAGCAAAGGCGGTTGATATGCTGTGATACAGGAAGATGGGGTGCTGTGGGAGCAGGGGGAAATCGGGAGATTAGGGAAGCCTTCCTGGAAGAGGTAACACCTAAGCTAAATCCTGAAAGACAACAAGCTGCTGACCGATTTGACTCTAAATCCAAACTCTGTTAGGAAAGGTCAGAGAGTAAAGTATCTGCCAGTCTTTGGAATAAAGCAATGAATGAATCTTTTTTTAAATTTTTAATGTTTATTTATTTTTGAGAGAGAGACACAGAGTGTGAGTGGGGAAGGGGCAGAGAGAGAGGGAGACCCAGAATCTGAAGCAGGCTCCAGGCTCTGAGCTGTCAGCACAGAGCCTGATGCGGGGCTCGAACTCATGAACTGTGAGATCATGACCTGAGCTGAAGTCAGCCGCTTAACCCCAGTGAATGATTCGTAAATGCTGGTATGCGTGGGAATTGCCTGGAGGGAGGGTCCCTCCAGATCCGCCATTCAGAGGTGATCTTGGCCAACAGTTTGCTACTTTGTTGAAGAGTGTTTAGACTTTTAAACTTTAACTTTTTAAAGTGCTTATGTAAACCCACACACACACACACACACACACACACACACACACACACCCCCTAACATGTGAGATTTGCATTTTTTGATACAAATGGACTCATAAAATGTCCTGTAGCCTGTTTACTTCACTAAGCATCATGTCATGGACAACTTTCCATGTCAGAAGAGCCTCATTCTTATTAATGGCCACAAAATATTCCATTGCTTAGCGGTGCCATAATTTATTTAACTGGCGCTGCACTGACGGACTGGTTTGGACCTCTCACAGTTATAATCAGTGGCACAGTGAATATTTCTGCAAACATATCTTGGTACACACGAGTGTTTCTCTTAGACAGATTCCTGGAAGTAAAACTAGAGAATCAGAGGGTGTAAGCACGTAAGCATGTGGTGCATATTGTCAAATCACCTTCCAAAAAGGCTTACACCCATCCGCACCAACAGAATGGTTGCGGACCTGGCAGGAAATTCATCTGTAAAGAGACAACCCATTTGTCTCATGCTCTTGCCGATCTTTTTAATATTGATACTATATTCTTATAATATTAGAGCCATATTTCACTGTTGCTTTTCTTTGCTTTTCCTCAATTCTATGTGCACTGGGCATCAAGACTTTTTCGTTCATGACCTATCTCATTTTTTTCATTTAGGTATATATCTTAGTCTTGTTGTTTTGTAAGAGCTCTTTGTATATTAAACATCTTACCTCCTTCTCTTAACTTGCAATGCTTTCTTTTATTTTTGCTCATGGTGTATTTTCCTGTACAGAAAATTTTGTGTGGCCTAATTTGATTTCGTGAGTTATTTAGTTAAGTTCTAAACCTAGGGTTTCAGTCACCTGGCTTAGCCCTGAGTGTTTTTTATAAGCACCCTTGGCAAACAAGTGTACGGATCTAACCTTCCTCTCAAAGCAGGGTGCTTCCAAAGCCCTAACGTAAAGGCCTGATCCTGCACCTCAACCGTACATGACCCTGAATACCTCATTTCCTGTCTCTGAGTCTCTGTTTTTCTACCTGGGAAATGGCGGGGGTCACCTAACACGTGTCTTGCGAGGCTGCTGGGACTGTCTGATGGCAGGAACGTCCTTCTTAAACGGAAGCTGTGGAGCTGCCACTACTGTGGCTCTGTTGGACCCTGCTCCGTGAGGGCACGCCCTCTGCCTGCGTGTCCACCAAAGCCCGGCTCTGGGCATTGGGCCCATGCAGAACAGGCTTGATGAAGGAACTCACTGTACTCGCCAGCCAACTTTGCCTCAGGCCTGTTGCTGGAAAGTTCTAGAATTGCCTGGATGCAGCAGAGCGGGAGGGTGGGCCCCGTCCAAGCCAGGGGGCTGACCACGGCTGCCCTGGCAGGGTTACCCACCCCTGACAAAGACGCTGGCAAGTTTCTTTGGGACGCTGCTGGGACAGGAGATAGACCCGCTCAAGAACGTGCTGGTGACTGTGGGTGCCTATGGGGCCCTGTTCACGGCCTTCCAGGCCCTGGTGGAAGAAGGAGACGAGGTGAGTGAGCGAGGCTCGGGCCGGGTGGGGATCGGTACTGACCCCTACTAATCGGATCCTTCTACTAGGTCATCATCATTGAGCCCTTTTTTGACTGTTACGAACCCATGACATTGATGGCGGGGGGTCGTCCTGTGTTTGTGACCTTGAAGCCGGTGAGGACGCTGGTTGGGGTGTGGGTAGGCAGAGGGCTCCCAGGAGTGTGCTGTGTTGGTCCCTGGGAGGTGGGAGAGAAGGAGGGAAGTTAAGGAGGCCAGTTTCTCCAGGATGGGGGAGGGGTATCCAGAGTCCCCCAGGAGAGCGGGACTGTGGGAAGGAGGGCCAGATCCCTGGAGCTGAATGTCAGGTTGGTGATTATTGCCACCAACTCCCACCTCCTCTTACAGGGTCCCACTCAGGACGGGGAGCTGGATTCCAGTAGCAACTGGCAGCTGGACCCCACAGATCTGGCCAGCAAGTTTACCTCGCGTACCAAAGCCCTAATCCTCAACACCCCCAACAACCCTGTGGGAAAGGTACCTCTTTCCAGAGATCCCTCCAGACTGGGTTCATGGCTTTGCTGTGTTGGGGGCCTCAGTTGCTTCATCTGTGAGATGGGAGGCCAAGCTGTCATGAGCTCTTGAGGACCGAGGTCCCAGAGACAGGGGCAGGGGTCCCCAGGGGAGGCACGAGCACTGGCTGGTGCAGCAGGCTGGGGGCCTCCATGACTGCCCTGAGATGCCGGGACCTTGAACTCCCCTTTCGGAGTGCGTCCTCCTGTGCGAAATGGGGACATGACCGAACCGGTGTCGAGGAAAATCGTCTTCAGCTGGGCAGCCTCAGACCCCACAGGTGAGGGCTCCGTCCCACGAGGCTGCCCACCCTTCAGACGCGAGCCCCAGTCCAGTTGTCACGTGTGCTTCTGACACGCTATAAATTTGAGGTTCCCACCACCCCCTCCTCAGGGTCTATTAATTTGCTAGTGTGGCTCACAGAACTCGGGGAAACTCTGACTTGGGTTTGCCAGTTTACTGAAGGAGGTGAGACAGGAGAGGGCAGCCGGATGAAGAGATGCACAGGGCGAGGTGTGGGAGGGTCCCGAGGTGCTTGCACGCCACCCTCCCCGTTTAAGGATGTGTTCACCCACCTGGAAGCTCTCCCATCTGTGTTGTCAGGACTTTATGGAGGCTTCCTCACCTCGGCACGATCGGTTATCATAACCCCATTTCCAGCCGTCTGCTCCCTGGAGGATACAGGTGGGGCTGAAACTTCCAAGCTCCTAATCGCAGCCCCATCTTTCTGGCAACTGGCCCCATCCCAGAGCCACCCCGACGCCTACCCAGCATGTCACCTCGCTAGATCAGGAAACACCTCCAGTGCCCTTATCACTTAGGAATCTACGAGGGTGTCAGGAGCCCTGTGTCAGGGACAGGTGGGGGTCAAAGATCAAGTATCAGAACGAGATACGCTCCTGGCGCTCCTGGCACTGAGAAATTTACAAGGGTTTTAGGAGCTCTGACCCGGGAACCTGGTGCGGAGACTCCTTTGTCTATTTTCTGTTAATTTCGCAGCAGACCTTGCAGGGTGAGTGCTGCCAGGATTCAATAAAACGGGGTGGCTTTGGCAGTATCCTTTCATCCCGCTGAGCAGGCCTCTCTGTTCGGGGTTGGTCCCCACAGGTGTTCTCCAAGGAGGAACTGGAGCTAGTGGCCAGCCTGTGCCGGCAGCATGACGTGATTTGCATCACTGACGAGGTCTACCAGTGGCTGGTCTACGACGGGTACCAGCACGTCAGCATCGGTGAGCCACGCCGGCCGGGGTGCCTGCGTCTCCCCCTCGACATCGTGGTGGGGTCTGGAGCCCGATCTGGGAGTCAGTGCAGGCCCGGTGACTTGGGCCCATGGGTGTGGAGCCACACTAGCCGTGTGGCCTCACCTCTCTGGAAACAGGCTGGCCCAGTGGCTCTGCCTCCAAGGCTGTCATGAGGATGAGCTAAGTAAGTTTGGTAAATGGCTTAGCACATAGAGTCCAGAGTGTGGAGAGCCCGCGCACCCTTGGAGGGGGGGCCCCAGGCACCCCCCCCTCCCCTTCCCCTCACCCCCGTCTCAGCAGCTGCTCTCTTTGACCTTGAGCAGCCAGTCTTCCTGGCATGTGGGAACGCACCCTGACCATCGGCAGCGCTGGCAAGACCTTTAGCGCCACTGGCTGGAAGGTGAGTCGACGGAGGGTAGGGGCACCACGTCCACGCCACGGTCCTGGGCAGGCGAGGCTGTGCACGCTGGGAACTGAGAAGGGGGGGTGTGAGACCCTAAAGGGCCTCACCGCCTCCCTGTGTTCCTGGTCCAGGTGGGCTGGGTCCTGGGCCCCGATAGCCTCATGAAACACCTGCGCACGGTCCATCAGAACTCTGTCTATCACTGTCCCACGCAGGGTCAGGTGAGGAGAGGCAGGGGACGCCCGCTGCCGGAGGGCCGGGAGGGGCAGCGACGGAACCCAGGCCGGCCTCAGGGCCGGCTCAGCCCCAGCCTGTCTGCCCACCCCCCTCCCCAGGCGGCCGTCGCCCGGAGCTTCGAGCACGAGCAGCTTCACTTTGGCCAACCCGGCAGCTACTTTGTGCAGTTCCCACGGGCCATGCAGCGCGCCCGGGACCGCATGATGCACAGCCTGCAGTCTGTGGGCCTGAAGCCTGTGGTGCCTCAGGGCAGCTACTTCTTCATCGCAGACATCTCGGACTTCAGTGAGCAGCACTGGCCGGGCCGGGCGGGGACTGGTGGGGGGGTTGGGAAGGGGGCGCTGGAGGCCGCACAGGGCTCAGCGTGGCTTCGGTCCCCCAGAGAGCAAGATGCCCGACTTGCCCGGAGAGGTGGATGAGCCCTACGACAGACGCTTCGTCAAGTGGCTGATCAAAAACAAGGTGGGCCTGGGGCGCCTGGGTGGCTCCGTCTCTTAAGCGTCTGACGCTTGGTTTCTGCTCGGCTCGTGATCTCATGGTTCTGAGTTCAAGCCCCATTTCAGGCTCTGTGCTGACAGTGCAGAGCCCACTTGGGATTCTCTCTCACTTCCTCTCCCTCTGCTCCTCCTGCACTCTCTCTCTCTGTCTCTCTTTTAAAAAACTTAAAAAAAATAACAAGGTGGCAGGACTGGCTGGTCCAGTCAATAAAGTGTGCAATCCTTTTTTTTTTAAGACTTCTTTTTTCTTATTTTTTAAAATGCTAATTTTTTTTTAATTTTAGAAAAAGAGAAAAAAAGAGTTGGGGGGGTGGGGAGAGAGAGAGAGAGAGAGAGAGAGAGAGAGAGAGAGAGAGAGTGAGAGTGTTTCAAGCAGGCTCTGTGCTGAGCATGGACCCTGACATGGGACTCAATCCCACAACCCTGGGATCGTGGCCTGAGCCAAAATAAGAATTGGACGCTCAACCGACTAAGCCACCTAGGCACTCCCAAGTGTGTGCCTCTTGATCTCAGGGTTGTGAGTTCGAGTCCCACATAGAGTATAGAGATTACTTCAACATAAAATCTTAAAAAAAAAAAAGATCAAGGTGAACCAGACTCTGCCAGGGCACCTGTGTGTGGTTGTACAGGCTGAGCCCAAATCCAGCCCAGCCTCTGCCCTCAGCCCAGGTACATGGGCGTGTCTGTGTCTGTCTGGATTCTGCAGAAGAACACCGTGCCGGCCTCGGCCTCCCATCCAAGGAGGGGCGCAGAGCTGGCTCATTAACTCCGAGCTCAGCCAGCTTCCAGCTCTGATCTCAGGCTTATTTTCTCTCTCGCTCTGCGCTAACCTGCCACATGGTGCACGCCTCTCACAGCCTCCATCTCCCTTCCCTGCCTGCTCTGGGGAGGGACCGAGAACCGTGCTCTGGGACTCTTGTCCTCGGACCTTGACACAGCTCTGGAAGGGGCTCCACTGACACTTCCTTCCTTCCCCACCCCATCGAGGGACGCTCTCTGCCCCCAGATGTCCCAGCCCCCGAGGACGGTCATGCTGTGGGGCCGTGCTGACGTGGGCTTCCTCGTCCGCAGGGCTTGGTGGCCATTCCGGTCTCCACCTTCTACAGCGTGCCGCATCGGAAGCTCTTTGACCACTACATCCGCTTCTGCTTTGTGAAGGTAAAGGATGGGGGCTTAAAGGGAGAGGAGGGTCCCTTCCCGCTCCCCGCGGCCCGCCACTAGCGAGGGGAGAGGGGCTGGACCGACCTGTGTTGGTGCAGGATGAGTCCACGCTCCAGGCCATGGACGAGAAGCTGCAGAAGTGGAAGAGTGAACTCAGGCCCTGACATCGCCTGCCTGGCCCTGCCCCACCCGGTTGCTGCCGGCTCTGCCTTTGTCCGGGTTTCAGCCATTCCCAGGTTGGGCGTAGATGGAGCAGGGCCCCTTTCTCTGTGACACAGGATGTCCCCGGGGAGGAGCCCACCTTCTTGATCTTGGTCGATTCGGGAACATTGCCACAGTGCCTGTATTCCTGTCGTGGTGGTGACGTGGACCTGACCTGGGCCTCTCCCTGCTCCTCCCTGGGTCGGGTCACACAGTCCCGGGCGCCCTCTGTATTTTCCCCAGTCTCGTCTGAGACTCAACGGTTAGAGTCCAACAGTGTGCTGGCCTTGAGTCCCAGCCCAGCCCCGGCCCCAGCCCAGCACCGGCCCCGGCCCTGCACCGGCCCAGCCCCGGCTCTGGCCCGAGCCCTGCACCGGCCCCAGCCCTGCACCGGCCCCGGCCTGGCCCCAGCCAAGGTTCTAGCATCCCTCCCTTTCCTTATTTAACCTTCACTTTGGGAAGCTGTCTTGAGGTTTGAGTCCCCAAGCCAGTACTTTTCACCCATAATAAAGTTTTAAGTTATTTAGACCCTTATTTGCTACTTCTCTCTGCTTCACACCCTCATGCTGATCGCCAACGAGGAACTGGTTAGAACGGAAGGCACCTTGGGCACCTGGCTGGCTCAGTCAGTAGAGCATGCGATTCTTGATCTCCGAGTTCTGAATTCAGGCCCCACATTGGGCATGGATCCTGTTTTATTTATTTATTTTTAAATTTTTTAATGTTTTCATTTATTTTTGAGAGAGAGAGAGACAGTGCTAGTAGGTGAGGGTCAGAGAGAGAGGGAGACACAGAATCTGAAGCAGGCTCCAGGCTCTAAGCTGTAGCACAGAGCAGGGCTCGAACTCACAAACCATGAAATCATGACCTGAGCCAAAGTCGGACAGACGCTTAACCCACGGAGCCACCCAGGCACCCCGGATACATTTATTTATATAGGAACATATGATACAAGAAAACATTATTTGCTGTTTGTCCTTGGTTCCTGGCACAGAGCTCCTAAAACCCTTGGAATTAATTCCCTGCGCAATAAGACTCATCCTTTTTTACTCATACATAATAAGCCCCTTTGACTATGTCTTTAGTGGGTCAGAACTTTCAGTACCAATCCTTGAGGGAGGGGAAACAGACTGAACGTCCAGTTCAGTCCCTTGGCCTGTGGTTTAATGGATCGTGTGTATGGAACAGACCCCCCCCCCCTGCCCCACAAAAACCCTGAATCAGTGAGGCTCAAGGAGCTTCTGGGTTGGTGACCACATCTGATGAGCTGGGAGGGAGGTGCATCAGGAGCCCGCATGGAGTTCTTCGTCCCCTGAGACCTTACTCTCTGTAGCTCTCCCCGTGGCTGTTCTTGTCTTGTATCAATTTTTTTTTTTTAAGTAGGCTTCATGCCCAGTGCAGAGCCCAATGCGGGGCTTCAACTCACGACCCTGAGATCAAGACCTGAGCTGAGATCAAGAGTCAGACACTTTCTTTTTTTTAATGTTTATTGATTTTGGGGGGGGGAGGGGCAGAGAGAGGGCAGGAGGGGTACTGAGGATCTGAAGTGGGCTCTGTGCTGACAGCAGACAGCCTGATGTGTGGCTGGAACTCACGAACCGCATGATAAATCATCTGAGCTCAAGTCTGACACAAGATGATGACCTGAGCCAACTGAAGCTTAACTGACTGAGCCACCCAGGAGTCCCAACACTGTATCCTTTATAATGAAACTGTAACTGTTAAGTGTAGCACCTTCCTGAGTGCTATGAACCATTTCAGGGAATTACTGAACTCCAGGCAAATGGTGGAAATGCCCAAATCTGTAGTCATCCAAGCAGAAGTAGGGGTAGCCTAGAGACGCCACTTGCTGATGGCATTTAAAGTGGGGGGCAGCCTTGTGGGACTGAGCCCTCAACCTATGGGATCTGCGCCAACTCTAAGTACCTATTATCAGAATTGAATTGAAGTGTGGGTCACCCATGTGGTGTCAGAGAATTGCTGTCGGAACACATTTTGAGCCAGGCGTGGTACACGCCCCTCCTGCCCTGTCCAAGCTGTGACTTGCTACTACCACAGTTCCAAAGTCAAGATTGTGGAACAGAATGCCATCTCAGAGGTTCTGGCTTGGAGCCCCTGTGCACATGCAGAGCCTGACGGCATGGGACAGGGCCATAGATCTCACATGGAGAACACCCCAACCAAACATTCAGAGCCCATCCAAAATCGGCCAAAGCCCATGTCTGTGACTCTACAGAAGTTTGAGATCTCAGACTGAGTAACCTCAGCCAGCCTGAGAGGGCAGATCTGACTTAGATGAATAATCAGACAGTGAAAGGAGTAAATGGTAGAATAAACACAACCCTTGTAATGTCAACACATACAGTGAATTTGAAATTAATCTTTCCTCGGGGCACCTGGCTAAACTTACAACTTTTTTTTTTAATGTTTCATTTATTTTTGAGAGCGAGAGACAGACAGACAGACAGACTACGAGCATGGGAGGGGCAGAGAGAGAGGGAGACACAGATTCCAAAGCAGGCTCCAGGCTCTGAGCTGTCAGCACGGAGCCCGACTCGGGGCTCAAATTCGTGAACTGCAAGATCATGACTTGAGCCTCAGTGGCATGCTCAACCGACTGAGCGACCCAGGCGCCCTAAAACATGACTCTTCATCTTGGGGTTGTGAGTTCAAGCCCCATGTTGGGCCTAGGGCTTACTTAACAAAATGAAACAGTGAAAAAAACAATTTCTCCTCTCTTCATTTGTAAGCTCTAGATCAGCATCCACTTTTGCGTACCATCGTGTCCCTGTTGGTTACCAGAGGGTGTGCCAGCTTCAAGATAGGCTCTGCTCCATAACTATTGGTTGATTGAATACATATCGGCTCCAATTTATTAACTTAAAAAAGATAGCAAAGCTCATTTATTGCTGACAGGAGGGCAAATGGTACAGTCGCTTCGAAAGCGTGGCAGTTGTTTACAAAGCTAAGCATAGTCTTAACTGTAGGAACCAGGATTGGGTTCCCAACTGTTTATCCAAGTGAGTTGAAGATTCATGTCCATACAAAAACCTGCACATGAATGTTTATAGCAGCTTTATTTATAACTGGAAGCAATAAAATGTCCTTCAGAAGATGAATGGATAAACTGTGGTATATCCATGCAATGGAATGGTCTCCAGCAACAGAAAATAAGTGAGCTATTAAGCCACGAGAAAAAAAATGACAGAAACTGAAATGCATGTTGCTTCATGGAAGGGTATCTGAGAAGGCTGCTTACCTTCTGATTCCAACTATTACGACATTAGGAAAGACAAAACTACGGAGACGGTAAAAAAGATTAGTGGTTGGGGCGCCTGGGCGGCTCAGTCGGTTAAGCATCTGACTGGTTCCAGTCATGATCTTGTGGTCTGTGAGTTCGAATTCAGCTTCAGGCTTTGTGCTGACAGCTCAGAGTCTAGAGGCTGCTTTGGACTCTATGTCTCCCTCTCTCTCTCTCTATCTCTGCCCCCCCCTCAAAAACAAACATAAAAAAAAAAAAGAATAGGGGAAAATGGGGGAGGGGGTGAAAGGGTTATATGGGAACTCTGCTATGTGCTCAGTTTTTGGTAAACAAATCTATTCTAAAAAATAAACTCTCTTGGGGTGGGGGAGGGGGAAAATGGGTGATGGGCATTGAAGAGGGCACTTGGGATGAGCACTGGATGTAAGCCAATTTGACAATAAATTATATTTTAAGAATAAGTAAAAATAAATAAATAAATAAATAATGAAGTCTCTTATGAGTGCCAGACTGGCTCATTCCGGAGAGCATTTGACTTGACCTCAGGGTCACGAGTCCATGGGGCTTAAATAAATAAATAAATACACTGAAAAAATTTTAAGAAGTCTGTTAATGAAAAGGGAGAGAAAACGAACGAATCTATAAAAGAATTGGATGAAATTATCTCCAAGGTCATTTTCAGCTCCAACTCACACTCCAGCTCTGGGCCTAGGGTCCCCATGTTAGGTAAAATCAAGATGAGTTTTGAGCGCCGCTCGTGCTGAAACGGAGAGCGGCTCGAACCGTCCAAGGGTCCAGGACAACACTGCACAAGCTGCCCCTTTGGTCCCCAAGCCCTCCGCGATGAGACCACCCCCCAAAACTCGCCCCCAATTCGCTGCGCGGGCTCAACGCAGCCCACGCGCCTGCTGGGCAAGCAGATGCCTAGGCCACGCCCCTGCGCACCCTTGGCTCTCCGATTGGACGACTGGGAAGAGGTGTGGCCGGAAGGGGTGGGTCTGTTTGGCAGGGCGTGGCCGACGGTGTGCGGTGAACATGGCGGAGCGTGTCAAGAAGAGGCCCTGCGGCCCGGTAGGTGGCGGGAGACGCGGTCCCGGGCAGGACCGGGGGTGGGTGCGCGAGGACGAGCCGCGTGGGAGCCCGTGGTGAGGGGGTGCCGTGCTTCCCGTTCCCTGCTTGTCGCTGACCCGAGGCCGGAAGCCCCGGGGTGCCGCATGCTCGTGGCCGCGTGCTCCCTTGCCTGGATGAGAACCGGTGGTGGGTGCCGGGCCGGGACAACGGCAGGTAACCCATTGCTGAGCCCCCTTGCGGCTACTCTGCCCGGATTCCGGAAGTTGGACCCTGCCCTCCGTCTCTTTTCGTGGCGTATCTTCTGACTCCCAGGGGGACAGCAAGCAGGTTCTCCTTCCCTGAGCCTGTTTCCTCTCCTCTCCTTTGAGACCTCATTCAACAACTCATTGGGTGCTTACTATGTGTCAGACCTGGTATTAGGCACAAGGGGATAGCAGGTTCCTGCCCTCCGATGCTAACGCTGGGGTGGCAGAGTGGGGGCATTCCTCACCACCCCCATTTTGCAGGGAGAGGGCAACTTCGGAGCAGAAAGTTGGACACACATCCCTGTCTCAGTTGTGATCATTCAGCCTCACTCCTACCTTCCTATTTCTTCTCCAGGGTGAACATGGCCAAAGGATTGAGTGGCGAAAATGGAAGCAACAGAGTAAGGAAGGGGTGGGGGTGGGGGGTGGGAGATCCTCTGAATCTTGCCGGATGCCACTCCAGCAGTGCACTGCTGAACCCTGGGGAGAGCCACTGGGTTGGTCCGCTCTGGGTCCCACAGCATCCAGCATGGGAAAGAAGGGGCCAGAAGCCCGTAAGGCTCCACTGACTGCTCACTAAAGGGTGCTAGAGAGCCCAGGCTGAGCCCTGCTGAGACGCCACCGTCTCCTCCACTGCTCCACGACGCTGTCCCTCCAAGCCCTCTCCCCGCCACCAATCCAGATGTCCTCTTATCCAGAGAAAGAGGAGAAAAAGAAATGGAAGGACCTCAAGCTGATGAAAAAACTGGAGCGGCAGCGGGCTCAGGAAGAAGAGGCAAAGCGCCAGCAGGAAGAAGAGGCAGGCGCACAGAGGGAGGACCAGGGTGAGCAGGCCGGGTCCTGGGCAGGGCCGCCGGTGTCCTTTCTGGAAGGGACCTTAGGGGATCCAGCCATCTTGTCCCAATGGAGACACTGAGGCCCAGAGCATGGGAGAGACCCGGAAAACTGAGTCCTAACCTCCCACTTAGGTAGGTTTAAATGCTGTGGACAAGTGTCACGTATCATGACATCATCATGATGGTTGTTTTTCAGTTTTTCGCTGAGCGCTTAGTGTGCTTTAATTTAGCTTTTCATTTACTTATTTTGATTTTACTTTTTTAAATTTTTTTTAATGTTTATTTCTTTCTGAGAGAGAGAGACGGAGCACGAGCTGGGGAGGAGCGGAGAGACACAGAATCCAAAGCAGGCTCCAGGTTCTGAGCTACCAGCACAGAGCCCAACTCGAGGCTTGAACTCGCAAACTGTGAGATTATGACCTGAGCCAAAGTTGGACCCTTATCTGACTGAGCCACCCGGGTGCTCCATTATGTTTTGTTTTGCTTTTTAAAGTAAACTCTGCCCAATGTGGAGCTTGATCTCATGACTCTGATATCAAGAGTTACATGCTTTACTGACTGAGCCAGCCAGGGTGCCCCTTATTTTGATTTTATAATAAGAATTTGGGTTTTTTGCCGGGGGTGGGGGGGGCGGGCGCCTGGGCAGCTCAGTCAGTGGAACGTCAGTTGACTCTTGG
>NC_043712.1:6464506-6472563 GCF_006229205.1 Suricata suricatta
AAATAAACATCTTTAAAAAAGAAACAATTTTTTAAAAAAGATTTGTCTTTTTATATCATTAAATAGTATGTGTCCAAAACAGTCTCTCCTAGGGCGCCTAGGTGGCTCAGCCAGTTAAGCATCTGAGTCTTGGCCTCAGCTCAGGTCATGATCTCACAGTTCATGGGACTGAGTCCTGCGTCTGCTGTGAGCACAGAGCCTGCCTTGGATTTTCTCTGTCTCTGGCCCTGTACTATTCGTGCACATGCTCGCTCTCTCTCTTTCTCAAAAGAAATAAAAATAAAATCTCCCTCCCCCCAAAATACAGAAAACTATAAGGAAGAAAGAAAACATGGCAGTGGAAGTTTCTCCAGATGTTACGTTACACCTGCTTACGCACATGCAGAGAATATACTGATATAGTTTATAAAAGTGAGACCACTTTACCCATGAGCGTCTGGACCTGCTGTTTCTCATCCCACTTTCTAGCCTGGGTGTTTTTGACATCAGTACATCTGGATCTGCCCCCAACAAATTGTCTTTTCTCCTTGTTTAGACCCAAACCTCAGGAGGGCTAGGGCATCATAACATAACCCCTAAGCCCGTTGGTAACCAGTGATGAGGGGACATTGGGGACAGAAACTGAGCACATCAGCTCTTTTACACCCCAGGGAAGCCGTTCTTGGGTGTTCCCTCATGTGGCTCCCATTGGACGACTCCGGGGTGGGGGAGAGCCTGGCGGTCCTTCTAGAGCGAGACAGCCTGAACCCACACCTGCGCCATCTTGCTTTTTGTGTGACCTCGGGCCACATATTTGACCTCTCTGGCCCACAGGTTCTCCACGTCTCGATGGGTATCCTGGTTATACTTTTTAGGGTTATTGAGTAAATGCACACATATAAAGCTGCCGATAATAGTTCTCTTTATTTATCCCCATTTGACAGCTGGAAACGGAGGCAGTAAGGGGCGGAGCCAACATAAGAACTTAGGCCAGTGTGTCTAACCAGTCCCCAGTCTTGCCCAGGGGTGTGCCCTGCTCACAGGAGCCTTGGAGACCACAGGGTCCATCTTCCTCCGGGGGAGATTGAGGCCTGGGAACGGGAGTTGGATCTATTTTGCTGACCTCAAAATTCCTCCTGGAAAGAAAGTTCTCTCACCCTGAGCCCTGGGATTAGAGGAAGAGAGGGGAGAGCACAGCCCTGGCCTCTCTGACTGACCACGAGCAACCCTCCCCTGCCCAGGCCGGCCCTACACCCTGAGCGTGGCCCTGCCAGGCTCCATCCTGGACAACGCCCAGTCGCCGGAGCTCCGCACCTACCTGGCTGGCCAGATTGCCAGGGCCTGCACCATCTTCTGCGTGGATGAGATTGTGGTGTTCGATGAAGAAGGCCAAGATGCCAAGTGAGGAACCAGCCAACAGGGCCCCAGGGCGCAGGGAGCCGGGAGGGGCTGCTAGGGTTGGCTTTGCTTCCTTCTTATCGCTGCCTACTTGCCTGGGCTGGGAAAGGTCTGAAATGCCCCCCAGTGAATCTGGCGGGAAGAGTCACAAAGCAGGAGACCTCAGAGGTCAGATTGGGTGGAGGAGCTCTGGCAGGGAGCACAGTAGGCTCTGGAAGCCCTCTCTCTCTCTCCAGGACTGTGGAGGGTGAATTCAGGGGCGTCGGCAAGAAGGGGCAGGCGTGCGTGCAGCTGGCCCGGATCCTACAGTACCTGGAGTGTCCGCAGTAAGGGGGTGAAGGGCAGACCGGCCTGCATGTGGTGAGGTGGGGAGGGTGGTCAAGGTGCAGGTCAGGCAGGACGTGGCCTCCCCTGGGAACTTTCTGAGGTCTGTGTTCTTTACTAGGTACCTAAGGAAAGCGTTCTTCCCCAAGCACCAGGATCTCCAGTTTGCAGGTAAGGCTGGGGGAGGTGGGGGCTGCCCCTCGTTTCCCATGGATCATCCCCCAGATCCTGAGAAACTGCGGCACGTTTGGGAGAGCTGCCCCAAGCAAGGCGGCAAGCAGCAGGTGTGTGACCTGGAACTTGGAACTCCATACCGCTGCATGCTTTTGCACCCCCTTCCCCGCCCTGACAGGGCTTCTGAACCCCCTGGACAGCCCTCACCACATGCGTCAGGATGAGGAATCCGAGTTCAGAGAAGGCATCGTGGTGGACCGGCCCACCCGGCCAGGCCACGGGTCCTTTGTCAACTGCGGCATGAAGAAGGTAGGACTTGGGAGGGTGGGTGAAGACACAAGTTGGGGACACGCCCTGGCTACGGAGGGCAGGGAGGCTCATGTGAGTGGGGAGCCCTGGACCCAGGCATCTGTGCCTGGAATTCCCCCGATGGCAGGTTTCGGCCAGAGAAGTGTCCCGAAACAGGGCTCAATAGATAAAGCCAGGAACCAGTGGACGGCTTCTTGAAAAGGAAGTGAACAGGAGATAGTTCTCGTTCTTAAACCGAGCCCACCCCAGCCCTGAATCCCTCTGGGGCGGCTCCAGGGAGGACACAGACCCACGCTGGGCACACTCCTCGGCCACCTGGCTCTGCTCAGGTCTCCTGGAGTCAGAGACAAACACTTCCATGTGTGGGACCCCTCCCCGCAAAACAGAGCAGACCAGAAGTGACTGGCTAAAAGCAGAGCAGGATGAGTCAGGCCCAGACGAAAGGAAGAAACATGAGAAACCTCTAAAGGGAAAGAAAGAGCCCCGTATCCTGAATTCGGAATTGGCATGAAACGCGGACATCCGTGGTCCATTTACCTCATGCGGGGCCCTGGGCACTCAAACAGTCGCTGTTGTTTATGGAGGGTTTCCTAGTTGACAGATGAAGAGAGTGAGGCCCCGAGAGGTTACGTGGCCGGTTCAAACTGCTATAGCTAGGAAGTGGCATGGCCACTTCTGTTCAAAGCAGAGACGGGATTTCGTCTCATGAAACACTGTCTACTCTGTGCCAGGCCCAGAGCATCCGTCTCCACCTAGTGTCCTGGGGTAGTCATTTTGCAGGAATGGTCTCTTGTGAGCAGGACTGGCAGGTGCCACAGAAAGGGGGCGGAGGTTGACCTGGAGCCCTTAGGTACCTGGCCAGCCTCCTCCCCCTATTCACCCACATAAGGGAGAGCAGTGACCCCTGCTGGTCCTGTGGGGAATAGCACCCATTTCTCCGGGCTTCTCCCCAGGAGGTGAAGATTGATAAGAACTTGGAGCCTGGACTTCGGGTGACAGTGCAGCTGAACCAGAAGCAGCTCCCAGGTATCTGGAAACTTCCCAGCCTGGCCGGCATTTGGGCTCGGAGCCGCCGCCTTCCACCTCCTTGTCCCTCACCCCATCTTCACAGCCTCTCTGCTTCCTCTCCAGAAAGCAAGACCTACCGGGGCAAAGTCGTGTCTTCGCAGGACCCCCGCACCAAAGCCGGTCTCTACTGGGGCTACACGGTGCGGCTGGCCTCCTGCCTCAGTAAGGACAGCGCTTCCTCCTCTGCATATCTGGCCTCTCTCTGGGAGGCCACAGAGAGCCTTGCCTGACCCAAAAGGCAGACCGAGGGCTTTGTCCTGCCACCTTCCTGTGTGGCAAATGCCTGTCCTTCTCTGGGCCTCCATCTCCCTGAGTGCACCGCCTGGAGTACTGTGAAGGACTTCTGAGGGAAAGGATCATGATCGATTAGTAATGTCTAGGATGGGAGGACCAGATAGGAGTTCTCAGAGGCCCCTCCTCCCCACCCTCCACTTGGTTTCCCCAATCTAACACAGGCATGGCCTCCCCTTGCTCAGTCCCTGACTTCCCTGGGGCAGTGGAGGGCCTGGGTGTGGCTCCCTTGCCTGAGTCCCCTTCTCCACCCCTCCACCCCAGTGTACGCACGCACATAGCCAAGTGGCCGTGGCACTGAAGTGGGACCCCCCAGTGAACTGGTCTCCTCCCCTCCCCCCAAGGTGCCGTGTTTGCTGAGGCTCCCTTCCAGGATGGGTACGACCTGACCATCGGGACATCGGAGAGGGGCTCAGATGTGGCCTCTGCCCAGCTTCCCAGCTTCAGGTGGGTACAGCCCCGGGCGGGGCGGGGTAGCCCAGGAATAGAGTTGGAAACTGTCTGCCCCGGAGTGGGGGGCGGAGCTACAGGGGCTGGGCCCCCACCGCGTAGCAGGAGGTGGGGGCTGGGCGCTCTGGGGAGCTGCACGCAGTGTGGCCTCAGGCGAGCAGTCACTGACCCCCTCCCTCCCCCGGGTGCAGGCACGCTCTTGTGGTGTTTGGGGGTCTCCAGGGGCTGGAAGCTGGCGTGGACGCCGACCCCAACCTGGAGGTGGCCGAGCCCAGTGTCCTCTTCGATCTGTACGTCAACACGTGTCCGAGCCAGGGCAGCCGCACCATCCGCACGGAGGTGAGCCCGCCCCTCCGCCTCCAGCCCCAGGCTGTCGTGGAGCCTCTGCCACCCACCGGGGGTGTGTCCAACCGGAGTGCTGCCCTTGGTGTCGTCCACTCCGCTGAGGCTGTCTCGAGCCCGTGTGCCCTGGGGTTTCCTCAGCATCTGAGTGGGTGGGGAGTTAAGAACCCCGGGCGCTGGTGCCCATCCAGTTGCTTCCAGGCTGGGTGACCCTGGCCACCCCTGCTCTGGGCCTTGGTTTCCCCAGCTGTGTGCTCCACGTCGCACTCCATGGGTGACTGGGGTGGGCAGGGCTGCCCTTCCCACTGGGCCTCACCGGTATGGGACACTATGTCCTGGGCATCCGTGGAGCTGGTGGCCGCATGAGGGAGGTCAGCACACGCAGCACCCTGTAGGCACCTGGCTTCCATTATTGTCAAAGGGCGGGGAGAGTACGTAGGTGGTCTGTCCCCAGGGGTCCTGCAGGGTCCCCCACACCCACCCCGTACTAGAGGCTGAGAACTTGCTGCCTGTCGCCTCCCCTAATCCTGACCCTGGGAGGCAGGTATGATTCTGATCATCCACACTTTAGAGGGAGACCCGGCCTGGCCCTGGCACAGCATGCAGCCAGCCGCTGGCAGGTCGGCAGGGTGAGGCTGAGCCTGGTCTGAACCGCTGAGGCGGCACTGCCAGGCAGGGAGCCGGGCCCCCGCCAGCCTCCCAGGCCCCCAGCCCGGTGCTTTACTCCTCCAGGAAGCCATCCTCATCTCCCTGGCCGCCCTGCGGCCTGGCCTCACCCAGGCGGGCACCCGGCCCAGCTGAAGGTCCCGTCCGGCCCACGCCAGCAGAGCAGCAGCGGGAAAGCCAGAGGTGCCTGGGAGGTCCCGCCGGGACCGACACAGCCACGCCTTGTCTCCGAAAATCACCACCTTTAATGCAGCCCCGCCCCCACAGTCTGGCAGGGCTACGGCCTTCACTTTGTGCCCGCACTGATGGCCTTCAGGCTGCCTGCCCGTGCCAGGATATTTGGCACGAAGAGCAGCCCCGAGGCCCGCTCGATGCTCTCGATGGGCACCAGGAAGCGCTCCAGCGGCGTCGCCTCATCCACAGGGGCGTTGGGCATCACGTAGGAGCGGAGTTCGATCTGCCCGCCTGCTGCCTCCAGGATCAGCACCTTGAAGAAGTGGGTGGGCACTGCCACGTGGTTCTTCCCGATGACCTGGTACTTCACGTAGGACTTCCCGTCAGCCTCTGTCCTGCGGGCAGACCAGAGCACTGGTTGGACCCAAGGCTGCTCCCGTGGGCCTGCCACCTCAGCTCGAGGCCTCCGCGCCCGGCTAGGCTCCCCAGGAGGCTGGGATCGCCCACCCTGTTTCCCTCGGGCCCGGCACGGGGTCAGGCAGGGTGGGTCACGGCAGTAAATGTTACCGAGAGAACCGGGCCTCGTGGACACTCGCCTTCGTTCCTGCAGACACACGCTTACGCTCTACCTCCCCTGCGGAGGGCGAGCACCAGTGGGCAAGGCGCACGACCCCGGCATTCCCAGAGCCAGCAGAGGCCCTTGTGTCCTGGCTCTGGTGACTTCCGGTCTTTCCTGTTTCAGCAGGCCATATGAGGCACTTGCTAATTACCCGTGCCTCAGCCCCTGCTCATCGCAGTGACCCCCACCCACCCCCGTTTGACTCCTAAGCCACCACGAGGTAGGCAGTGGCTATTATCTCCATTGAACAGGAGAGGACACTGAGGTCATTTGCCTTCGGCACTCCCCTAGAGACCCGGTGACGGGGCCTGGATTCCATCTCGGGCCCGTGGACTTTGCCACAGCCTTTTGCCTCCCCCATCTCAGTCTTCAGGAGGCCAGAAAAATCACTGACATGCCCACAGGAGCTCAGTCCCTTCCACCTGGGAGGCAGAGACAGGAGTGGAGGCTCAGGGTCAGGGAGACGGAGTTCGAACCCTGGCCCTGGGAGAAGGGTGAGGAGCATTGCTCCAAGCGGAGGAGACCGAAGGCAAGAGCCGGATGGAAGGTTTTCTGTCTGGGCAGAGCAGAGGCAGGTTTGGGGCCTGGTGCTCTGGGCAGGGCAGACGGTCTAGGTGGGCACCCGCAGGTCCCTGGCTATAGAAGTGGAATTAGGGGGCCTGAAGCAGGGAGCAAACAGGTGTCGAGAAACCAGATGACTTGACGTGGCACTCAGTGTGGACCCAGGGTCCAAGGCAAGCCTGGATGGTGTGAGTGGCCGGAGGGGGCCTCTAGTGAAAGGCAGGGCCTGGCATCCCCAGCCCCCACCCCACCCGCCCCCCTCGCCCACTCTAGCCTTACCTGGGCAGGAAGAGGGGCCCTGTGCACACATAGACATTTTGGTAGGTGCGGGTCAAGCTCCGGCTGTACTTTTCCAGGTTGTTCCAGGCATTCTGGTTGAGGTGGGGCACCTGGATGGAGAGGCCGGGCTCAGACTGGGGCTGGGGCCCGCCCTCCACTGCCAGGGCGGAAACTGGCACCAGGCTGCCACAGTCCAGCGGGGAGTGGGGTGGGCAAGCATGTTGAGGAAACCGAGGTTCGAGGAAGGAGAGCCTCCTTTAGGCCACCTGGTCGCGGGGCTGGAGCCAGCCAGAGCTCAGGGGGTGCTGGCCTGCCCCTACCTGGGGTGGGAGGGGCTCGCATCCCGGATCGGAAATGTTCCTCGGCTCCCTCTTCGGAGAAGCAGGCCTCCCCGCCAGGCCGAGGGGCTCGTGGGCAGGCCAGCTCTCCAACCCTCGCACTCCCTTCCCAGTTTGAACCCCATGCAGAGCCTGGCTGGAAGTCATGGATCTGGTCCTGACTCCAGCCCGTGAGCTCTCCGATGTCCTGAATGGGCGGGGCTGCGGCGCTAGGGGAGAAGTCAGATGGGAGGCTCAGAACCCCCACGGGCTTCACCCAGAGCCGCAGGTCAAGTCTCCAGGCCCAGCCGGGAACAGGAGGTAGGGCGCACAGTGACAGTTCACCGCTGACTATGCAAGCTATTTTCCTTAGACTTCTTCCCGTAAAGCTGGCAGGGTAGAGGCAATGGCTGAAAACCCAGGTTCCCCCAGACAGACTGCCAGGGTCTCCTGCTGTGTGACAACCGACCAGTCGCTCTACCTCTCTGTGCCCCGATCCCCTCGTTAGAGACAGGATGCGCGGAATGCTTGCCACGGACTAGGAAGCGAGCTCAATACTCTTGTTCGCACTGCCCTCGGTTCCCCGGCGCTGCCGCGAGGAAACCGAAGCGCACGGAGGGGCCCGGTGGCCACCGTCAGGGTCAGCCTGCAGAGCGGGTGCCCGGCGCCCGCGTGCTCGGGGCCTCCCGCCCGGGGCGCCGCGAGGAAGCCGAGGCTCCGGGAGGCGGTGAGCGCGGGCGCTACCTGGGGCGCGACGTTGCTCAGGTAGAAGGTATCGTCCATGGCCTTCTGGCTCCAGCGGTGGTTGGCGGCGGCGGCGAGATGGCCGCGGTCGAAGCCGCTGCCGCGGTAGTCGGCGTTGGTGGCGCGGTGGTACGCGTGCACCGAGTCGTCCTCGCGGAAGTCGCACGAGCGGCGGTCGCCGTCGCCGCGGAGCCGCTCGGGCCGCAGCTGCTCCACCACCCAGAGCGCGCCGCGGGTGCGCGGGTCGTAGCACAGCACGTACGACTCGCGGCTCTTGAGCTGCGCCAGCCCCGGCAGCCCGTACTTGGCCAGCTCGCCGGCGCCGCCGCCCGCCGGGGTGCCGGGCTTCGCGGGCACCGCGG
>NC_043712.1:6472663-6549067 GCF_006229205.1 Suricata suricatta
TCGGCGCGCAGCGGACGTCCCGGCGTCCTTTCTCTGCCCTTTTAAGACGCGCACCGGGTGGGGGTGGGCGGTGCCTGTACTCTCCCCTGGCTCGCGATTGGCCGCCGCCCCGCCCCGCCCCGCCCCCTCCCAGGACCGCAGCCAGGAACCCTCTTCCTCGCTGGCCGGGCGGTAGGTGTCCCACTTAACTCGCGTGTAGAAAGGGTCTGGCAGCTTCCATCGAGAAGTGACTTAATCTTCAAGAGAGGAAGCTCCTAGTTAACAGAACAAGGAAACAAGGCCAAGACCCCGGGTCTGCCGGACACCGAATCCTACCCTCCCAACCATTACACCGTAAGTCAGGAGTTCTAGGACACTGGCAAGTATCTTAACAGCCCGGGAAGGGACAGGGATGCAGGCGGCTGACGCTGAATGCTGGTTGGAACAGTAACTGGTACGATCGCAGAAGTCAGTCTGGCAGTATGTGTAAACGCCTTAAAACGGTCAGACCTTTCAACCCGCTTGGAGGACCGGACTGGGGAAATCTATGAATGGGGAATGCAAGGATTTTAACCATGAAACCTGCCCCACAGTATTACTCATAATGGAGGCTGGAATATGCAAAATACTCCAAGGGCTGGTTTCAGACATTATTCGTAGACTAGAACACTATATAGACCACAAATACATTTTAAAATCGTACAGCAGATTGCATAAGGTGAGAGGGGAGACAGGACACAAAAGTGTATCAAGAAAATGACAAGAATGAGGCAAAGATGAACATGTTCCTAGTGATCTTCTCTAGATTGTGGGTATGACTTATTTCTTGAGGTTTTGTCAATCTCAAAAATGACCTGCGGTGTAACCACGGCGTAGCCCCGCCCTTCTCAGTGGCAAACTGCAGGTGGCTGGTTGAGGTACAAGACTTGAACTCTTTCAACAAGAACTTCCTGGCCTTGTTCTTTGCCCACTCACTCTCAAGAGCCTCCTGCTCCATCCCCGCTCGGACTTTCCCTGAGGTCTCAACCCATCACAGCACCCATGCCCATTGCAAAGAACACATGATTTATTAAAGACAACTTCTCATCAACAGCATTAATTCAAGGAAGAAAACAGATGAAAAAACAAAAGCAGACTCCCGTTCTGACCCTGGAGTGAGACCTGCGGGATTCTTATAGGCCAGCCTGTAAGTGTCCAAAGTCCTAGGGGCAGCTCCCCAGCCAGGAAGCCCCTGGCTCTCAGGGCACCTCCCTTGTCTGGGGAGGGGGAGTCACCAAGGGCCTGTCCTTTCTCAGGCAGTATCCCCCTGGGGAGCGCAGTGTAATCCAGACATGGTCCCTGTGCTCTCCATTCTCATCCCAAGGTCAAGGGAAGAGCACTGGACCTAAGTCTGCCACTGAGGCAAATCAGATGCAGTGATTCAAGTAGTATGGCCCCAGGAGGGTAGGCAGGGGGACGGGTAAGAGGGAATGCAGCAGGTGTCCTGGGCCCCCAGGCTGTGGTCCAAGCCTCAGGCTGTGAAGGGCTCAAAGTTGGGACTGAACCACCAGCTGACAAGTTCCGGGAAGAGGCTGAGCCGGGCTGGTGGGAAGCAGGGTCTCTATGCCATGCTGGGGTCTGGCAGTCCGGAGACGACACCAGCCATGTTGTATCCCTTACACTCGGTTACAGTACAGAGCTCAGAGCCCTCCCAGCCAGAACCTGCTGGAAAATCAGGAAGGTCCCCCAGAGGCAGGAGAAGAGGCTGACTCTGACGTTGGGAGGTCGGGGAAGACCTCCAACTGCTTTTATTATACCTTCCCAGCCCCACCCTTTACCCCCAAACCAAGAACTTGCCAGTCTGCAATAAATAACTAGGAGTCTGAATAAATATAGTAAAAAAATCTCCCAAGAACTGTGTGTTGGGAGAGGCGGCGGCAAAAAGGCAAGTGCATAAAGTCCCAGCAGCATCCAAGGTACAGCCTGCTCTAGGAGCCACTTGGGGACAGTTCTTCCTGGGCCCCACAGCCGGGCCTGGGACGGCAGCACAAAGTCCTGGCTGCCAGACTCGGGAAAGCTTTGGGGACAAAAGGGCCACTGCTGGCCAGTCTGCGGCCCAGCCTTCTAGATCCAAACCACCTGCCTCCCCACAGGAGAGAGGGTGGGCCTTGGTCAGAATATGCCCACTCCTCCCACAGCCCCGCAGCAAGAGTGGCTAGCTGCCCCTGCCCCAAATCCTGGGACCAGCCCAAGCCGGTGACCAGGGAAGGGCCAGCACCTCTTTCAGCCTGCCGGGGGGAGATGGCTTCCCTGGCACCGTGAGGAGCCAGGGGGCCTTTAAGCTCAGCTGCACCTGGCCCAGGGAGACCAGGCCCCCTGCCCTTTATGGGACCCACTGGGCTGGGACCGGAAGCTATGAGAATGACCACTCGTTCTGAAGCACCTGGATCCCAACCCCTGGTACACCAGCACTTTCAGGTCCTTTTCCTCTGGGAGAGAAGGGCCTTCCGGGGGGCTCTCGGGAAGACCCAGCTCTCCCTCTCCTCCTCCCTCCATCGCCTGGCCGGAAAGGAGGGTAAGGGGCCCAACGCTCTGTGGGCCATCATTTCTCAGCAGCTTTTGGTTTCCAAGATTTCTGTCGGGAGCCAATTCAGGACCCTGCAGTGAGGCACTGCGGACCCCTCCCAGTCTGTGCGACCTGGGGGCCCAGGGCTGGGAATGTGAACAGGGTGCAAAGGCCCAGGGTGACCCCCCAGGGATTTTGCTGAGCCACACTCCTCATTCTGTCTCTGGGGTTCATGGAGTGGAGGGGAGGACGGGGAAGAGCTGGGGATAAGGCACCCCAAGAGAGAAGGGCAGAGGAAGAACGACAAGAGAGGGGCAGACAGAGCGAGGGTCACACACTCTCTCTGTGAAAGAGGCAGAGGGAGAAGGGAGGGAGAAAAAGAGATCTTGGGGGATCAAAGAGGCCCCCCCCACACACACACAGGGACACACACACACCATACACACCACACAGGAGCAGCAGACACCTGGGAGATGAAGAGACGCGTCCATGCCCACTCGTGACTAGACAAAAACACACACTCGGGGGGGAGGGTGGGAAAGGGACAGAGGGTTTGACCTGGGCCTGGCAGCTTCTTAGCTCCTTCACAGTGTCACCTTCCCCACGGAGAAGCCTAAGCACCAACCAAGTGGTTTCTGGCTCATCTGCCAAGCACCTCCGGAGACCAGAGCCCAGAAGACCAGAGCAGGAGAGCAGGGAGGGAGCAGCAGCTCGGAGGCCGGGACGGACCCCTGCCGGCATCCCAGGCCCCCAAAGTGCCCCAACCCGGGGGAAACCACCTCACGAGCTCCAGCCTCGCTCGGCAACCTGGGCCAAAGGTCTGCAGGATGAAAAGCAGGGAGGGGGCCAGGGCGGAGGGCGGGGGAGGCGGTCAGGAAGGAGCGAGGCACAGTGTGCCCCCAGCGGGAGCGGCCGAGGGGGAGGGAGCCCAGTGAGGAGGCCTGGGGTGGGCCACTCCAGCTTCCCCGCAGGCTGGCTGGAGTCCCACGGGCTGCTGCGCGTCCCAGGAGCCAGGGCACAGGGGTCGGTGTCTTCTCTCCCAAACCTGGGCCTCTTGCCAGCAGGCTACTTGGAGTCTTGGAGCTCCTTGGCTTTCTGCAGGATCTGGCAGACATCCGTGATGGGGTAATCCTAGGCATGGGGAAGGCCAGCAACACGCCTCTTCAGTCAGCCCTCCTTTCACCACCATGTGCCCGTCCCACTGGGCCCCGTCACCCTGCTGGGCCCTGGGCCTCAGGGACGGGGACCACAGGCGACCAGCCACCCGCATTCCACCCAAACCTTTGCCAACGCTACACCCACCGCTGCACTAGCTTACCCGACCCGATCGGCACTGAGCAGAGCCACCGCCCCTTCCTCAGGACTCGGGCCACCCTCCCTCCTCTCTCTCCTGCCATCAAATCCTGAGCACCATCCATCGCGACCCCGGCTGTGGACTAGACGTTGCTCAAGTGTTAGCTCAAATGATCACCTCATCAGTCTGGTGAGAAAGTTATGTGACTATGTCTAGTTTACAGACCTGGTCAAATTACTGGAAATCACCCCCAGGCCAGACTATTGGAGAAACAAGCATGGAGAGGTTGTCGCTTGGCTCAGGTCACGTGACCACCATAGCAGAACAAAGATGTGAGCCCAGAGCTGTCCACTCCTGAGCCTGCGTCCTTGACCACTACGCCCCAACCTCCTCCCCCAGGTCTGAGCACTTTCACCAACAAGCACCATGATGTGCCAGGCGCTGCCATGTCCCAGGTAAGATTCACTGAGGTAGGACACTTGGTCCAGAGGCGCCAAGTCATTCACTCAGGGCAACACCACTCGAGTGGCGGGACCAGAATTCAAACCCAGATCCCAAACCCTGATCTGCCTCAGGAGTCTGGCCTCTTCTGCCCCGTTCCTGACCCCAGCCTGTCACGGCGGCCGGCGTGGGTGGCTGCGTGGTAAGTATCTGCCTCATGGCCGGAGCCTGACTGGCCCCTCCAAGCCCCGTTACCTGCAGGAGCCGCATGTTCACGGTGAAGTCCCCTTCCAGCAGCTGCTCCCGGATCAGTCTGAGGAAAACACGCAGAGGGGTGCCTGGGTGGCTCAGCCGGTTAAGTGACCGACTCTTGATTTCAGCTCAGGTCATGATCTCACAGTTGGTGACATCGGGCCCTGAGTCGCGCTCTGCGCTCAGTGCACGGAGGCTGCTTGGGACTCTCGGACCCGGGGCCCCTTCCTCACCACCCGCAGCGTGACACTGGCCCGAGGCTCGCCCCTCAGGCACGGCCCCTGCCCCTGCTCGCGGGCGTACTCACACGAGCATGGCGCAGCACACCAGGAGGAGGAAGTCGAAGCGGCTGGCGTCAGCGAAGAGGGAGTCCCAGATGCGGATGACATCAGGCAGCAAGAACTCCTGGGATAGCAGCAGCGTCAGCCAGCGGAAGGCAAAGAACTGGGGCTTGATATTCTGCTCTTGCTGGGGAGACAGAGGCGCGGGGCATGGCGGTCAGCTGCCACGCGGCCTAGCAGACTGGGCACACGCGTCAGCGCTGGGCACGCCATGGGCAGTGAGGGGGATGGCACCGAGGCCGCCCGGAGAGCCTCGCTGGGCCAGAGGGGCAGCCGGTGCGGTCAGATCTTTGATTTTTCAAGCAGGGCCAGAAATCCATGCTTTTATATAAGCTCTCTAAATTCACAAGTGGCTCAGGTTCTTTTAAAGTGCGGTATGGATTATGACCCCGCGTTTATGGACAGAGACCACGATGGGGCACTTACTGTAAGCCTGGCCTCGTGCTTAACGTATGAAATGTATGATTTCATTTCTTTACTCTCCACACAACGGCGTTACATGGCAATTACTCCCCACAGGGACGAGCCCTCTGGTCAGCAGGTGAATATGACTAACTGGAAGACCGTGTTCCAGAACCCATAACTCCGAATCTGTTTAAAGGGATTTGTTTATATGCTTGTTCTTTTTTTTTTTAATGCATGTTCTTGTTCACAAAATTGTTTTTATGTGCAGTCTCTTTTCACAGAACTGTTTTCTGACACAAATAGGGAATGACACTCCAAGAACTTTTTAGATTATTTTTAATTGTTAAAAATGAAGTTCAGGGGTGAGCCACCTGGGGGGCTCAGTAGGTTGAGCATCCGACTTTGGCTCAGGTCATGATCTCACGATTCGGGAGTTCGAGCCCCGTGTCCGGCTCACTGCTGTCAGCAGAGCCTGCTTTGGAGCCTGTTTCCTTCTCTCCCTGCCCCCTCCCCCCTTGTGCTCTCTCTAAAGTAAATATTTTAAAAAATAAATAAAAATAAAAATGAGGCTCGCGCTTATTTTCTTCAGAGGACTGCTACCAAGCTAACGTCACTTGGCATATGGTAAACACGCCGCGCGCTGCCTGGCACACGACAGGCACCCTATCAACTTCCTCCTCGTGCCAGGCCTGCTGGCTCCCATGCCAACGGCTGCCCCGGGCTCCGGCGGCGCCCCAGCGTTCAGGCCAGCACTCCCAGCGGGCAGCGGGCCACTGTCCGCTCCCGGGCTCGAGCCGGAACGCGCCCTGGGCCTGGGGTGCTCGGGAGGCCTGCTCTCCGGGCCCCTTCCCGCCCGCCCCGGCCCCGCGGTCCTCACCAGCTTCAGGTAGAGTTCCATGTCCTTATCCTTCAAGGTGGAGTACACCTTCTCCATCTTGTAGGTGATGCCACACTGCGAGTCGTCCAGGCTCTTGATGAAGTTGTCCCGGATCTCGGCCATGAGGTTGGTGAAGCAGAAAAACGTGTCTGCCTCCGCGTGCTCTGGTGACAGGGGTGGGGGCAGGGCAGCTGCAAGGCACGGCGCCCTCCCGAGTCCCACCCTGACCTCTCCCCCTCGCCCTGCGCTCCTCCGACCGCCCACCCTCCTGGTCAGGCCCAGGCCTCCTCAATCCTCGACCACGCTCCGCCCCCAGACGAAGGACACCACGTCTTTCTCCTCACACCTCTGGCAACACCGTACGAGTCACTTAGCAAGTGATCAGACGCTCTTCTGAGGACAGTGTTCCAACTGTTATTTATTTAAATCCCTGTCAGTCATTCAGGCATCTCCTTTGCCAGAACTTCAGTTATAAACACGGAGAGGTCAACAAACTTCCAACGTTCTAGAAAGCCTGAACCGGAAAGGATCAGAGATGATCCAGGTCGCCCTCTCACATCTGACGGAGGGAAGATGGAGGCCCAGGGCAGGGAAGTGCTCACACTGCCTGATCAGGCCCATGAGCCGGGCTTTCCTGGGTCCGTCTTTCCAGGGGGCCCCGCGAGGGAGGTGGGCAGCCAGGACCCCTTTTACCTTTCCACTCGCTGTTGGGGTCGGTGGCGAAGGTGTAGTAGAGCGGCCCCACGATCTCGTTCATGCCCTGCACGTACGCGATGCCAGGGTTGAGCTTGGCGTAGATGAACAGGATGCGCTCCACCACCTCCCAGTGGGCCTCGCAGCCGTTGGGCAGCACCTCGTACTCATTCAGGGATGACGGCGCGTTGTTCTTGTGCGGGGAGCACATCTGGGCGGGAAGGGGAGGGGCCGGTCAGGCGGGCGGCGGCACGGATAGCGTGCTCCCCCCGGAAACGTCTACCAGGCGGCAGAGACGCTGCTTCCGGCTTGGGGGCGGGGGACACAGAGCAGAGCGGAACCATGTGGAGAAACAGGCTGACAAACCCAGGATACAGGATATTCCACAAGACAGCCGGACTGAAGTCTAAGTCACGCTGAATAAAACCAGAGCGGCGCTTCCCTCAGCCGTGAGGGTTACTGACTGGGAAGGGGCATGAAGGAACTTTCTGGAAGACGAAAAATGTTCAGCGTCTTGATTGGGCATACATGTAAGTAAAGGTTCATCTAGTTACAACTTAAGATCTGTGCATTTTATTGCATGTAAGTTATTCTTTACTTTAAAAAAAAACCCCTGTAAATATCAAAAAATAGACAACTGGCCAGGATTCTTCAAAAAGTCGAACACTGTTGGGGGTGGGGGCAGAAGTGGAGGCCTCTTCCAGATCAAGAGACGAAAGAAACCTAACATCCCAATACCACACGTACACCTTGACGGATCCCGGTTGTGAAGTCAAATAACAAAAATATTCTTGCCACAACCAAGGACATCCGATCACGGACTGGACGCTGGGGGTTACTGTGGAATCTTCGTCCGTGTGATGTGACAAAGGAGGATGTGCTCATTCCCGGGGGACGCCGGCAGGTGAACGGTCAGGCCGTGACCTTACTCTCTCCACACAGAACACACCCACAAATAGGCCCAAACACTCACAGCTGCTGAATTTAGGGGGAAAGTACAGAGTTGGGAATTGTATTCATCTTTCACGTTTTGCGCACGTTTCACATTTTTCATGAAGAAAAGGTTGGGGGGTGCATAGAAGAGGGATCCTCCTGCGCCAGAGCAGGGGTGTCGGAGAGCGGGGCCGGCAGGACCCCCAGGGGCACGGCAAAGGTCAGGGTGCCAGGGGCACCCGTGTGAGAAAGCGACAGGCAAACACGCAGGCAGGCGTCCTGGAAGCACACGATTCTGCAGAGAAAGTCCCTCCCCGATCAGACACACACATGTGCAATCACACACGTGTGTACATGTGCACTCACACACACACACATCGCTAACATTTACTGACAGGTTTCTACGGGCAAGACCGGGTTCTACATGCATTCCTCCACGAAGTCCTCGGAACCTCCAGGAATATCTGCTCAACATCATTTTGAAGATGAGGAAACTGAGGCTCAGAAACGTTAGGTCACTCAGCAAAGTCTCGCATTACGTGCTGGCAATGGGACTTGAATCCAGACCGGCTGACCCCGGAGCCTGCAGCCCAGCCCTCAGAGAAGTGCCCTGCAGCCTTCCTAAAATGTGCGGGGCCGCGGCCTCGTTTCAACCTCCTGGTGATTCAGAAGCCAACATGGTGAAAATGATTATGCCCAGTTTATAGAAGACAAGATTGAGGCCCAGGAAGGTGAGCCTGGTATTACTCCCCCAAAGTCAAACACATGTTCAACTTGAACTAAACTGGCCAACCGCAGTTCTAGAAGCTTCTGTGGTCAGGTTCCCACCAGGACCAGATAGAGACCTAAACTGGGGAAGAGCTCGGCCCTCAGACCCCAATTACTGCAGAGAAATGAGTGAAGCCAGGTCCCTGCACCTTGCCCTGCAGTCAGGACACCTGCGGCAAGTAAGAGGGTCGCCCACATGGCCAGCCAAGCATTCTGCACCCCCTGGCACGTGTCCCTCTGTCCCGGGCACAGGCAACTCTGGGATCCGCTGTTAACTCTCTTGTCACCCCTGCAGCAGAAAATGGCTGCTGCCCTAGAGACACAGAGAGGCGACCATTCTACCTGGAGGAAAAAAGCTTCTGCAATATGACTGGTCACCAGTCTGTTGGGGGTTACAGAGGATTTTTTCCTACTGTTGGAGAACAGTGAAAAGTTTTGAGGAAAAAGAGGGTGGTCCACGAACTACACATAGGTGTAAATTAAGGAAGAAGGTAATACGCTTCCTTGGGCTACAAGCAGCTTCTCAGAGTTACAGGAATCTGCTGGAAGGCTGGGGTTCAAACGCTCGGTGTGACTTGGCCAGCACAAGGTCTATCGGTTCCAGCTCTATCTCTCAGGCCTTACCCACACTTCCCTCCTGCCCCCTCTCGCCGGTCCCCTGGACAGCACGGCCGCCTCCGCACCTCCGTTCCTGCCCCCCCCACGACACCCCCACAGTGCCCACGGCAAACCACGTAAGGAGACCCGAATCACGTCACTGCACTGCTTAGAATGCGTCAAGGGCTGTCCAGCCCTCAGGACAAAGTCCCCGCCGCGGCCTTGCCACCTCGGGCCCTGCCAGTGCCCTCCGGCAGCCCCGCCTCCTACCAGGCTGGCCTCTATTTCCTGAGCACACCGCATTCACCCCTGCCCGAGGCCCCCACGTCTGCCCTCCTCGCCACCTGGAATGCGCTTCCCTCCTAACTCCTGGACTCTCAGCGGAAATGTCCTCTCCTCAGGGAAGCCTTCTGGGCCACCACGGCCAGGTCAGCTCCCCACTGCTCCCACTCTTTCTCATCCGCGCGTGATCACTTTTTCAAGAGCCATCCCCTCAGCGCATGCTGGGACCCTTCCCCGGCACCCCAGACCCCCGAACTTTGGGAGCAGACTTGCAGAAAGAGCCCCAGAGGTGGAGCTGGCAGGACCAAGGTTGCTTTGGGAAGCTGTCGGGGCAGGTGGCCGGTGGCCAGTGCCCCAGGGGAAGCCGGAAGGGAAAGGCTGTCACAGGGTGACCCTGGGGCCTCTGGGCTGGCTCTCACATTTGTGACTCCGCTCCGGTTCCGGGCCACTGTCTGGGATTTCAGCGTCGTCTGTTCCACCCGCTTACGAAGGGTCTCAAACTCATTTTGGGGGTCCAGGATAAGGAGGCAGGGGTACTCGGTGGCTCTCTGGAAGAAAGATATGTCTGGGCACAACCTCCTGTCAAGAGGGAACGGGAGAGAGTACTGTTACTCAGGGTGAAGGTTGGGAGCATTTCATCAGCACCCCGTTGCCGGGTGCTCCACGAATCCAAAAGGCATCTTTTCTGTTTTTAACAAAATTAGTAACATTTGGGGCGCCTGGATGGCCTAGCTGCTTAAGCGTCTGATTTCAGGTGGGCTCAGGTCATGGTCTCACCATTGATGAGTGTGAGCCCTGCATCAGGCTTTCTGCTGTCAGAGCAAAGCCCACTTCGGACCTCTGTCTCCCTCTCTCTCTCCGCCCCTGCCCTGCCCTGCCCTGCTCTCTCTCTCTCTCTCTCAAAAATAAAAAAATAAACTGGTAACATTTTTTTAGGAGGGGAGACATAGAGAGCGAGCAGGAGAAGGGATAGAGAGAAGGAGACAGAGACCCCAAAGCAGGCTCCACACGGTCAGCACAGAGCCCAGTGCAGGGCTCGAACTCATGAACTTCGAGACCATGACCTGAGCCAAAATCAAGAGTCGAACACAACTGGCTGAGACATCCAGGCGCCCTTGTAACATTTTATTTTTAAAAATTTAGTGGGTTTTTTAAATGTTTATTCATTTTAAAAAATTTCTTTAACATTTATTTTTGAGGGACACAGAGAGAACGATCATGAGCAGGGGAGGGGCAAAGAGAGAGAGGGACATACAGAATCGGAAGCAGGCTCCAGGCTCCGAGCTGTCAGCACAGAGTCAATGCGGGGCTTGAACCCACGAACCGTGAGATCATGACCTGAGCCGAAGTCAGACGCTCAACCGACTGAGCCACCCAGGCGCCCCTAGCATTTATTCAGTTTTGAGAAACAGAGAGAGAGAGAGAGAGAGAGAGAGAGAGAGAGAGATAGGTGGGGGAGGGGGAGAGAGAGAAGGAGACAAAGAAACTGAAGCAGACTCCAGGCTCCGAGCTGTCAGCACAGAGCCCGACACAGGGCTCAAACCCATGAACCACGAGATCATGACCTGACCCAAAACCAAGAGTCAGATGCTTAACTGAATGAGCTACCCGGGCGCCCCTAATATACCCACATTCTTATTTGCATCTCCATATAGATACACACACACATAAAAGTTTAAGTGTCCTTATGGTCTTGTAATCCAACTCTTCTCTTTAACCACAACCATCTTTCAAAAGTATTTATCTAAAAAAAAATTATCTAATACGTACAGGGTGTTAAGTGGAGTGTGGTTTAAAATGGTTACGTTGATAAGTAAACTTAAAAATATCAAGTGGTTTTGTGGCACAGCGTACAACAGGACAGTATAGAGCTGACGTAGGAAGACGTCTAAGACTGAGGGAGAGGAAAACTCAGAACGTGGCCCCACACGTTTGCTTTTATTTCCAGTTTTACTGCGCTGTCACCGACCTACATCGCTGTGTCGCTTTAACGGGTAAAGTTCCTCTCCTGCGCGTGACCACAGCACAGGCATGCTCTCCCAACCTCTTCCCCCAGCACCCTGCAGACCTGCCCCCCGAAAACACTGACCGGCGTGCTCCAGTCGCTCCCCGCGTGAGACAGAGCCTGTGTCTCTAGAACCGGGTTCAAGACCTGGTTCTTGACGCAAACGGTCAAGATGCCTTGTGCACAGAGGCTGCCCGAGCTCCACCCTGACATGCAGGAGGCGAGACCCTCTTCTGCATCCTGGCTGAGCTGCGCTGGGCTGGGTGTCCACCGGGGGCCACCCGAAGACGGCCCCGGACAAACGGACCACCGACAGAGGAACGGTGCCCAGGGGCCCAAGGGCCTGGAAACACAGCTGGCACCCAGGGAAGGCAGAAGTGAAACCAGGCAGACAGACTCCAGATGCCCAGCCCCAGCCACTCCACCCCACTGCAGGCGCCCCCCCCAGCTCCCCACGCAGCCTTGGGGGGATCCCGCCAGCTGCCACACTCGCTGACCCCCCGGGAAGCACGAGCGGGTTTCCACGTCCCTCTGCCAAGCGGAGAGGCACGCCCACGCGCGCACTGAGGCTCACAAGGTTTCAAAACACACTCATCTGATCCTGTCACCCCGATGCTCAAAACCTCTGCACGACTGCCCCCATGGCCTTGGGATCAAGTCCAAGGTCCAACACCGGCCTCCCTTCTGTTTGGCTTCACACTGGCCTTCACACTGCTCCTCGAACGTGCTTCCGTGGGCTTGAGGGCCTTCCCACAGGCAGCTCCCCCCCCCCGCCCCCGCCATGGCCTTTCCCTCCCTCTTCCCCCAAGGCCTCTCACTCCTGAGACCTCAGCCGAGGCTTCCCCCAAACCCTAAAGCACCCCGAACTCTTCCCTCAGAGCGCTGACCGCAAAGGCTAATTACACGGAAGATCCATGTTGCTGAGGGACTATCTAACCATCCTCCCCTCCTCCCCCAGTTCTCGGCTCCTTAAGAAGAGGGACCATGTCTGTCGATTCCACACTCGACCCTGAGCTCAGCACCGGGCCTGCCACACAGCAGGGCCTCGGGATCTGCCGCAGGAAGGATCCGTGAACCCACGAACGCCTGAGGCACGACAGAAACGGAGGCAGGAAGAAAAGACAGCCAGGCACCGGCCCCTCGGCAGTTCCTCAAACACCCACCTGCGGGCGGGGGCCGCAGAGGGCAAGGACAGGACTGGGAAACCCCCCAGAACCCCACGGGCCGCCTCCGGACCCCCAGTGCCCTGCTTACCGGACGTCTTTGTCGATCTGCAGCAGCACCTCGTTGTCCCTGAAGTAGGTGTTCCACCGGCTGTCGGGGTTGGGGTTGAGCGGCTGTGGGGAGATGAGCTGCTCTGTCCCAGGCCCAGCTAGGACCCCCGGGGGCGCAGGTTCCAGTCCGGGGGCCTGAGCAGAGGCCCCGCACCAACAATCCCACCAGACGCCCAGGGGGGCTCTGCGACAGCCTGTGAGCTACTCCGGGGGCCTCCGACGTCACCTTCCGCTCTGAGGACACCTCTGCTAGGCAGGGACGATCCTTTCTGTCTCGAATGCTGCACATACCAGGTGCTCACTAAACGCTCGTTGTGATACTGGGTCTCCTCGAATCTCATTCATCAGTACTCTGAATCGTCAGTTCTGAACTCTGGAGGATGGGCCTGGATCCATCCATCTCCACTTTCTGCACGTGGGGAAGGACTCAGCACTTGAGGAGAGAGTGAGGCTCCCTCCAGGCCACAGAACGACCGTTTATTCTCACTCCTGCCCTGCTCGCTCCTCAACTGTAAAATCATAGAACCTTCCCCAGGGAACAGAGGTGGGGGGTTAAAGGAGACGCTGCACACACAGAGGACTTGGCTCAGCGCTGCACACACGCTCAGAGCCCAAGCTATGGTTTACATTCCTGACTGGGCCCAGCGCCTGGGAAGGAGAAGGGAGAGACAACGGCCTTCAGGCGCTGAGTGGCCCAACACAGAAAGGAGGTACTGGACAGGCCAGAGGGACCCAGACTGGCCACACATGTCCTCTGGGGTGGACAGAACTTGCTGGCTCCAAAGCCTGCGTCTCTCCCTACTCTATAGCCTCGGTCCCTGCTGCGACCCTTACTCACGTGGTCCTCAAAGGTCACGTCCTCCCTCGACACACCCATGTTGGCCTTGGCAATGCCAGGCTGGATAATCATTTCCCTCAGGAACTGAGAATATAGCTCCCTGCAGGAGAGAAGGGGAGAGAGGGATGGTCCCAAAGGTCTCGTCCAGGGAGCCTGGACCAGAGAAGCAGCAACAGGAGGCAAGAGGGGCTCAGCACCACCTGTTGTCTGATACGGAGGCCCTCCCGTCATCCCCCTTTCTCATGGTCTCACCTCTGCTTGGCCAGGATGGAGGTCCATGAGGCTCTTTCCAAGGGGAGGTAGTTCAAGAGAATCTGCACAGAGGGAGGGGAGCAAAGCAGTGTCGACTCCCAGGCCCCAACCCCAGACAGCAGGTGGACGCCTCCAGGCCTCGCAGAAAACGTCTAATAAAGGCCCGAAGACCAAATGGGCTGAAACCCACGAGTGCAGGTGTGGGCTGGGGGGAGCCTCCCCTCTCCTCCCCACTGCCTCCCTCTTCCTTTACCCAAACCCACCCTTTCCTCTGCTCGTCCTCACAAAGATCCTTGCAAATGATCTTGAAACCTGGTGCTCAAAAGGCTGGAAACCGAGACACCGGGTTTCCGCTCCCACCTCAGCTAAGAGCTTTGGGCAAAGCATGGCCCTTTGCTGTCCCATTAAGCATCGCTGCCCCCCCCCCCCGTCCATGGACCAGGAAGCAGAGAGCTTCACTTCCACAACTACATGTTCCAGCCCCAACGGGATCCTGGAGGGGACGCCAAGAGGAAAGGAAACCCAGAACTTCCCAGAAGAGTCTCCTCGGACCAGCAAGGAAAAGGCGCAGAAGAAGGGAAAGGGGCCAGGGCGGGGGGCAGGCCATGCAGGAGCCCAAGGACTTTTGGCAGAGCAGACGCCCCACCCAGCCACACCCACCTTCCAGCAGAGGCACCGAAGTCCGCCCTCACAGGGGATGCCTGTGGACACAGCAGGCAAGAGTCACGCCCCAGGCCAGAGCCCCGGCCTCCCGCCCTCCACCTCAGAGCCAGCGGCAAGGAAAGGAGCGAGCAAGAAGTGCTTCTTCCAGAGTCACCTCCTGTCAGAAAGATCACTGGACTACATGCTAATCCTGTGCAGTTCTCTCCACGACCCCTGCCCCCGCCCCAGAGCTCCCTCGGTGTGGAACTCCTTCTCATCCTCAGTATTTCTTCCTCAGCGCAGCGCTTACCCACCACCACCATCTCTGCCCAGAGTCAGATCTCTCGTTATAAGCGATAATGGCTCTGGGACTTCTCCTTCATGGCACCCATCCCAGTTGGGATTGCAGAACACGGTGTGCGTATTTATTTAACATCTGTAACACCAACAGCTGGGTGAGCCCCAGGAAGAGATACCATAAACATTTGCGGAATATAAACTAAGCCATAAATGCTAAGCGCTTTGTGCCTTATGGACATTACTTCACTTAATCCTCATTATAACCCTAGTAAGTAGAGAAGAGTAGCATTGTCATCCTCATGGTCCAGATAAAAAAAACCTAACCATAATGACAGGGCAATCGGGGACTCAAACACAGGTCCGTCTGTCTTAACTCTACAGCCCAAACTCAACACAGAATGGCTTCCCGGAGGCCTGGGAGATTCTTCAGCTCAGGACACATCCCAGGAGTAAGATCGTCAGAGTCTAAATATCACTCTTGAACAAAAAAACAAACAGCGCCTGCAATACTGTCAGGAACCTCACTAAAGCAGCTGTGGTTACAGTATTCCTAATACCATGAATGTGAATGTGAACGTGAGCTAATGCCGGCTTCCCTCAGAATCTGCCTGGGGACGAGAAAAGCAGCAACTCCTTGCTGACAAAGTCACAAGGGCAGAGCAGTAACCAGAATCTGCACAGGATGCCTTAGGATATTTTCAAAAATAAGCAAAAATCTCTGCGCTGGAAAGTTAACCATGCCAGGGAGGGCAAAGTCAAACGCTGCTGGGGGTCAGTGCCTTAAAGTCAGGGTCTCAAGGCCGGAATTGTACCGTTAACCGAAGTTCACCATTGCCTGAGTCAGCTGTAATCCCCCAGCCTGGGAGAGAATCAGGAACCACTCTGCAGCTAACCAAATTCTACAACGCAGGAAGTTTGCTAGGTGGGGAAGACCCCACAGGGCCTCGAGCCTCTTCCCCTCTTCCCCGCTCCAGGCTCCTGCACTGAATCCTCTCCAGTCACTCTCGGCTGGCAGCAAGCACTGCTTTCATGCCAGGAAGCGTCCTAAGGCCTACAGGCTTGCTCCCCGCGGGCAGAGCAGTCAGGGGTGGCTCAGAGTCCCCGAATCAGCAGAAGGCCCCAAGAGGCAGGCTGGCGCCCCCTAGAACTGACCAGGTGTGGCCTTGGGCACCTTCCCCTCCATCCTAACCACAATGCTGCTCCAGGGAAACCCCGAAAGCGGAGAGCTGCTGCTTACCACTAAAACTGAGTTCCTGAAGCTTTTCCAAGGCAATCGTGGGCTCCTTCAGGACCTCCTGGAAATCTGCAATCCTAGAAGGCGGGATGGAAAGGCAAATGAAGCACACCCAAACCCAAGAGTGGCAGACTTAGCGATCACTTCTGAAGCCCAAAGCTCTCCTGGCAGCAGTCTTCAACCTGTCCCCCCCACCCCTTCAGGACATAAAGACAGCAAAGCTCAGTCCAGGTCCTGGCCAAAGGCACCTAGGGGGATACAGAACTACGAATCACTTCTTCCTCCAAACCCAGAAACACAGAGATAGTCTTGTCTGGAGGTTCTCAAACGAACACCATGAAATTAGACACATTTCTAACACTTAGTGAGCTGGCATTTATTGGGCACTTCCTGCTGGCCCGGCCCAGCCCATAGTGCCACTAGGAACCAGGAGTAATGCGATCCCTAGACAACGGGCCTGTGTAACCTGCATCCAGCTCTCCAGGCTCAAAAATATAACCATTGGAAGAGTTTTGCGCTGGCCGGCAGGCAAGGACAAAACGTTTAAAGAACAAGTCCTGGAGGAAAATTGAAGACTTAGCAAAATTTGGCCAGTGCTGCGCTACTGAGCCTGAGAGAAGGAAGACTGGAGAACCCAGGTTCTCCAGCATTCTATGTAAGAACCGGGCAAGGGGAATGGGGAGCATTTGGAGGGGACGGTACTGGGGCAAAGGATTAACAAGCGGGGGACAAAAACTAGTGGGGGGGATGGGGAGCTGGAGAACGGGGCATCGAGGCCCTGGATGAGGAAGACACCAGGGGAAGGGGAAAACCCGGAGTCCAGGATGAGAGAGAGACATGGGGTGACACGGAGAGCAGAAGAGGTGCCTCGGCTCCCGGCCCCCCTCTCAGGCCCACAGGCAATGATGTTGGAAAGTGGGCGCGCGAGACCCTCTACCCGGGGTTCCCGGGTCCCGGCCGCACCTGCGCCCCCTCCTGGGGGCGGCCTGGCCAGGAGTGGTTGGCCTCGGTCGGCCCTGGTGGCCCTTACCTGCTCTTGTGCAGACTCGACATGGTGTTGACTTCCGGATCCCCCTCTGCCCTCGCCGCCGCCGCCGCCCCCTAGGGACGCGGGGCTCCCAGCAAAGGCCTCCGACCGGAAACGAAGCCCCGAGTGCCCGCGTTCCGTCTCGCCCCGCCCGCTCGCCCCGGCTCCACCCAGCTCACGTGCCGCCACTGCCGAGGCGGGGCCACGGGGCGCCGGGAGCGCGGCCCCGCCCCCGTTACCACCCGGCCCGCGCGGGAGAGACAGCCTACCAACCGGTGACCCTGCGGCCTGTACCCTGTGCGTACTCTTTGGACTTCCCTGGGCGTCGGTTTCTATCCATGCAGTATACCTGTCACCCTGACCTCTTCCTTACCCATTCCTTGCCGGCCATAAACTGTTGCGTCATTGTTTCAAGAATGGGGACGTTCCCTGCTAAACTATACAGGCCTCCGGCTTGTCTTTTCACTGCAGTCCTCCACGGCTATGACAGCAGTGCCCGCACCAAGCAGATGGCTCAGTGACTACGCTTCAGTAACTATCAGATGGAAGAGCCGGACTACAATCCAGTGTTTCCTTGGATTTTGGAGTTGACGAACATGAAATTTACCTTATCAGAACAATAGAAAAAGAAAGCCAGGATTTCAGGATCTTTCTTAAAAGACCACTGGCAGGCGTGCCTGGGTGGCTCAGTCGGTTAAGCACCCGGCTTCAGCTCAGGTCATGATCTCTGGTTCGTGGGTTCGAGCCCCGCGTCGGGCTCTGTGCTGGATCCTGTCTTCCGATTCTGTGGCTCCTCTCTCTCACACTCCCCTGCTCATGCTGTCTCTCTCTCTCAAAAATAAATAAACATCTTTTTTAAAAAAAGACCGTGGGCAGCCTTCCAGTGATTTTCCCTACATGCTTGTGTGCACGTGTGCGTGATTGTGCTTTTTTTAAGTTTATCCACTGATGGGTGAAAACTTTGTCACTGGCCTGGAAAGCCTAAAAACATCCGCCCTGCTCTCAGGACTTGTCTGTTCCTTTATTCACTAATCCCGTGATTTCTGCTCCCACTGTGTGCTAGGTACGGAGCTGTTTCTGTAGAATACCAACGTTTCTGTAGAATACCAAGGTTACGTTCTTGTATGAAATACAAGACATAAATAAATGCTCTTATAATGGCACAATAGGAAAGGAATATTTTTCTAGATAAAAATAATATCACGCAGCCCTTTAAAATCTTGGTTAGGAAGACAGAAAAATACAAATTATGATGTTAGGAAAAAACAATTGGCTATCATTTAAAAAAATAAAGTTCTTTTTTTTTTTTTTTTAGCATCTCTTCATCTTTGAGAGACAGAGAGACAGAGCACGAGTTGGGGGGGGGGTAGAGAGAAAATCTGAGGCAGGCTCTAGGCTCTGAGCTCACATGCCCCCACAGAGCCAGAGCCTGAGGCAGGGCTCAAACCCACTAACCACGTGATCATGACGTGCGCTGAAGTCCACTGCTTAATCGACTAAGCCACCCAGGTGCCCCTAAAGTTCTATTCCTATCTCTCATCTGACAGAAAAAGAAATTTGTAGATTAATTAAAACTCTGCAACAGGAAAATCTATGGGACTAGAAGAAATAGATTTTTAGAAGATTATAATCTTGGAGAAGAAAGATACAAAGCCCAAAAGCCATAAGAGATAAGACAGATACATAATTACTTAAATTTTAAGATCTCTATATGGCAAAGTAAAAGACAAACATTAACAGGGGAAAACATATGCACACTCTGTGATAAAAGGTTAATCTTTCTAACATATACAGTGTTCTTACACCAATGAGAAAAAAAACACCCCCCTCCTTGGAAAGGAAATAGGCATTCATTCATTTGAGAAATTTCTTGAGTGCCTACGATGTACCAGGTTTTTTCTAGTATTTGGAATTTAGACGTGAACAAAACAGACAAAAAAATCCCTGTCCCTGGGGTGCCTGGATGACTCAGTCAGTTAAGCATTCAACTCTTAATTTCAGCTCAGGTCCCGATCTCACAAATCCTGAGCTTGAGCCCTGGAGTCAGGCTCTGGACTGACGACAGCTCAGAGCCTGCTTTGGGGATTCTCTCCCTCCCTCTCCATCTCTCTCAAAATAGATAAACTTAAAAAAAATCTTCAAATGCCTTTGAAGCATTGACATTTTAGTGAGGCAGACATTTAAAGAAGTAAATAGGGACGCCTGGGTGGCTCAGTCAGTTAAGCGGAGGATTTCGGCTCAGATCATGATCTCAGTTTGTGGGTTTGAGCCCCGCGTCAGGCTCTGTGCTGACAGCTGACTGCCTGGAGCCTGTTTCGGATTCTGTGTCTTCCCGTTTCTGACCCTCCCCTGCTAACACTCTCTATCTCTCTCTCTCAAATATAAATAAACATTAAAAAAAAGAAATAAATAAATAAGACAAATAAGTCAGATAGTAAACAATTCTGGAAAAGAAAAATAAAGCAGAAGTGGTAATGGAGGGGTGTTGCAATTTTAAATAGTGGGGTCTGGAAAGCTGCTCTGAGGTAACATCTAAACAAGCATCTGTGGGGCGCCTGGGTGGCTCACTTGGTTAAGCGTCCAGCTTCAGCCCACGGCATGATTCTCATGATTCTCTCGGTCGATGAGTTCAAGACCCGCGTTGGGCTCTGTGCTGACAGCTCAGAGCCTGAAGCCTGCTTCAGATTCTGCATCTCCTCTCTCTGCCTCTCCCCTACTTGCTCTCTCTCTCTCTCTCTCTCTCTCTCAAAAATGAATAAACATTAAAAAAATAAAAATGAATAAAAATAAGCAAACATCTGAAGGAGGTAAGACACTAAAGTTCCTAAGCAGGTACTTCAAAGAAGAAATAACCCTGTTTCACCAAAGCCTGAAATGCCATTAAATTGGGCTTACATTCAGATGAGTATGAATTTGAACAACCTTACTGCCCCTTGGATGGGTAAAAGCAATCAGCATTTACTCTGCCCCCCACCCCCATCACTAGGATGAGGAAAAATAGGTCTCTCTGAAACAGCTTTCTTCTTTTCTTTTTTAATGTTTTTATTATTCAGAGACAGAGAGAGATAGAGCATGAGCAGAGGAGGGGCAGAGAAAGAGGGAGACACAGAATCTAAAGGAAGCGCCAGGCTCTGAGCTGTCAGCACAGAGCCTGACGTGGGGCTCGAACTCACAAACCGTAAGATTATGACCTGAGCCGAAGTCAGGTGCTTAACCGACTGAGCCACCCGGGCGCCCTTCAAAGAGCTTTAAAGTTGAGTTAAACTGGTACAGCTTTTCCCCAGAGCACTTTGACAGGTACTAATACAATTGTTTTTAATTTGTAATTTTTTAACTTTTTATATTGAGATACTATGGGTTTGCAGGAGAGGTAGCACAGAGAGATCCTTTGTAATCCTCAGCCAGTTTCCCCGCGGGTTTACTTTTTATGCAATTTTACCAGCTTCGAGATACACTTGATGTTCCATAAACTGCCCGTATTTCAAGTGCTCCCTTATGTAATGTAAGGTTAGACATATATACATATATGGAATCATAAAACTACCACCACAACGAAAATAATCAGCACAGCCTTCACCCTCAGAACATTCTTCCCGACTTTTGTATCTTTTCCCTTCTCCCTCTTTTTGTGCACTCTGCCCTCCCCCACCGCAGGGAACCACTGATCTGCTTTCTATCGCTCTAAATTAGTTTGCACTTTCTAGAATTGCATATAAAAAGAAACATACACTGTGTACTTGCTTTTATCTGTCTTCTGTCACTCAGCATAATTATTTTGAGACTCATGCATACTGTAGCATGTATCAGCACTTGTTTCCTTTTTTTGTTCATTTATTTTAAACTTTTTTTAAAAAATTACTTATTTATTTTGAGAGAGAGAGAGAGCAGGAGAGGGGCAGAGAGGAAGAGAGTCCCAAGCAGCTTCCACTCTGTCAGCACAGAGCCTGAGAAGGGCCTCGAACTCATGAACCATTAGATCATGACCTAAGCTGAAATCGAGAGTCAGATGCCTAACCAACTGAGCCACCCAGGCGTCCTATCACTTGATTCCTTTTTATTTTTGAGAGAGAGAAAAAAAGAGAGGGAGCAGGGGAGGGGGAGGTAGAAGCGGGGTGCAGAGAGAAGGGAACAGAAGATCCAAAACAGGCTCTGCACTGGCAGCAGTGAGCCCGATGTAGGGCTTGAACTCACAAACCGTGAGATTATGACCTGAGCCAAAGTCAGACACTCAACTGACTGAGCCATCCAGGTGCCCCGTGAATACACCATAGTTTATCCATTTCCTGCTGATGAGCATTTGGTTTGTTTTCATTTTTTTTGCCGTTACAACCAACGCTGCTGTGAACATTCATCACAAGTCTTTATAAGGACATATGCTTTCAAAATGAACCATTAGGACCTCATCAAGATAAAAAGAAACAATCAACAAAACTAAAAGGCAACAGATGGAATGGGAGAAGATATTTGCAAATGACGTATCAGATAAAGGGTTAGTTTCAAAAATCTATAAAGAATTACCAAACTCAACACCCCAAAAACAAATAATCCAGTGAAGAAACGGGCAGAAGACACGAACAGACACTTTTCCAAAGAGGACATCCAGATGGTAAACGGATACATAAGAAGATGCTCAACATCGCTCATGATCGGGGACTACAAATCAAAACCACACCAAGATACCACCACACACTGGTCAGAGTGCTAACATTAATAACTCAGGAAACAACAGATGTTGGCAAGGATGTGGCAAAGGGGGAACCCTTTTGCACTGTTGGTGGGAATGCAAACTGGTGCAGCCACGCTGGAAAGGAGTGTGGAGGTTCCTCAAAAAATTAAAAATATAATTACCCCCCAACCCAGCAATAGCACCACTGGGAATTTATCCAAAGCATACAGGGGTGCTAATTCATAGGGATACATGCACCCCAATGTTTATAGCAGCACTATCAGCAATAGCCAAAGTATGGGAAGAGCCCAAATGTCCATTGACAGATGAATGGATAAGGAAGATGTGGTATATATACACAATGGAATACTACTCAGCAAAGAAAAAGAATGAAATCTTGCCATTTGCTACAACGTGGATGGAACTGGAGGGTACTGTGTTAAGTGAAATAAGTCAGTCAGAGGAAGACAGATATAATGTGATTTCACTTGTATGTGAAATTTGAAAAACTTAACAGAAAACCATAGAGGAAGGGAAGGAAAGATAAGTTATAAACAGAGAGGGAGGTAAACCACAAGAGATTCTTTAAAAAAAAATTTTTTTAGGGGCACCTGGGTGGCCCGATCGGTTAAGTGTCTGACTTTGGCTCAGGTCATAATCTCGCAATCCATGGGTTCAAGCCCCACGTTGGGCTCTGTGCTGACAGGTCAGAGCCTGGAGCCTGCTTCAGATTCTGTGTCTCCCTCTCTCTCTGACTCTCCCCTGCTTGCACTCTGTCTGTCTCTCTCAAAAAACAAATATTAATTTTTAAAAATATTTTTGAGAGAGAGAGAGACAGACAGACAGACAGAACACAAGTGGGAGAGGGGCAGACAGAGAGAGAATCCGAAACAGGTTCGAGGCTCTGTCAGCAGAGAGCCTCATGCGGGGCTCAAACCCATGAACCACGGCATCATGACCTGAGCCGAAGTCAGACGCTTAATCAACTGGGCCACCCAGGCGCCCCAAGAGCCTTAACTACAGAGAACAACCTGAGAGTTGGTGTGGGTGGGTGAGGAGTGATGGGCCTTGAGAATGGAACTTCTTGGGAAAAGCACTGGTGTTATATATAAGTGAGCAATCACGGGAATCTACCCCTGAAGCCAAGACCACACTGTATGTTAGCTAACTTAACAATAATTTCAAAAAATAGGACATATGCTTTCTTTTTTCTTGGAGTGGAATGGCTGGATGAAATTTTAAGGAACTGCCAAACCATTTTTCCAATATGGTTGTGTCGTTTTACACCCACACCAGCAGCATAGGAAAGTCCCTTTTGCACCACATCCTCACCAACACTTAGTATGGTCAGTCTTTTTAATTTTGACATTCTAGTAGGTGGGTAGTGGTATCTTATTGTAGGTTTTTTTTTTTTAACTTTTTTAACATTTATTTATTTTTGAGAGACAGAAAGACAAAGCATAAGTGGGGAATGGGCAGAGAGAGAGAAGGAAACATAGAATCTAAAGCAGGCTGCAGACTCTGAGCTGTCAGCACAGAGCCCATTGCGGGGCTCGAACCCACGACCTGGGAGATCATGACCTCAGCCAAAATCGGACACTCAACCGCCCGAGCCACACAGGCACCCCATATATTATTATAGTTTCAGTGGGCCTTTCCTCAAAGACTAATCATGTTGAGCATCTTCTCATGTATTTGCCATTTATATACATTCTTTGGGAAAGTTATCTGTTCAAATCTATTGCCCATTTTTTATTGAATTGCCTTTCTTACTGAAATTGAGTTTTGAGAATTCTTTAGATTTGCTTGATATGAGCCTATTTTATTTTTATTTCTTAACCGTGGTAAAATGAACATAGCATAAAACCTACCATTTTAACCATTTGTAAGCATACAGTTCAGTAGTTGTCCCAACAACCCCAGCTCTTTTCATCTTGCAAAACTGAAACTCTGTGCTCACTAAACAACTCATTCTCTATTTCCTCCCTTTCCCCGCTGCCCCTGGCAACTCCCATTCTATTCTCTGTCATATGAATTTGACCACTCTAGATACTTCGTATAAGTGGAATCGTATAGTATTTGTCTTTTTGTGATTGCTTTATTTCACTAGCTTGCTGTCTTAGATGTTCAACCACATTGCCGCATGAGTTAGAATTTCTTTCCTTTTGGGGTGCCTGGGTGGCTCAGTCAGTTGAGTGTCCATCTTCAGCTCAGGTTCATGGGTTCGAGCCCTGCATCAAGCTCTGTGCTGACAGCTAGCTCGGAGCCTGGAGCCTGCTTCAGATTCTGTATCTCCCTCTCTCTCTGACCCTCCCCTGCTTGTGCTATCTCTCTCTCTCTCTCTCTCAGAGAGAGAGGAAGACACAGAATCCGAAGCAGGCTCCAGGCTCTGCGCTGTCAGCAGAGAGCCCTACATGGGACCCAAACTCATGAGCCAGGAGATCATAACCTGAGCCAAACTTGGATAGATTCTGTGTTTCCTTCTCTCTCTGCCCTTTCCCATAACTTTTCTTAATTAAAAGAAATTTTTAAATAAATTAAATAAAGTGCATGATTCAGTGTGACTGGGAAGAAAAATTTTCTGTCCTTCAAGGACTTTTTAGCTGGACTAAGAATCAAGTTGACATGAAACAAATTAACAGGAGAAAATGAGATTTAACTTTGTACATGCAGGGAATCCACACAGATGTGGAAACTCCACAAACAGTGAGGCAGAGTGAGGTATACGTGTCATTCTGAACCAAGGAGAAGAGAGGGTAGGAGTCTGAGACTTCAAAATGAAGAAATGTAATTCATAGGAAGATGAAAAAGAGTAAATGTTTGGTAAACAAGAGTTTGCTGGGCCACCCAGAAACAATGGGACACAGAGGACTTTGATCAAACGGACCTTACTAGGTTCCTCTCTGCCTCCCACACCTAGCTCTTACTATAGTGGAGTTGTCTATAAGGAAGGCTCTTTTCCTGGAGCAGGCCCTCTATCAATTCTTTCCAGGCAGTTGAAGGGGGAAGTATAGAGCTTTTCCTGGATATGCTGGGCTTTGGGTTTTTTTTTTTTTTAGTTCACATATTTATTTTGAGAGAGAGAGAGAGGTATATATATAGAGAGAGCACCCGTGGGAGAGGGGCAGGGAGAGGAGAGAGAGAATCCCAAGCAGGCTGATGTCGGTGCAGAGCCTGACATGGGGCTTGAACTCCTGAACCCTGAGATCATATCCTGAGCTGAAATCAAGAGTCAGATGCTTAACTGACTGAGCCATCCAGGCATGCCCCCCCCATTGCTTTGTAATTCAAAACAATCTTCATGCCAATGTGCACCATCCTGGGACAGCCTGCCCTTGGCCTCTACAAGTGACTTTTAGAATATTCAGAGTTATACACATATGACTATCTTCTATCATCACCCCATAAGGAAGCCCTGGTACCCACTGGCCGTCATTCCCATCCCCCCTGCTCCTCCTCAGCCTGGGGCAACCACTAACCTACTTTCTGTCTCTACAGAATTGTCTAGTCTCAACATATGAATGGACTCATGCACAGTATGGTCTTTTGTGGCTGGTTTCTTCCATTTAGCATGTTTTCAAGGTCCATCTATGTTGTTGCATATCAGGTCCTCATTCCTTTTTATTCCCAAATAATATTCCATTGTATGAACATACCATTCCATATCATTGTTGTTTACCAGTTGACGGACATTTTGGTTGTGTCCACTGCCTTTTTTTTAAAATATGTTTTTAATGTTTAGGTTTTTTTTTTAATGTTTTTTATTTATTTTTGAGAGACAGAGAGAGACAGTGCGAGCAGGGGAAGGTCAGAGAGAGAGGGAGATACAGAATCGTAAGCAGGCTTGAGGCTCTGAGCTTGGGGCTCGAACCCACAAACCGTGAGATCATGACCTGAGCCGAAGCTGGACACTTAACCAAGTGAGCCACCCAGGCGCCCCAGTGTTGACTTATTTTTGAAGGAGAAACAGAGTGTGAGTTGGGGAGGGGCAGAGAGAGAGGGAGACACTGAATCCCAAGCAGGCTCCAGGCTCTGAGCTGTCAGCACAGAGCCTGATGCGGGGTCCAAACCCACGAAGGATGGGATCTTGACTTGAGCCACAGTTGGATGCTTAACTGACTGCGCCACCCAGGCGCCCCAAGTTGTGTCCACTTCCTGGCTATTATGAATTATGGTTCTATGAACATTTTCTTGTGGGTATATACCTAGGAGAGGAATTGCTAGGTCATATGGTAACGCTGCTTAACTTTCTGAGGAACTGCTGAACTGTTTCCAGGGGAGCTGACCCTTCTGAAATTCCCATCAGCAACTTACCGGGGCTCCCATCTCTCTACATCCTCAACAATACTTGCTATTGTCTGTCTCTTTGACCAGATCCCTCCTAAGAACATGAAGTTGTACCTCATTGTGGTTTTTATTTTTTATTTTTTATCTGAGAGAGCGAGCCTACAAGTGGGGGAGGGAGAGGGAGAGGGAGAGAGAGAGAATCTTAAATCTTAGGTAGGCTCCACACTCAGCATATAGCCCAACTCGGGGCTCCATCCCATGGCCCCAGGTCATCACCTGAGCTGAAATCAAGAGTTGGACCCTCAACTGGTTAAGCCACCCAGGCACCCCTCATTGTGGATTTGTTTTGCTTTTCCATGATGACTCATGATGTTGAGTATCTTTTCATGTGCTAGCTTGCCATTTGTATAATTTTTTAGAGAAATGTCTATTTAGCTCTTTTGCCTATTGTAAATTGGGTTATTTGCCTTTTAGTTATTTTGTTGCAAATTCCTTACATATTTTAGATTACGAGTACTTTATCAGATATATGATTTGCAAATATCTTTTCCCATTCTGTGGGTGATCTTTTCACTCTCTTAATGTTGCCCTTTGAAGCTTAACATTTTTTAATTTTTAAAAAATGTTTATTTATTTTGAGAGAGAGAGAGAGAGAGAGAGAGTGCGAACATGTTTGCTTCACACTGTTGCCATGGAGCCCGATGTGGGGCTAGATCTCATGAACCACAATGAGATCATGAGCCAAACTGAAATCAAGAGTTGAAAGCTCAATGGACTGAGCCACCAGGTGCCCCTAAAAGTTCCTAATTTTGATGGAATCCAATTTGTTTGTACTTTCTTTTTTCATTGATGCTTTTGCTGTTGTATCTAAGAGGCCATTGCCTAACCCAGTCACAAAGACTCACTCCTACATTTTCTTTTCAGAGTTTCATCATTTCAGCTCTTAAATATACATGCATATTTTGTGTATATATAGAGGACTAAGAAGATGCTTACCAAACTGTTAAGAGTGGTCACTTTTGGGGAACGGAATGAAATTGGGGTTGCGTTAGGGTTGAATGGGGCTTTTCATGTTTTCCACACCATGTGTTTCTCTATTTTTTTATTTTTATTTTTTTGCAAGCATGTCTTTGGTAATTTGAAACCATCAACAGACTTTTCAAAGGATTCAAAATCGTGCGAACATAGTTGCACACGGTCAAAGACTAAAAGGTACTACGCAAAAGGGGAAAAAAATGTGCGAAACTAGTTTGGGCATAGAATGGGGTGGGAGTGTGGGGTCAAGTCGAGAAAGTTGCCTCTGACGGGAGACCAGAAGGTGGAAGAGAGTGTTAGATCCAGATCCGGCCAGAACTGTGCTGGAGGTAGATGCGGCAAGAAGAGTGTGCCGCTGGGAGGAAATTATTTGAGTTCCTAGGAGAGAAGGGGAATCATTAAAACAACCAAAGATGCTTTAAGTTGCGTGGGTTGGAGAATGGAAGGGAGGGCAAGTAGGAGCAGGACAAGAGGCTGGAGAGGGAGATGGGTGACAGATGACCACTGTCACTGCGTTCAGGGTGGTAAGCGGAGGAGTGATCAGCTCCGAGTCTGGAAGGAAAAAAACCCATCTGGGACCGTAGAGAGAAGGAGGGGAAGGAGCGTGAGGAGGCAGCCGCCAAAATCCAGGGAGGCAATGATGGGGGACAGAGTCGGGCACTACTGGGGAAGGAGAGGCGGGCTCCGGACCAGAGGGTCTGAGCGATCGTCAGGACTTGGCCACTGGAACCGGAGCCGAAGGGACCGCGGGGGCCAAGGCCGACTCCCAGATTCTCACCTGGCGGCCGGGTAAGCAGCGGGAGAAGCCGGCGCGCGTCGGGCCCCGTGGGAGAGTGCTACCTGCGGACCCAGGGGAGGCGTTCGATGGGGCGCCCCAGCGCGCGGCGGTGCAGGGGGCGCCCAGGGAGACGTCGGCGCTGACGCGGAAGGTGGAGTCCGTCCCGCCCCCTCGCCGCCCCTCGGGCTCCCCTGGCCCGGAGGCCAGAGCGGGCCCCGGGTCAGTGTCACACGGCGGGTCCCCCCGTCCCCGAGGCCAGGGAGCACCCCGAGGAGCGGGTGCTCCCGGCCCAGTGGGGCCCACCCGCGCTCCGCCGCTCGCAGACCCGGCTCGGCCGGGAGAGGAGCCGCCGCGCGCCCCGGAACCTTCGGCCGCCGCCGTCCGTGTTCGCCGCGGGACCCGTCGAGGGGAACCAGTTCGCTGTTGCTAGGGGGCGGCCCCGGAAGTGACGCGCCCCGGGTTTGTTGACAGCGGAGGCGGCGGCGGCTGCAGGCTCCGAGCCTCTGGAGCCGGATCGGGGGAGGGGCCGGGCCCCGGAGTCAGCACCCGGCGGCCCTCAGCCCTGCCCGCAGCCCTAAGGGCAAGGTAACGGCTACGGGGTCCCACCACCGGCGCGACCCCCTTCCGTCCGGGGCTCCAGTCCCCGGGATCCCAAGCTCCGCCCCGCCGACCCCCGTCTCCTGGAGACCCCGGCCCTAGCCTGACGGGATCCCCTGTCTCCCCAGGCGCCCTGGCCCCAGATTCCCCCGGGCCGCTCCTCCGCTTCTCCTCGCGGAGAAAGCGAGCATCTCGTCCGCTCCCAGGGCCGAGGGATTTATCTGCGTTCTTCCCCTTTCCCTCCTGCCTCACGCGCCTCTCAGCATCGCCTCAGCAACCTCTTGCACAGGTCCAATTCGGCCAATGGTGGGAGGGCTCCCTTCTCTGTCCCTGCTGCCAGGTCTGAGAAACGTGCCTTTAAAACTGAGCTCCTTTTCTCCAGAAAGAAAATGACGCCCTGTCGGATGCCCCTACAAAATGGGGGATCGATCTAGGGCTAAAAGGGCCACCCTCTCCCCCTCCTACCTGTTGGACGAGCTTAAGTTCCTCCAAAGCAATGTTTAAAAGCTCGGGGACGGCTTGGATTCTGGACCGGCTTTCAAAAGGGATGACAAGGTGCAGGAAATGCAACAGGATGAGAAAGGGATGGGCCGGGGTTGCAAACCTGAGGGCCAAGGGAGCCTGATAGGTGAGTTGAAAGTGAAACTGACTGCTGGCCACTAGAGCTCTGTGGGTGGAAATCAACTTGGCTGCTCTTTGGCCCAAGGAGTCCAAGATTTCCAGTCTTTGCCTGTGCCTGTCGGTGCGCTTGGTGTTGGAGGGAGGGAGGGAGGCCTGATGCCTCCAAGGGGAAAATCACCCCATCTGATTTTTCCCAGAAGGATCTATGCTTAGAGCAGGAGGTGGTTGCCAGTGGTGAGGTGTCTCTGTTTCAGTTCATTGCTTCATTCAGAAAGTAAGAACTGTGAAATATGTAGGATGCAATAAGTACAATGGGGAAGAATAAAGCAGGAGGGGCCATGGCAAGGGCCAGAGAGCAGGGTCCCCTTTTTATAGGCATTGACCAGACAAGGTCTCTGATAAGGTGATATCTGAGCCAAAGATCCAAAGGGAGAGAGGGAGCAAACCATGCATCTATCTACAGGCGGAGCATTCAGCAACAAGTGCAAAGGTCCTGAGGTAGTGTACTTGATGATTTCAGGAAATGGCAAGAGGACAGTAGGGTTGGAGCAGAGGGAGGGAGGGGAAGATTGGGAATCAGATAACGGTGGGGAGAATGCCAGGGGCTGTCCCTGTGATGCAGCGTCACGGAGTATCTAATGGAGCACCTTTTCGGAACTGTCCTAACATGCTATCTGGTGGTCAGAGAAAATACAGATTTGATTCCGATATCAAATAGCCATTGCACTCTGATCTAGGATTGTAAGTACGCCTTTTCCATCTTCGTAATGACCACTGGTGGGATTAATACCAAAAGGATGGCCATAGAGCATTATAGTGTTAAATCAGATCATGCAGCTGCTTCCTGGTTGTGAGAACCTGAGCAAGCGACCGCCTCAGTGTCCTCATCTGTAAAATAGGGCTGTTGGGCTTAATGAGACCTCATGCACTGCACTTCTTAGCGCACTATTTAGCATGTATTAAGGACTCGGTTATGTAGCACTTGTAATAATGACAACGGCCACGATGAGGAAGTGTTTGCATGTGTCTACCTCCAAGCCGTTCTTTTTCACACCAGCTGGCGGTGCCACCAGTTCTGGCTGCCTCCCCAAGCTGGTAGAATTTTGGAGAACAGTGGAGGTGGGGAGACAAAGTGGAAACTTCCTGTTACCCTTCAGTGGGAACAATGGTTGCATATCCTACAGGGAGGAGGTAGCTTGGTCTTGGCTTTCTTGACGACAGTAGAAGGGGACAGGGCCTTCTACAAAGGAGCCCAGCAGATCCCCATCCTGCCACACAAAATAGACAAAAGGATGGTGTTGACTTAACTATGACATGGAGACAGGTCGGGAAGGGCAGTCTATGTTGGCCCCTGTTGTGTGGTTGGGCTGTGTGTGTGGCTGATCTGCTGATGCATAGTGTTAATCCAAGAAGTCCCCAGCAGAGGCTCAGAGTTTGCAGCCTGCCTTATAGGGAGTGGAACAATGCTTGATCTCCCTCCTCACCCCCCAAGCCTGCACTGTGTCATCCGGCCTGGGTCATAAGCTGAGCAGGGTGACGGGGCCAGATGATTGAAAAATGAAAAGTCAGAGCACTTAGCCACTGAGAACCAGCATATCCGAGCAGCCCCTGTGGCTAGAACTAGGACTAGCCCTCTGGGGACCTGGGTTCAAGCCCCAGCTCTGCTGCTGGCCCACCGTGTGACCTTGGGCAAGTTCTAGTCCCCTGTCTGGGCCTCGGTTTTCCTATCTAAACACCAACTCTGAGGACGAAATGAGACACGGGTCGTGAAAGAATTTGGGGCGCTCTAGAGCTTTCTACCAAGGGGGAAAGAACAGTTCTGGCTATTGTTAGTGCCATCAGGATTCCGTAGCCACATTTTGGGGGCAGAGAGCTTTAGTACCTCAGCTGTTCTGGATTCCCGAAATGCCAGTTCAGGGGCCCCAGGTGGATTGTCTGTTTGGGGAGCAGTATTTTTAATCTTGCTCCATCACTAAAGCTGATTTTCCACCTTCCAAAATGCACAGAAGGGCTTCCCCAAGCATAAATTCCTAGGGGATCACTCTTAAGGATTGGTCTTCGCCTTCTTGACATCCCCTCCTGGCATCTCCTCAGCAATCCCACGAGGTCGGCGTCACCGTCTGCAACACAGTGACCGCTGAAGACCCTGAGGGGATCTTGAGACTGGTAAATATAGCTTGGGGGTCTTGTGCCGCCGGGGCACCTTCATCTGGCACCCACCAGCCACACACTCTCTGCGTCATGGGGACCCCGTGGATCACACAGGGTCCCCGCTAAGAAGCTCCCAGTCCTGTGGCCAAAATGATAGATGTCCATAGGATAGTTCCCAGCAGTAACATCACATCTATGCTCAGTGCCTAAGGACAGTCATGGTTGTAAGGAGTCAGGAAGTCTCGTCCTCATCCGCAGAAAGGAGGCCGGAGGCGAGAAGTGGTTCCTGCCCCCTAGCGTATAGGGAAAGAGCCGGGCACAGTACGGGGGACCTTGGCAAGTCATCACGCATCTTTGAACCTCACAGTCTGTTCCTCTGGAACACAAAATAACGTGACCCTCATAGGTTATTTGTGCCTTCAGTGAGGACATGCATGGAAAGCTTCAAACTCTAGGTCTCGAACTAACGCATGCCTGTGTATCTGTTGCTATGCACCTACAGACCCTTGTACCTATACGTAGTCCATGGCAAATGCCTTTGCCATTCGGAGCCTCAGCTGCCTCATCTGCAAGTTGTAGGTTTTAACAACTTCTGCTTCATGTGGTTGCTGGGAGAATTTAATGGCTTAGCGTGTATCAAGTACTTAGCAGAGTTCTTGGAATACGGTGCTCAGTGTGAGTGCTCAGTGTGGGTGTGAGCAATGTGTGAGTGCAACGTGGGCCTCAGGTAGTAGCCCCAAGGCCCCTCTGCCCCCAGGTGGGTGCATTCCTGCCTCATTCCAAGTCCCTGTCTTCCTAACCTAGCCCGGTCTGTGGATTTGGCTGTGCAGCCCAGACCCCTTGGGATGCTCTCCGAGCCTGGCCTTCACCTTTGCCCCTGGGACACTCTGGCACTTGCCAGGACTCCCCTCACACCAGCTTCCCACCCCAGCATCTGGCCTGGAATCTGCTCCCTCCTGGAAAGCCTCCAGCTTCTGCAAATAGGACATTTGTTTGGATTCCCCCCACCCTGAGCTCTCAGGTTAATATTTCACAGGGTGGGCTCTGCTCCAAGGCTTCTGGCTCCCCCAGCCCCTCTGTCAGCCAGGTGCCAGGTCACCAGCGGGTCCCATGCTCCCTTGTCTGGACCGCAGTTTCTCTTTCCCCTGTGCTACATGGACAGGAAACCAAATAGTGCAGTGAGAAGTATGAGCTTGGTTTAGGACCGTGTCCACTGTTGTCACTTGTGCGATGGCAGACAAGCCTCAGTGTCCTCATCAGTAAGCTGGGGATCGGTCAGTAGTCCGTACCTCAGGCTGCTGGAGTGAGGTCAGGGCAAAGGCAGACCTTTAGTGTGACGCGTGCCGGGTACAGGCTAGCACAGAGGATTCCAGAGCCTGCAAGCAAAAAGGGTTCCCATCCTCCCAGAGCCCATGGACTGTGGGAGGGGCTGTGAGACAATTATACAAATGACAATTAGCTTCTAGAGCAGGATCCTAGGGAATGTACTCCTTGGTTAAATAAGGAACCATATGCCTAAAGCGTGAGGGGCTCAGCAGCCGCTGCTTCTGTTTTCTCCCTTCCCTCCTCTGCTCCCACTCTGCTCCCAGCCCCTCCCCCCACCCCCACACGGTGTAAAGACCCTGCTAGAGAAGGGATGGAGGAGGACACAGGGCTCTTCTTACTCTGTGTCGGGCCCGGTTGCCAGTGTCCCAGATGGCCAGTGCCTACCATGGGAATGGGGAGCCCTCGCGGGGGATGGGGGGAGTGGGGAGGGAAGAGATGGCTGGGTCTGGCGGGTGCCAGTGGCAGGGTGCCCCCCACCTCTCAGCCTCCAGCCCCTTCCTCCCCCGGCTCACTCCACACCAGGCAACAGGGTCCACACTGCCAAAGGGCAGTTAGCAGATGGTACCACCTGCCCGGTGTGTCTTTAGGTGGCTCTGGGTGACCTTGGTGGCTGAAAGGATGGTGTTTTGCAGAAACAGCTGCAGAAAAGGCAAAACCCATTGGGGCACCCTCCTGTTCCAAGCGGGGAGCGGTCCTCTGTGGCCACTGGGGCCAGCAGGGAGGGTACAAGAGCGTGCCTTGTCCCCAGGGTCCCGTGCATGGCACAACTCGCAAGGCCCTGTCATCCCTTCCACAGGCATGTGTGGAAACCCTACCATGTGTGAGGCCCACACAGGGTGTCTAGCACGTCCTTTGTCCAGCAAACTGCCATCAAATTGGGCCTCTAGTGCCAGGGGCCTGTCCCCTTGGGCCTCAGCCTGTGCACTTCTGTTCCTTCTTCCTGGAACATTCTTCCCTCTTTCCATCCCCACCTCCAGAGTTAACTATGACTCATGTTTTGGGTCCCAGCTGAAATGTCCCAAGGAAGCCTACCCGTGACTCGTCAGTCCGGGGCAGGTCCCCTGGCTTAGGCACGCAGGGCCCCAGGTGCCTCTTCCTCCCTCAGCACACTGGTCCCAGGTACATGGCGTGGGGCTTATGTGCTTTTAGGTGCATGTCTGTCCCCCCTCGGAGAGCGCGTGCTCCAAAGGGACAGGGCCCTTGTCTGGATTCTCTCCCCGCTGGACCCGCAGCGCCCAGCAGACAGGTACCTAGTGAATACGTAGGTGACCTGGGCCCCGCGCAGGGGCCATGCCACGTGACACAGCCGGTTTCCTGGCCTCGAGGAGCTGGGCATCTGGCAGGGAAGCCGAGTAAGAGCCACGGTAGTTCCCAGTGTGAGCTGTGGTGGGGCCCCTGGGGACACACAGCAGGAGCACCCTGGCAGGGCACGGAAGGCTCCCTAGAGGAAGCGCAGTCGATACTAGGGCCCGAGATGTACAGGCGGCAGCGACTGAAGGACTGTTGAAAGGCGGTGTGGGCTGCAGGGGGCGGGTATGCCCCCCGGAGGAGACGCGTGAGTGTGTTTTGGGGGCACGAGTAGTATTTAGAGTGGAAAGTGCGAGGATTCCTTGAATTGGGAGGTCCTAGTTGAGAGAAAACAGACTGAGCAAAGGTCTGAAGGTGACCGTGTGCTTAGGGCCTGTTGCCCGTGCCACAAAGGAGGCTGGGCCAGCTGCAGCAGGGGCCAGTGGGCACTGAGCGGGCCAGAATGCTGGCCGTGGTTCCGGAGGCCTAGCGTGCCCACCGGAAGGGATGGGACTCGGTTTCCTGCAGGGTGGGCCTCCCTGCCAGTGGCGCTGTCCTGGCTCCTGTCGCCCAGGGAAGATCTGGAAGTGAATGGAGGCAGAGGAGGGCCGTGCCCAGTGCCCAGGCAGCCTGTTTATTGTGCCTTCCCTCAAGTGTGGCACACGGCCAGTGGGACAGCTGGCACCACAGGCCTTGTGGCAAGGGACCCAGGCCTGGGGAGCGTAGACCTTGAACTGGGCAGGGGCAGACACCCTGCTCTGTTGGGGATCAGGGCAGGTGAGGCAGGACAGTGATAATGGTGACAATGATGATGGCAATAATGGCTGGTTTTTACCGAGGAGTTGCCACGTGCCACGTGCCCCACTGGTATCTTGTGATAACTCTATGTTCTCTTCGCACAGTTCTCCCTGTTTTAGAGGAGAAACCGAGGCACAGAGGGGTGCAGACCCTTGTTCACCAAGTGCACCTGCTCTTAAGCAGCGGGGCTGGGATCTGAATCTGGGCGGGCCTGATTCCAGACCTCTCAGAGCACTGTCACCAGTCAGTGGCAGTGCCGGCACTGAGACCTCGCGATTCCCTTGGGCACAGGGCCCTGCGGCTGCCCACTGGGTTTCTGGAGCAGCCCAGAAGGCTCAGATAGGGACCCGGGGGCTCCAGGAAGCCAGGGGAAGTGCTGGGTCCTTAACCCCTTCAGAGCTGTCCAAGGGGTGATGTGATGGAGTCCAGGAAACCAGATTCAATCCCAGTTTGCACAGAGTCGCCTCTGAGCCCCAGGTTTCTCATCTGCAAGATGGGATCATAACCACCATTTATTCTATACTTGGTCTCATCAGGCCTGAGACTAAGTGTTTCCCCAACCTCTCATTTACTCCCAATGGCCCCCATGAAGAGGGGGATTATTATCTCCATTTTCCAGATGAAGAAAGTGAGGCCCAGAGAGGTGAAGTGATTTACAGTGAACTGTAGAAGTGGCTTGAAACAGATCTGACCACAGAGTCTGCATGTCAAAACAACAAAAGCAAAAATCAGAACCAAAAACAACTATTGAAGGATAACCTAGATGGGGAAAAGGAGGCCTGGAAAGCGTGAATGGACAGTGTGATGAATTTCCTGTCCCAGAGGACCTCTGGGCACTTTCTAACCACCATGGGTTCATTCTGCCTATTCCCCCCACCCTTTCCGATGCAGAGGCTGGTAGAAAGACGGTTGGGGATTAATTGCTGACGTTCCTCGGTTCTAGAAGTGGTTACTTGTTTCTATTTTGTTCACTCACGTTGCATGTGAAGGTTCAGTTCTCATTCTCTCAGTCACTTGTGGCTGAAGAGAGACGGTCTCGGATCATTACTTAACTGAACTCAGGCCCCTCTACATGTAGACCTCGTTGGTGTCTAGGCTGTTTTCTTAAATTTTGTTGAACTATACATTTTTTAAGTTTATTTATTTATTTTGAGAGAGAGAGAGAGAGAGAGAGAGAGAGCGAGCGAGCGAGCGAGCTGGGAATGGCCCAGAGAGAGAGGGAGAGAGAGAAGCCCAAGCAGGCTCCACACTGTCAGTGCCGAGCCTGACCCAGGGCTCTGTCCCCATGACTGTGAGATCATGACCTGAGCCACCCAGGCTCCCCTGTAATTTACGTTTTTAAGAACCACGTATCATGATACACAACTTCCAATTATTCACAAAGTAAACATATCTCTATGTCCAACACTCAGAAAAGGGACTAGAAGCTTCTCAGCACCCAGCCAAACCCCCAAAGTAACTGCAATCCTGATTTCTACCACCACAGATCAGATTTTCCTGGGTTTTTGACAGGTTATTATTTATTTATGTATCTACCTATTTATTTATTTTGAGAAAGAGAGAGAGAGAGAGCAGGGGAGGAGCAGAGAGAAAAAGAGAGAGAAAATCCCAAGCAGATTCTGTATCAGTAGTGCGGAGCCCAACACGGGGCTCAAACCCACGAACTGAGATCATGACCTGAGTTGAAACCAAGAGTAGGACACTTAACCAGACTGAGCCACCGGGCACCCCTGTGTAGTTTTAAAATTAAATCTTATTTGGGGCGCCTGGGTGGCTCAGTTGGTTAAGTGGCCGGCTTCGGCTCAGGTCATGATCTCACAGTTCATGGGTTCGAGCCCCGCGTCGGGCTCTGTGCTGACAGCTGGCTCAGCCTGGAGCCTGCTTCAGATTCTGTGTCTCCCTCTCTCTCTGACCCTCCCCTGCTTGCACTGTCTCTCTCTGTCTCTCAAAAATAAATAAAAGACATAAAAATTTTTTTTTTAAAAAATAAATAAATAAAGTTAAATCTTATTAAGTTTTATTTATTTTATTTTTGAGAGAGAGAGAGGACACAAGTGTGGGGGAGGAGCAGAGGAAGAGGGAGAGAGAATTTTAAGCAGGGTCTACGCTCAGCACAAAGCCGTACATGGGGCTCAATCTTGCAACCCTGGGATCGTGACCTGATCCAAAATCATGTGTCAGAGCCGCCCAGTGCCCCTATTTTATTTTATTTTATTTTATTTTATTTTATTTTATTTAACAGAGAGCGTGCTCATGAGAGCTGGGAGAGGGACAGAGGGAGAGAGAGAATCTGGAGCCCTCCAGGCTCCATGTTCAGCCTGGAGTCCAGAGTGGGGCTCTGTCCCATGACCCTGGTGTCGTGACCCGAGCTGAAATCAAGAGTCGGACACTCAACTGACCAAGCCACCCAGGCGCCCCAGACTTTTCTGTTTTTTAGCTTAGTGGAGTAAAACATGCATGGATTCATTTGATATATAATGTGATATGTGCTCTCTTGTGTCTGACTCCTTTCTCTAAACACTGTGGGTTCATTCAAGCTATTGTGTTAACAATAGTCTGTGCGTTCTCGTTGCCAGCAGTATTCCATTGGTGATTATACTGTAATTATTCATTCTAACGTCAGGGACATTCAGACTCTTTTCTGGTTTGGGCTCTTCCGAATAATACTGCTGTGAACATTCTGGTCCGTGTCACTGGGGGAACATTTATAAGTGCACCTCTGTTGGGTGTGTACTTAAGAGTAGAATTGCTGAACATCCAACATGCGTGCGTGTTCCGCTTCGGTGGATAGTGTCATACGATGTTCCGTTATACTGTCCGTTCACACAGTTCACACTCCGGCCGGCAGTGTGGGGGCAATGCTCTTCCATCTTCACTGCGGAACAGGCTCAGTGTTGCCTGTGTTGCTGCCTCCAGTTGAGCCATTGTGGTGGGGAGGAAATGGTATCTCGTTGTGGTTTTACAGATCCTAATGAGGCTGAGCCCTTTATATGTTCCCGTATGTTCCCTGTCCCTTATGAAATACCTGGTCAAGTCTTTTGCCTATTTTTCAGTTGGATACTATGTCCTTTTTTATTTTATTTTATTTTACTTTTTTATTTATTATTGAGACAGAAACAGAGCATGAGTGGGGGAGGGGCAGAGAGAGAGGGAGACACAGAATCTGAAGCAGGCTCCAGTGCCGGATGCGCGGCTCGAACCCACGAACCGTGAGACCATGACCTGAGCCGAAGTCTTAACTGACTGAGCCACCCAGGCGCCCCACTATGTCCTTTTTCAAAAGAACGATTTTGGAGCACCTGGCTGGCTCCGTCAGTGGAGCGTCCAACTCTTAATCTCAGGTTGTGAGTTCGAGCCCCATGTTGTGTGTAGAGATTGCTTAAAAAAAATCTTTTAAAAAAATGATTTGTAGAAGTTGTTTATGTATTCTGAATGAGTCCTTTGTTGGGTATATTATTGGAAATATTTTCTAGGCTGTGGCTTGCCCTTTCTCTCTCTCTCTCTCTCTCTCTCTCTCTCTCTTTTTTAACTTTTTTAACGTTTTATTTATTTTTGAAAGAGAGAGAAACAGCATGTGAGCAGATGAGGGGCGGGGGCGGGGGGGAGACACAGAATCCAAAGCAGGCTTCAGGCTCTGAGCTGTCAGCACAGAGCCTGACACGCGGCTCAAACTCATGAACTGTGAGATCACGACCTGAGCTGAAATCGGACACTTAACCAACTGAGCCCCCCAGGCGCCCCTGCCCTTTCTCTTTCTTAATGATACCTTTTGATGAACAGAGTCTTAACATTTTTAGGCAGTACCGTTTATTTCTATATCTGGTTTCTGGGTTTTTTTGTGACCTATTTAAGAAATGATTGCCTCCTCTGAAGTTATAAGTTAGACTCCTGTGTTTCCCTCTAAGAAACCGTATTCTTTTACCCTTCACATGTAGGCCTATGGTTCATCTCAGATTAATCTTTGTGTCTGTATGAAAGAAGTTTCTTCAATGCAGACTGGTTTATCATTTTTTTCCTTATGACCCTACATAAGGAATCTTTACCTAACTCAAGGTCATGAAGATAGTCAGGGATTTTCAGTTTTTAATAACAGCTTTATTGAGCTACAGTTCCTATACCCTATCGCTCACCTATTTAACAGAGATAATTCAGTGGTTCTTAGTATATTCGGAATTGTGTGACTATCACCAGAATCAAGTTTAGGGTATTCTTATCACCCGGAAGAAACCCTGTACCCATTAGCAGTCACACCCCATTTCCTTACAACCCTCTAGCCCTAGGCAACCACTGATCTACTTCTGTCTCCACAGGTTTGCCTCTTCTGGCTGGACATTTCAATAAGTGGAACCATATAATATATGGCCTTTGTGTCTGGCTTTCATTTAGCTCCATGTTTTCAGGGTCCATCCATGTTGTAACAGGTGCCAATACCTCATTCCTTTTATGGCTGAATAAGATCCCATTGGGTGGGTAGGCCGTTTTTGTTTGTCCCTACATCTCTTGGTGGACATTTGTGTTGTTTCCACTTTTTGACTATTACTAATAATACCGCTCTGGAAACATTAATGTGTCATTTTTTATGGGGACATATATTTCCACTTCTCTCAGGAGGAGCTCTTTCATTCTTTTTTGTTTTATTTTTTCTTTTTAAGTAGGCTCCACACCCAGCATGAAGCCTCACATGGGGCTTGAACTCACAACCCGAGATTAAGACTGAGCTGAGATGGAGAGTCAGACCCTTAACTGACTGAGCCACCCAGGCGCACCAGAACCTTCATTGTTAATCACTCACAATAAGATTCGGTGACATCATGTCTGTAAAGTCCTGGAATATACTAAATGCTCACACAGTGACGGCTGGTTACAGGTTAGGTTACATAGTAAAGGACACCCCAGTGTAGCTATTAATGAAAGCCCTTGTGACCCTCACCCAAGCATTGAGTCCCCAACACATGCATGTCTGCCCACAGACGCTGTGAAGGCATGCAGAGGCTTGGACAAGGCCCCATGCTCTTTGTGGGTAAATCACATATAGATAATGGCATCGCGGAGAGAGCAGGCAAGGAATCAGGAGCCCTGGACCATGCCTCTGCCAAACTGCTAATTTGAGTGTGACATCCACGGCCTCAGTTTCCCTACTCAGTGGACATAGGGCGGCCAGTGGTTCTGGCTCTTACGTTTGGCTCACTTAGCTTCTTCCTAATCCACAGACTGTGGTTCTGCCAATGATCCTGTGAGTGCCAGGGAGTCGCCATTGCCCCTAGGGGCTCCTGTCGTGGAGTGCCCCCGCCCCCGCCTGTCCCCAGCATGGCGTCCGACACCCCTGAGTCCCTGATGGCCCTCTGCACCGACTTCTGCTTGCGCAACCTGGATGGCACCTTGGGCTACCTGCTGGACAAGGAGACTCTGCGGCTACATCCGGACATCTTCCTGCCCAGCGAGATCTGCGACCGACTTGTCAACGAGTGAGCAGGCGGGAGCTGGGGCACGGGCATGATTCTTAGCCCGGGACCGTTGTGTGCCCTGTGCAGGGATGTGGCTAGGGATGCGTATGTGTGAGGCGGTGTGCGTGCACTTGGGTATCTGTGGGTGACGGAGAACACTGGTATGTTCATAACCATAAAGCGGTATGTGTGCATGTTGGCATGTGCCTGGAGGGGTGTGCACATGCAGGAACAGGTGTGGGGACACGAGTGTGAACCTGCAGGTGTGTGTCACAGCTATGAGAGGGTATAGGAATTGCATAGAAGCGCAGGAGTTCTGGGCCATTCCGTGTGTGCGCGCTTGCCTGTGCACTCGTGGACACACACCAGTTTACCCACTGGTACGCAAATAATGAGTCCATGACCAGGAATCTAGTCGTTCAGAACATCTTTACGTGGGGGTGCCTGGGTGGCCCCGTCAGTTAGCAGCCCCCTAACTCTCGATCTCATCTCAGGTCATGATCTCGTGGTTCGTGAGTTCCAGCCCCACATTGGGCTCTACACTGACAGTGCCATCTGTTTGGAGTTCTGTCTCGCTCTCTCTCCCCTTCCCCTACTTTGTGTGTGTGTGTGTGTGTGTGCGCGCGTGTGCACATGCGCATGTGCTCTCTCTTTCTCTCTTTGTCTCTCTCTTTGTCTCTCTCTCACCTAAAAAAAAACAAAGGAAAGAAAATCTTTATGTGGACCCTTTAAGGATTCCCCACTGTTAGAGGTTCCTAACAGTAAGATATGCATTTACTCACCTCTGGGAAGTCAGTCTAGGTGCCCAGAAGAGAAATCGGTAGGCCAAAGACTTGCATATAAAAGCAGGAATTTGTGACTCAGTCAGTGAAGCATGAGACCTGATCTCAGCATTGTGAGTTGGAGCCCCCATGTTGCATGTGGAGATTACTTAAAAATAAAACCTTTAAAGAAAAGAAAAAAGCTGGAACCTGTATGTGACCTGAGGACAGAGCCCAATTCGTAATCATGTTCTGAGCATCTGATGCGGCCAGACACTTGCTTGGATGCTTGGCAGAACAGTTCTGTCCATTTTACAGATGAAGAAACTGAATGCTGGGGAAGTTCCGTGACTCGTAAGGTTACCCACGTAGTGAACAGCCAGGCCAGGATTTAGATTCCAGAGTGTTCGACCCAAAGCCTTTTCCACCAGACCAGGACTGCTGCTGGCATCTCAGGAGGGTCCGATGGAGTGCTCGCCCTGTCCCTGGCTGGGATCCTTAAATTCCTTGGCTTTGTCTTCCTGTTGGAAAAGGGTCCTGGGAGGGGCTGATCAAGGAACGAGGGGCCGGCTTAAAGATGAGGGGTGTGGCCGTGTGTGCTTGTTACAGATGTGTAGGGTTTCGGGGGAAGAGCTTGGAACTGACTGTTGATAAGAGGCCCCTTCATCGCCTTTGCATTCCTGGTGCCTGGGCCACTCTTTATCTCACATGCAAGGTGTTCACGATCCAAGTGGGTACAGTCAGAAAGAGGGATAGTGGCGGGCGGCGGGGGGCAGTTCCCCGGGTGGTTCAGTGTGTTAAGCATCTGACTCTTTTTTTTTTTTAATTTTGAGAGAGAGAGAGTGAGAGAGTGTGTGCAAACATATGCATGAACGGGGGAGGGACAGACAGAGAGGGAGAGAGAGAATCCCAAGTGGGCTCAGTGCTATCAGCACAGAGCCTGACGCAAGGCTCGATCTCATGACTGCGAAATCATGACCTGAGCCGAGATCCAAGAGTTGGACACCTGACTGAGCCACTGCGGTGCCCCAAGTGTCTAACTCTTGATCTCAGCTCCACCCTTGATCTCAGGGTCAGGAGTTCAAGCCTCACATCGGGCCCCACGTTGGGCCCTGCACTGGGCATGAAGCCTACTAAAAAAAAAAAAAAACCAATAGAGGAAAGAAAGAGGGGTAGGGATGGAGGAGACAGAGGTTTCTGACCAATGATGAGGAAAGGTATCAGGGACAGGAGGGCTGGTGCTGAGTCTCGAGGGACAACGCGGGTCCCTGGGCGCCCCCGCAAGCCAGGCTTTCCTCCTTCCCAGGTACGTGGAGCTGGTCAATGCCGCCTGCAACTTCGAGCCACATGAGAGCTTCTTCAGCCTTTTCTCCGACCCCCGCAGCACCCGCCTCACCCGGATCCACCTCCGTGAGGACCTGGTGCAGGACCAGGACCTGGAGGCCATCCGCAAGCAGGTGAGACCCGCTTCGCCAGCCAGCGGGGACGGTCGTGGGGAGGCTGGCTCGAGATGACCGTTGAGCCAGGGGCCGTCCACGCGCCGTCAGCACTAGAATCCAGCGTGCCCCCTGCCCCATACACCCCCCTCCCGAGCTCAACTGCCGTCCGGGGCCGGGAGGGCCGTGCTGGTGACCGAGCTGTGCGTGCCACCAGGACCTGGTGGAGCTGTACCTGACCAACTGCGAGAAGCTGTCCGCCAAGAGCCTGCAGACACTGAGGAGCTTCAGCCACACCTTGGTGTCCTTGAGCCTCTTTGGCTGTGCGAACATCTTCTACGAGGAGGAGAACCCGGGGGGCTGTGAGGACGAGTGCCTCGTCAACCCCACCTGCCAGGTGCTGGTCAAGGACTTCACTTTTGAGGGCTTCAGCCGCCTGCGCTTCCTCAACTTGGGCCGCATGATCGACGGGGTCCCTGTGGAGTCTCTGCTGCGGCCGCTCAGCTCGCTGGCTGCCTTGGACCTGTCAGGCATCCAGACGAGCGACGCGGCCTTCCTAACCCAGTGGAAAGACAGCCTCGTGTCCCTCGTGCTCTACAACATGGACCTGTCGGATGACCACATCCGGGTCATCGTCCAGCTGCACAAGCTTCGGTGAGCTGCCGGCCCAGAGCTCACTGGGGCTCGGGGTGGGGGAGGGGGTGCCGTGCTCTCGTGAGCCCCCAGCCCAGCCAAACGGGGATGGAAGAGACTACCCCCTTCCTTAAACCGGCTGCCTCGGGGCTTCTGGGGCCCAGCAGGCTTCCTCCCAGAATGCCCTGGAGCAGCTGTGGCAGGGACAGCCCCTCCCCTGCCACAGGCTGCAGCAGGGGTCTCCAAGGCGGCCCCGACCTGTGTCTGGTGCTGACCTGTGGCCCCCTCTCCAATCTCCAGACACCTGGACATCTCCCGAGACCGCCTCTCCAGCTACTACAAGTTCAAGCTGACTCGCAAGGTGCTGAGCCTCTTTGTGCAAAAGCTGGGGAACCTGATGTCCCTGGACATCTCTGGCCACATGATCCTGGAGAACTGCAGCATCTCCAAGATGGACGAGGAGGCAGGGCAGACTAGGTGGGGACCCACCTGCCATGGTTGCCGGCGGGGTGTCTGTCATTCAGCAAGCACTTACCGAGTGTCCTTCTGCCGAGGCCTGTGCGGGGTGCTGGAGATAAAGCAATGAATCAGACCCTGCCCTCTCGAGTCTGTATGAGCTAGTGGGGACAGATGAGTCATGACTGGCACGGTGATGAGGGAGGCAGGGCTGTGGGGTTGCCCTGAAGATCAGGAAGAAGGAATGGCACCCACGCTGTTCTGAAAGCTCTGTCTGGGTCTGCCAGAGGAAAGGTGTTCCAGCAGAGGGAAGAGCATCTGTAAAGGCTGGAAGGTGCCAGCTTGAGGAGTGAGCGGGAATTAGGACACTGAGACTGGATAGAGATGGGGCGGGGGCGAGGAGACGGCCGGCAGTGTCCAGCGAGTATCAGGAGTCGCAGCAGATAGGCATCTTCCTGGCTCGGGTGGTTGAGAGATCTGACTCAAGCCCATCGGGCTGTAATCGGCTGTACTCCTTACCCTCAGCCATCCTTCAGCGGGGTTTGCTGGATGGGCATGTCCCTTCATGACTGTCGGGAGAACCTAAGGGTGGCACATCCTCACCAGCACGGCAGATGCTATCTCCCAAAGGTGGCTGCAGCAGTATCTCCCACCCCACGTGTTATATAATGTGACCTTGCCACCCTTCCTTTGGGGGGGGGGTGAGGTCTATGTCCCTTGCCCTTAAGAAGGAAAAAAAAAAAGATGAGGCTGGAGGTCCTAGAAGAGGGCCCCAAGTAAATGGCTAGCCACCCCCCGGGAGAAGCCCTTATAAACGCAGGGCAGCCCTGGTCCACAGGCCACTGACCCGGCACGCTCTCCCCCCAGCATTGAGCCTTCCAAGAGCAGCATCATGCCTTTCCGGGCCCTGAAGAGGCCACTGCAGTTCCTTGGGCTCTTCGAGACCTCCCTGTGCCGCCTCACACACATTCCCGCCTACAAAGTGAGAGGGAGTGGGGGAGGGGAGGAGCAGGGAGCCCTGGGACGAGGGAAGGGGGTGGGCTGGGGACCCCAAGGTGTCTGCCCTGGAGCTAGAGACGGAGCTGGGATCGAGGATCCTATCGCTTGGCCTCTTCCAGTGGCCCTGAGCACTTTCCGTTCCCAGGTAAGTGGTGACAAAAATGAGGAGCAGGTGCTGAATGCCATCGAGGCCTACACGGAGCACAGGCCTGAGATCACCTCACGGGCCATCAACCTGCTTTTTGACATCGCACGCATCGAGCGCTGCAACCAGCTTCTGCGGGCCCTGAAGGTCAGCCCTGACCCCTGGCGTCCTCAGTCTCCGGTCCATCGCCGCCGGGCAGGTCATGGACTTGGCTGAGCCATGTCCCCAGAGCCCCCGTCCCTCCTTTGCTGGTCCCCCTCATCCCCAGGACACAGGCAGTCCTACCCCCCGAGCCCCAGCCCCACAGTGCCTCATTTGTCCCGGCACCGTGGCCTTGCCCTGGTTTCCACCCCCAGCCCTCACTTCTCTCAGAGGACAGGATCGGGGTCACCTGCACCCCAGAGGACGCACCCGAGCCCCCTTGCAGAGCCCTAGGCGTGGCCCTATACGGCTTTAACAGGACTTGCCAACCCAGGCCTGTCTCCACACAGCTGGTCATCACGGCCCTCAAGTGCCACAAGTATGACAAGAACATCCAGGTCACAGGCAGCGCCGCCCTCTTCTACCTGACCAACTCCGAGTACCGCTCCGAGCAGAGCGTCAGGCTGCGCCGGCAGGTCATCCAGGTGGTGCTGAATGGCATGGAGTCCTACCAGGAGGTGACGGTGAGCCCCCTGCCGGTGACGGCCCCGCATGCTCTGGCCCAGCCGCCCCCTCCCTGCTCCCTTCGTGCCCCAGCCTCACCAGCAGGGTGCTTGCTCTCACCCTTTGTTGCCTGGCCCTGTACTGCGTCCCCTCCCCCCGCCAGCCCTCTTACCCACAGCATCCCTCCCAAGCTCTGGGACCTGGCATTCTGGGCCCCCGCAACTCGGCCCCACCTCACCAGTACGTCCCCTGCTGCCACCCCCACCCAGGGACCCTCTTCTGCCCCTGGCCTCCGCTCATGATGACTCCTCAGCGATTCTGTTATACTTTGCTGGGGGCTATTTATTTTCCCCCAAGATCTGCTTTTATTATCAAAGTAACAAAACTGTGGGGGCACCTGGCTGGCTCAGTCCGTAGAGCATGTGACTCTTGATCTCAGGGTTGTGAGTTCAAGCCCCATACTGGGTGCATACCTTACTTTTAAAAAGTACGTATTTCTTTAAAAAAAGAAATTTTACTGTAGAAAAATTATAATTACGGGTATAAAGAAGAAAAAACACCGACCACCATAACAGCACCACCCAGAGTAGCCGCGGTTGGTGTAGACTTCCTGTTGTTTGGGAGTTAGCCTGCGCGTGTTTAGGTGTAACTTCCCGTTTGTGTAATGTGGATTCTTATTTCAACAGTGTCTCCCGCATGTGAGCATCCCATCATCCACATTTTTACAACAGCATTTCTTAAGTAATGTTTCTTTTATGCTCACAAAATTTAGACACCTAATGCTTAGAAAACAAACCAATTGAAGCACAGTTGACCTTTGGACAACACTGGTGTCAACTCTGCAGGTCCACGGAGAGGCCGACTTTGACGAAGACCCGACAGTCCTGTCAATGTGTTTTCTCTTTCTTTTTTTTTTGAAACTTTTTTTTAAAGTTTATTTTTTTGAGAGAGCACATGCAACTCTGGCTCATGCAAGCAGGGGCGGGGCAGAGAGAGAATCCCAAGCAGGCTCCACACTGTCAGCTCAGAGCCTGACGCGGGGCTCGGCCTTATAACCCATGAGATCATGCCCTGAGCCGAAATCAAGAAGATAGTTGCTTAACCGACTAAGCCACCCAGGTGTCCCCCTTAATGACTTCCTTACTAACATTTTCTTTTCTCTAGCTCACTTTATTGTAACACTACAGGATACAGAGCACATAACGTGCAAAATGTGTGTTAATCAACCATTAATGTTATCAGAAAGGCTTCAGGTCGACAGTAGGCTATTAGTGGTGAAGTTTTGGGGGGAGTCAGAAGGTATATGTGAATTTGCAGCTGTGTGGCATCCAGGGGTGGGGGGTTCAGGGGTCTCTGACCCCTGAGTTGTTCAAGGGTCAGGCATACTATGAAAAGGTGTCAACTGCGAAGTGAAACTTGTTCACAGTCCAAGTCTCCTCCTCCCCGCAGCTGGGTCTCACTATTGTTTGATAATTGTTGGTGCCTGAATGGGGTTCAGTGCCCTCATCCAGGGAAGGCCCCCGGGGGCTGACTGCGTGCTGGAGCTGGGAGGCAGTGGCCAAGCCCCGCCCCACAGAGCGGCCGGACACGCTGCCCCATGTGTCTGGGCTGCCGGTGCTGAATCAGGCCCCTGGTGAACACTTAGGTGGCTCTTTCATTTTTTGCTGTATCCAATAAGGCTTTGCTGACCATACTTAATTGATTATCCTTATTATACGTGACTGGGAGTTGCCGGGACAGTGGGTAGGTGTATCTTTAAAGCATCTGGGGTGTATTCTCAAATTACCCTCCAGAAAGACCGTGGTGGCGATGCAGCCGCTCCAGGGATGAGAAGGTCCGCTTTCCCACTGCCTGCCAACCCCAGACTTGAGAGCAGCTAATACACTGAGACTGGTTTTAGAAGAACTGGGGGCTTCCCCCTAAGGTCGGGGACGAGACAGGGATGTCCACTCTCGCCACGTTATTCAACAGAGTATTGGAGGTCTCGGCCTCAGCGATCAGACAACACGAAGAAATAAAAGGCATCCAATCGGCCAGCAGGAGGTCAAACTTTCACTCTTTGCAGATGACATACTCTATATGGAAAACCCAAACAATTCCACCCAAAAACTGCTAGAACTGATCCAGGAATTCAGCAAAGTTGCAGGATGTAAAATCAACGCACAGAAATCGGTTGCGTTCCTATACACCAACAGTGGAGCAACGGAAAGAGAAATCAAGGAATCGATCCCATTTACACCTGCACCAAAACCCAAAAAATACCTAGGAATAAATCTAACACTGAGATTGATTTTATAATCAGGTCAGAGGGGTATCTTATTTTTTTTTTTGACAAAAATGCTACTTGAAGACTCCCAAATGAATAAATTCTATCAAAGAAATGAAAATTAAAATAAGATACCACATTTCATCTCGAGAAATCAGTGATCCCAGCGTTGACCAAGGCCGGGGGGAAGCACTTCTGCATGCTTCCCACTGGTGAGGTAGGAGCCGTACCGCCTTTTTGGACGGCAACTGGCAGAATTTGCCAAAACTGTAAGTGCATTTATCTTTAGGTCTAGGTATTCCACAGTTGCAGTGTTTTTAGAGGAAACCAGAATGTTAGCAATAGAGACCTAGAAAAGTAGCACACAGTCCACCCCCACCAGGAGATATTATGGCCAATGTGTATGCCCTCATGTGGAAGGATGTCCAGGGCATGTTCATACATGAGGAGAAGTTTGGGACCAATGTATATAATATCTTATTTGCCTCTTCTCCCCCCCAAATATATATTTGTATTTGCATGAGAGAAAAATCTAGAAGGACATGCACAAAACTTTTAACAGCGATCATTTCTGGGGAATAAAAGGAGAGACTTTAACTTTTTGCCCAAAGAGTACTATTTGAACTTTTTATAGTATCGCTGTTATAATTGAAAATAAATTTTTTTCTCAAATTAAAAACAATCTGTGTATTTGGGGGTAAAACAAAGAGTTAACCAAGGATGGTGCCCTCTAAATTACGTAATTAATAAAGTACGATCATCTCCCAAAATCTAATGAGGAAGGGTGATGGGAGCAAGTCAAATTATAGGCAGACGCACTGCAAATACTTAAAAAAGTAAAAAAAGAAAAAAAAACCCAGACAACACGAAAAGAAATAGAAGAGGTGGAGCAGCTTGAGGCCTCCTACTCTGCTGGCGGGTCTGTAAGCTGGTGCAGCCGCTTTGGGGGACCGTCTGGGGTCACCTGATCAAGTTGAAGACGTGCACGTCGTGTGGCCCCGGAGTCCCGCCCCGGCGCCCGTGCCCTGGAGAAGTCCGCGTGCCCGGCGCCGGCATGTGCACCGAACATTGAGGTTGCCAAACACTGAAGCCCCCTCGGATGTGCGCCCACAGTGGGGTGGACGCATAAATCAAAGTACCAGACTGCGGCCGAAGAATGAATGCTTTGCAGCCACTTTACAACAACACCGCTAATCTGACAAACCTACGGTTGACCGAACATAAGCAGGATGCTAGAGAACGTTCCATGTAGAATAGCAGGAATACTAGTTCCCTCTGGTGGGGAGGGGGAGCTTCTGATCAGGAAAGGGACCTATGGGGATTTCGGGGTGCTGGCACTGTTGTTTCCTGCCCCAGGTGGTGGTTACACGGTTGTTAGAAGGCTTGCTCGCCTCGTAAATGCTTGTAAAAACTATGCATTTTGTGTTTTAATATGCCCTCTTCTGTATGAAGAGTACATCTCATGGGTTTGGGTTGTTTTTTTTTTAATGTTTAAAAAAAAAAAAAGGCCCCGTAGTCTCCTCTCAGACCAGCACAGCTCGGGCTGGCCCCGCACCTCTGGGAGAGCCCCTGGAGGCTCCAGCTCCCGAGTCTGACCTTGACTGTGCTTTGCCTGTCTGCCCGGCCCCGCCCCAGGTCCAGCGGAACTGCTGCCTGACTCTCTGCAACTTCAGCATCCCCGAGGAGCTGGAGTTCCAGTACCGCCGCGTCAATGAGCTCCTGCTCAGCATCCTCAACCCCACGCGGCAGGACGAGTCCATCCAGCGCATCGCCGTGCACCTGTGCAACGCGCTGGTCTGCCAGGTGGACAACGACCACAAGGAGGCTGTGGGCAAGATGGGCTTTGTCGTGGTGCGTGCCCGCACGCCCCCTCCCCGCCTCCCCGTTCCGTAGCCCCGCTGCCGCATGAAGGGTTTAGGCCAGACCCGAGGGCGAGTCTCCTAACCATGAACATAGCTTATGTCCCTGGACATTTCCTCCACCTGGAACACTCGCATCTTCTCTCGGCCCCTCCATCCGTCCATTTGGTCCCACTGTCCAGGCCGCTCCTGGCTCCTCAGACCAGGTCCCCTGTTAGGTCTTTCTAACTGGGGTTAAATAAGCATGTGAGGGACTGTCTGTGTCATGTCGGCCTCCCCACTGGGTTGTGGTTCTGTGGGGAAAGGCACACCCTGCTTCCGTCACGACGTCCTCAGCACTTCCCAGTGTGGCGCTAGGAGATCAGTGTTTGCTCATGAACGGGAGGAAGGAATGAAGCAGGAACGTGCAGTCTCCTCCTCTTACTTTATGGCTGGCTGGGCTGGTGCCCACAGAGGGGAGGCCCAGGCCCAAAGCTACGTGGGGAGTCAGAGTCAAGCCAGGACCGGCACCCAGGCCTCCTGCTGCTGAGGGCCAAGCCTGTGGGTTGCACGTCCTCAGACCAGACAGGCGAATCTGGTCCCGTCCAGATGCATTGGCCAGGACTAGAACTGCTGTGCTGCCTCTCCCTCCATCTCGGTTCTTGGGGGACATGGTTGCTCTCGAGCCCTGGTCTCCTGCACGTTCTCTCCTCTGCCCACAGACCATGCTGAAGCTGATTCAGAAGAAGCTGCTGGACAAGATAGTAAGTGGAGTCTTCACGAAGCTCCTTTGCCCCTCCCCTAGCCCACGAGGGGACAGTCTGCCCCCGGAGGAGCCCCCTGTTTTGTCAGGGGGACGCCCACATGGGTGCTGGGAGCCTGCAGGGCCCTCCAGGCGGGCTGCGCTGAGCCCTCCCTTCACCCTCAGTGTGACCAGGTGATGGAGTTCTCCTGGAGCGCCCTGTGGAACATCACGGACGAGACGCCGGACAACTGTGAGATGTTCCTCAACTTCAACGGCATGAAGCTCTTCCTGGACTGCCTGAAGGTACGGCCCGTCTCCGGCGGCAGCGGCCTCCTCGGCCACCCGTGTGGCCGCTCTCCTGTCCCCAGGCTCCCCACCCGTCCGGTCGGTCAGCAGCCCCTCCCCCCACAGTTCCCGTGGCAGGGCTGACCCACAGCCCCAGCCCCAGCCCCTCACTTAGAGCCCTCCTTCTAAGGGAAAACCCTGGCCCATCCTTCGTCACAGTGATTTCTAGGCTGCCCACAGGCTGGCTAAGGACCGCTGGGGTATCGGCTGGACAAAATTCTGTCCAGTAGATGGTATTTTATTTTACTTTATTTTATTATTTGTTTATTCAGATGGTAATTTTAAGTAATCACTACACCCAGCATGGGGCTCGAACTCACAACCCCGAGATCAGGAGTTGCACACTCCAGCTACTGAGCCAGCCAGGCACCACCAGTAGGATGGTCTTTTTTTTTTCCTTCTTTTTATCTTTCTTTTTTTTTTTTTTTTAAGTCTATTTAGAGACAGAGAGAAAAACAGTGCGTGAGCAGGGAAGGGCAGGGGGGGAAAAGAAAGAAACCCAAGCAGGTTCTGCGCTGTGGGTGTGAACATGGGTGGTTGATCCTGCGAACCATGAGATCATGACCTGAGCCGAAATCAAGAGTCCGACCCTTAACTGAGCCATCCAGGTGCCCCTCTTTTTTCTTTCTTTCTTTTTTTTTTATCTAGACTTCACACCCAGCACAGAGCCCAATGTGGGACCTGAACTCACTTGTTCTTTTAAAACAGGGGCGCCTGGGTGGCTCAGTCGGTTGGGCATCTGACTTTGGCTCAGGTCATGATCTGACACTTAGTGGGTTTGAGCCCCATGTGGGGTTCTGTGCTGACAGCTCAGAGCCTAGAGCCTGCTTCAGATTCTGTGTCTCCCTCTCTCTACCCTCCCCCACTCATGCTCTTTCTCTCTCAAAAATAAATAAAATGTTAAAAAAAATTAAAACTCATCCTGGCAGTGCCTAGCTGGCTTAGTCAGGAGAGCATTGTGACTCTTGATCTCCAGGTTGTGAATTGAAGCCCCACATTGGGCATAGAGCTGACGTAAAAAACAATAAATAAATGGTAGCCATTATTAAACAAATTAATAAATTTATCCTTTGTTTTCTTGCTCTAGTTTTTGTGAAGATTCCCTTAAACTAGTATTTTGAGCTTTGTCAAACAGAACCACGTTTGTCTTATTTGTAGTTTTATAGGTCAGCTCTCCACTTAGCCTTTGGTTTTGTGGCAAGGACTCCCCACCATTTTAATCCTGTTTAGTATGTGCCCAGCACTGTTCTAGGTGCCTTAGAAGGTGTGTGGGCATATTGCTCCCCCTTTGTCCAGTCAGAATGGCCAGTCAGATACCCATCAAGTTTCTAGGTTAACAATACCAGACACTAATTAAGTCCTAATTAAGTACTAATGGCCCCAATGGCTCTCATTTTGCCAGGAATTCCCAGAGAAGCAGGAACTGCACCGGAATATGCTAGGACTCTTGGGGAATGTGGCAGAGGTGAAGGAGCTGCGGCCCCAACTAATGACTTCCCAGTTTATCAGTGTCTTCAGGTTAGTATTTCTTTCCTTTCCCTTTTTGTCTTGGCCACCAGGATGCTCAGAGCTCTAGTCTATGCTGAGTTGCAGTAATTGGTCTTAGCCTAGGCTTCTGTTAGAAATGTCACCGATGGTTTCTCTCAACCCTCCATAAGTAGTCCTCTTAGAGCCATATCTTAAGCGATCTCGGATCCTTACTTTTAGAAGTCATCTGTGTATGGATAATAGGTGGTAAATCAGCAGTGCCTCTGGCATCTGGTTTGTAAGCTGGGGGTCCAATAGCTGGTTGCTGAAGAGGGACTTACAGGGATTTTTCTCTCTTCTGGGCAGCAACCTGCTGGAGAGCAAAGCCGACGGAATCGAGGTTTCGTACAACGCCTGCGGCGTCCTCTCCCACATAATGTTCGACGGGCCCGAGGCGTGGGGCATCTGTGAACCGCAGCGGGAGGAGGTGGAGGAGCGCATGTGGGCCGCCATCCAGAGCTGGGACATCAACTCTCGGAGAAATATCAACTACAGGTGCGGCGGGAGGAGGGGCGGGGCGTGCGGGCGGGAGGAGGGGCGGAGGGGCAGAGGGGCGGGCCCTTTGCAGACCGGTTGGACGCTCCTAGAGCGAGGTCTGGCGAGAGCGTCTTGCCTTCTAGTCGCCGGCAGGCCTCACTGAGGTCCGCGCACGGCACCCGGCATACATCTCACCCGTAAAGCTCGGTGCACGTTTCATGCACATCAGCACCCGCGTGTGCCCAGAACTTCCTGTTGACAGACATTTGATACATGCATATCTGTGGGAAGAGAAAAGAAGAAGAAAATTACAGACGCACAATAGAAACAAAACCTAAACCTTTCATGAGCTCGGTCCCTGCAGGGACCTCTACTCACAGTCCTGCGGCCCCCTCTTCCGGCAGTTTCCCTCTGCAGGGATTTAATTCTGTGCGATCCAGCGGGCATCAAGCCTTCCTACCTTGTGACTGAATTTCCAGCCAGTTACTGTTGTTCCCAAGGAGAGGTGGAGTGAATCACGGGGCCAGGGGGTTTGCACACAGGTCTTTTTTTAATGTTTGTTTATTTTTGAGAGAGAGAGACAGAGCATGAGCAGGGGAGAGGCAGAGAGGGAAACACAGAACTGGAAGCAGGCTCCAGGCTCTGGGCTGTCAGCACAGAGCCCGATGTGGGGCTTGGACTCATGAACTGTGAGATCATGACCTGAGCCAGAATCGGAGGCCTAACCGACTGAACCACTAAGGAGCCCCTGCACATACATTTTTCAGGCTTTTGGACCATGACTCCAGATGACCCATAGAAGGCTATTCTAAGAAGTGTAGGGGCGTCTGGGTGGCTCAGTTGGTTAAGTGTCTGACTTCAGCTCAGGTCACGATCTCATGATTTGTGAGTTCAAGCCCCACATCAGGCTTTCTGCTGTCAGCCCAGAGCCCACTTCGGATCCTCCCGTCCTTTCAAAAATAAACAAACATTTAACAAAAGACCATTCTAAGAAGTGTACTCACACTTCCTTTTCTCAGGGTACTTCTCCCTGTCTCCCTGTTCTTTCTGTCTCCCTCTTTTCTGCGTCCCTCCTACCTCCCGTACGTGTCCATGCTCTTGACCTCTCTCACAAGGGAGCTCACTTTGTGGAGCCTGAAGTGCGCTGATGGGCCCAATGGCCCCTGTGTCCATTGTGTCTTCCTGGCCTGCGTCTGTAGGACCCTCCGGAAGGAGAACCCTCCACAGAGAAGATGCACTCCCCCAACCCTGGCATGACACTTGACCTTGATTTTCCTTTCTGCAGGTCGTTCGAACCGATTCTTCGCCTCCTTCCTCAGGGCATCTCCCCTGTCAGCCAGCACTGGGCCACCTGGGCCCTGTACAACCTTGTGTCTGTCTACCGTGAGTACCCACCCACTTGTCCTTGGGTCAGACACAGGGACGCGCCCCTGGCTGCAAGCAGGCTTGCCCTCAGGGAGCTTATAACCGGGGAAGGAGCACTAAGAACACACAGCCCTCCTCTTTCCAGAATGTTCAGGCCGCCCAGCATAATGGCTGGCCCGGCCTCATCTCCAGAATCAAGCCAGGCAGGCCAGCCCAGCCAGAGCTCCCAGACCTCTTTCTTAATGCCTCCTGCTTCCAGATAAGTGACTAGTCAGAAATCTGTGTGCCTTCCGGAAGATGAAGTAAAACCAACCCAAACAGAGAACCAACCCCCGAGGAAGCAGACTTCCCAGGGAACAGGAAAGAACTTTAAAACAAGCCTAGCTCTATTCTGCAAAGAGTCCCACCCTCCCCTAGGAGAGCCTGACCCATCCTCCGCTCCGTGGCCTTGGGTGGAGGAGAGACAGGTGTGGCACCCAGAGACCTTGATGACAGGCCGGGTTCCACCCTCCTTGTCTTTCTTCCTGGTCATGTCTCCGCACAGGGGCTATTGAACCTCTCTGGGCCTCGGTTTCCTCATCTTTAAAATGCTGTAAAATGAGGTGCGCTTAGTGCTTGGCCCATACCAGCTCTCCAGTAAGCATTCGCCTTTTTCATCATTGCTTGTGGTTAGCCTTACTAACAGTAGTACCTTCCCTCAGACGCAATGTGGGACAGAGGAAAGCGCCCTGAGCTGGGACCCCCATGGACAAGCCTCTGTCTCTCTGAACCTCCGTTCTTTCATCTATAAAAGCGAAGGGATAAAAATAGCTCCTACATAGAGCTGGGGTTGGGGGAAAGGGCACTGAAATGCCCGTGTTCTCCGCAGAGTGTAAAGCCCTGGGTCCTGAGCCCTAGAATGTTCTTTATTGGCATGAACCATGACACCGCCCAATAGTAGGCACCAACAGTGTTTCCGACCTGGCTGGTCACCAGCATCCCCTGGCGGCATTTTGTTAAAAATACACACCAATACAGGCTCCTGCATTTGTTGAATCAGAATGCCCAAGGTCAGGACTTAGGACTCTGCATTCTTACCAAAGCTTCTCAGGGAATGGAAGCCACAGGGTTGGGTGGCATTTCCCATAGGGTGAGCTGTGGAAAGAAATGTGACTGCATACCAGAGTCGCCTTTTCCAAGGACCCGCCCCTCGCTCCCGCAGCGGACCCAGGAACTCAGGCCTGAGGGGCCAGGCAATCACAGCTCCCCCCCTGGAGGGCAGTGGAGTCCTCACCAGGCCTGCGTCTGCACCCCACCCCTCTGGGAGGGTGGCCCTCATAGCAAGGGTGGGTTCTGGGCCACAGGGTGCGGGGAAGACCTCCCCTGACCGCCTGCCGTCTGCCCCTCCCACAGCCGACAAGTACTGCCCCCTGCTGATCAAAGAAGGGGGGCTTCCCCTCCTGAGGGACATGACCAAGATGGCCACCGCCCGGCAGGAGACCAAGGAAATGGCCCGGTAAGAGGCAGACGGTGTTTCCACTGGCAGCCTTGGTTTGGGGGAGTGAGGGACACCGTGGGGCCGGGGGGGGGGGGGCGGTCCTGGGAGCTAGGGCTGTCCAAGGCTCCCAGGGGCAACGCAGGAGTGGAGTGTGGAGGTGGACGGTGTCCCCACGTCCAGCGGGGGTGGGCCCTCCCTGAACATCATGTCGGCCACCGTGTGGCTGGACACTCTGGACAGAGCGTCATTGTCCTCCTTTGTACGCTTCCCTTCCTCTTACGTCCAACGAATTCATCCTCTCATTACTGGTCCTTAGCAGGAAATCATCATTTTTTATTCTTTTAAAAATTTTTTTAACATTAACTCATTTTTGAGAGACAGAGAGCGAACAGGGGAGGGGGCAGAGAGAGAGGGAGACACAGAATCGGAAGCAGGCTCCAGGCTCTGAGCTGTGAGCACAGAGCCCGACGCGGGGCTTGAACCCATGAACCGCGGGATCATGACCTGAGCCGAAGTCGGAGGTTTATCTGACTGAGCCACCCAGGCACCCCAAAATTCATCATTACTTTTGGCCAAAGACCTTCCATCTGAAGAGAGGACACGGTGTGGTAGAGCTCACTCTGGAGAGCTGGCACCCGAGTGGTCGCGGGTTTCCGAGCCGCCAGGCCCTGCCCACAGCAGAGCCGCCACGCCCGGCTGCCGTGTGGCATCCATGACCGTGCCTGACACCTCAGCAGCCCTGGTCCTGCTCCTGTCGGCGCACGAGCCTCTCTCGGGGTCCTGCACATGGCCGTCGGCAGTACCGACCTCGCTTTCTCCGAGATCCGTTCCAGAGGGGAGCCTGCTCGGGTTTACCCCAGTCGTGGACACGGCGTAGAGCCAGGAGCATCAGGGAGGAGGGCCTGGAGCTCAGGACCCGCTGGGCCGCGAGGGCCGCTGTTTCCACCTCATGAACATTCATTGACAGATTTGTCTGAGTTTGAGACTGGCAGAATGAGTGGTTCTCAAACTGAATCTCCCTAAAGAATCATCCGAGAGGAGTGTTAAAAACGTACAGGCCCCCCTAGATTTTCTTTTCCAGTGGGTCTGGGAGCTAGCAGCGGGGATCCCAGGCGAGTTGAGAAGCTGGGGAAACCTGCCCCACAAACCTGCCCCCGTCCCTCTGAACAGTTCCGGAAGACCGAGATGTGTGTCCGAGCCGGCCGGCCCGTCTGAGGCAGGTGTGAGTGACACTAAGCGGGAGCTCATGAGTCACTCTGCCCACCCTGCCCCTGCCCTGCTCTGGGCACCTCTTGAGCATTCATATGGGGGCTGCCGTGAAAACCGCCCCCGGCCCCGCCCAACCCAAAGGCTTAGTGTTGAATGGAAAGGGGTCCAGGGTGACTGCAGCAGGGTGGTGCTTCTCAAGGGTCAGCCCAGAGGGGGCGAGAGACTGGGCCCCGCACGCCAGTGGTCATTCCGGACCACTGCCCTGCGCCTGGCCTCTGCAGGGTGTCAGGGACCCTCGTGCAGGAGTGATTGCCCTGGCCCCCATCCGATCGCCTCAGACCTTTGGGCAAATGTGACACGCAGGCGGTTTGGGGCCCACTGGCAGACTCCGGCGAGGAAAAAGGCCCGGGTGTGCAGGGGGAAGGAGGAAGGAAGACAGCGCTCAGGAAAGGAGCTGCGGGTGGCGGAGGTCAGGCCGGAGCTGACGCAGGGGAGCCCCTAACCACAGAGGCTCTGGCGCTGAGGCAGGGGGAGGGCGGAGAGGGCACAGGGCGCCAGTGGTGTTCATGGCCGCAGGCGGTGCTTTCCTGGCATCCCTCGCGTGCGGGCCGCCCCGCCAGCCCTTCTGACCCATCCCCACCGTCAGGTCCTGGGCACTGTTGGCATTTGCTTCATCAGCTGGGCATGGCGGGCCCCACCCCCACCCCCACCCCCACCCCGGGCCAGCCTCTCATCCTCTCTCTCCCGGTCTCCAGCAAGGTGATTGAGCACTGCAGTAACTTTAAAGAGGAGAACATGGACACGTCCAGATAGAGGCCTCCGTCCCCGCGGCCGCCACGGCTCTGGACCACGAGGCCAGGAGGAAGCTCCCCAGCAGCCCAGCCGGCAGACCCCCCACTGGGGAGCCTCCCGCTGGGTGAAGGGACACAGGGGGACTTTTGCACAACCGACGCTTTTCCTTAACATTAGTGAGATATATATATTATATATATATTATATATATATTATTTTTTTTGGTTAGGAAGTGTGAAGTTTTGTGTGTATGATTTCTGTACAAAAACAAAAGCAGCACTCCTGCGAGTCCCCGCAGCTTCCGCGGCCATTCTCAAGCCCCGACTCCAAGCCTTCATCGCTGCCGCTCACTCCCGCCCCCACCAGACTCCATGCCTCTGACGTTGTGAGAGTCCAGTCCTTGCCCAGTGACCTCAGACCCTGGCCTCACTTCCCATTAGGAGAGGCAGCAGGCTTTTAACAGCCCACGCCAGCACCCCAACCCACCCCCCAAAGCCTGAGAACCCCATCTGGGCTCCTGGGTGTGGCTGATGGGGTTTGCCATGAAAACTAGCCCCACTGGGCCTCCCAGATGCCTTGGTGCTCCCGGCCGTGGGCCGTCTGGGGCAAGGAAGCGAGTGCCCAGGCCCAGGCAAGCCCGGCCCCAGGGGACGCTCAGGAGCGGGGCTTGCAGAGGTCTCGCTGTTCTCTGGCCGGGCCTGCCTGAGGCCACGCTGCTACGGAGGTGCCTCCTGGTCTCCCACCAGGTCCCAGGCTACTGAAGGCCCCAGCCCAGGGCTGGTCAGAACTCAGGCAGATTCCACTGCCTCTTCTGCCAAACAGATTCCGCACCTGCCCCCCGCCCTGGAAGCCAGCACCTCTTGGCTCTGGGGCTTGCCCCTCCCCAGCCCTTCGCCTGCCCGCAGTACGCATGGTGCCCAGGCACCCCACCAGCAGAACTGAGCCGGCCTCATTTGCCATCCCCCCCCCGCCCCGCCCCACTGCCTGGAGGACCCCACTTGTCTCTCTGGGAGGCAGGAGGTCCCCGCTCGGGCCGGACCCACAGCAACAGCTAACCGCCTCTAGACCAGCACCGGCCACAGCGTGCGTGGCCCCGTGTGGCCCTTCCCGGGTCTCTCCTCCCTGTCCCCAGGCCTCACCTCGGGAACCTCTGTGCCGTGTTTCAGAGAAGTGTGAGCCGCAAATATATCTCAAAATATCTTGTGGTCCTCCCGTGATGTAACTCTGAATTGCTTCTCGTGAGACAGGCGGCGGTAAGGACGCCCCTTCCAGAGCAAGGCGCTGGGGGAGCAGGGCCGACTCCACAGGCATCCCTTCGAGGGTGACCTTTCTTCCTTCCTGCTTCCCTGGGCCTGGTTTTGGATTCTTCTAGCATTTCTGCCTCCGGGCAGGACACGCGGGATGAGCAGCCCCCAGGAGAGGCACCAGGCCTTCTCCCCTGAAGTCTGTCCCTGCCAGTCCCGGGAAGGAGGCGGCTGCCCCGCGCTCCCCAAGCTCGGCAAACAGGCCGCATCTGCCCCCGCCCCCCAAGCTCACCCGGCCTGAGCCAGACCCAGGGCGGAGCCCTCATCGAGTTGCTTTACCACCTGGGGGCCCGAATAAAATGTCTGTACTTTGGGATGTCACAGAAATACATTTTTGTGCAAAGTGGAGAAGAGCGGAGTGTCGTTTTTGAAGAAGGGACGGGGTCCGGAGAGGGGCTGCATTTGGTTTGAGCCCTGGGCTGAGTGAGGGAACCTGCAGCCGGGAGGGTACCTCGGGTGATCTGTGTGACTGGCCGGTCGACCGCAGCCTGGGGACAGGTGGCAGATCGGGCTGAAGTTCCTGCCTCCTCTGCCTTTTTTTTTGGTTGGCGGTTAGGAAGTGTGCAGTTTCGTGTGTATGATTTCTGGACAAAAACAAAACAAACGCTCCTTGAGTCTGCGTTCTTTCCACTGCTGCCCAGCAGGGCCCCTGCCCAGGGCGGTGGCGTCTGATGGTCGCCACAGTGTCAGGTGTGAGAGTAGGCCCCAGCGGGCGGTGCGCAGGGAGCACAGAGAGGGCGCCCCCTGTGGGCCGGGAGGCGCGGAGGGCCCCTGGGGAGACTGCAGTTAGCTGGGCCACGCAGGCGCGGCAGTGAGGGAAGATCACCTTCAGTGTGGACGCAAGAGACAGCTCAGTGTCCCCCAGCAGGCAGGGGGAGGCTTCTCACGAGAGGAGACCTTGCGAAACGCAAGGCTGCCTGGCCGGGCCGGCGGGGTGGGGGGCCACGGAGGGAACACGGCAGACACAGGGCCCTGCTAGAAGGACCTTACGGGGAGAGCCGTGAGGCACCCCGTGTGGTGGCAGCAGAGTGAAGGACAAGGGCACAAGCAGGAGGGGCCAGAGGGGTAGCAGGGAGCCTGGCTTTGTTCTGGTGTAACTGCCAACCGTGCCCTCGGTGCCCCGGAGGACTACTGAGGCCACGCCTGTCGAGAGCTCTCTTCCTGGAACGATCTAGGTGCCAGGAGCCGATCGAAGGGGCTCATCCCCACACATGCCAGGCGGGTGATGTGCCCAGTGTCCAGAGACACGGACGCGCTCCTTAGCCAAACTCTGGCCAGGTTCTCCGGAGCCCTCTTCCCAATCAGGCTTCAACCTTGACTTAGGAGAACCACTACAGGCTCTGACCACACCTGACTTTGTCCACCTCCCTCCCCCTACTTTAAAAAACTTAATTGCTGGGGCACCTGGGTGGCTGAGTCGATTTAAGTGTCTGACTTCGGCTCAGGTCATGATCTCAGGGTTCGTGGGTTCGAGCCCCATGTCAGGGTCTGTGCTGACAGCTCAGAGCCCGGAGCCTGCTTTGGATTCTGTGTCTCCCTCTCTTTCTGACCCTCCCCTGCTCATGCTCTCTCTGTGTCTCTCTAAAATAAAACATTAAAAAATTAAAAAAAAACTTAATCGCTAACATAGTTTCTGACAGCTCAAGGTCACACCCCTAAGATGACCCCAGCCCCCCCCCTTAAAATGCCTGCCTGAAAAAGCTCAAGGCTACCTTGTTATAACCCCCACTCCACCCTGTCTTAGAGCATTTACTGGCGTATCCTTCTTCTGTCCCTTTGAAATGTATTTGTATCCCCTACTCCTCAGGAGACCCGAAGGCCATTCCTTCAAAGTGTCATGCTCGGGAAGGATCAGGCCTCTGTTTCCTAGTCCCTGTGGAAGGACAGGCACCTGACTTCAGTTACTGCCAGCTAGCACACACAGCTGGCCTCATCAGCACTTACCCTGAGCAGCCCCTTGCCATTTTTCACTTCCCTGAATTGTTCCAGCCACTGCTGTTCCCTCTCTCCACTCCCTCAGGCTCCCTTTACATGCCAGTCACCTGGGCACTCAAAGTTGCATTCAGTTCCCACTGCAACAGCGTATTACTGATAACATCTATCCTTACTGCTTTAACTAGTGTCCGACTTTCTCTCTCTTGCTATAGAGCAGAGCACCCTACTCCTGGAAGCTTCAGGATTTTTTTTTAATTTTTTTAAATGTTTTATTAATTTTTGATACAGGAGAGACAGAGCATGAGAGGGGGAGGGTCAGAGAGAGAAGGAGACACAGAACCGGAAGCAGGCTCCAGGCTCCAGGCTCTGAGCTAGCTGTCAGCACAGAGCCTGATGCGGGGCTCGAACCCACAAACATGAGATCTGACCTGAGCCGAAGTCAGACTTTACCGACTGAGCCACCCAGGCGCCCCCTGGAAGCTTCAGGATTTTTTAAGTGCTTCCACTCAGCACCCTAGCTCACCCATTGCAGTAACCAAGATTGACTTGCAGGTGAAAGTCACACAACTCAAATACTTACGCAGGCTAGTCAAGGGTGGGAGGGAATTCACTGACTGATGCAACTGGAAGTTAATATCAGCTTCAGGAATAGCTGGATCTGGGGGCCCAGTCAGTGTCGCTAAGACTCTCTCTCGCTCCCTCTTTCAGTGCTACTATCTCAAGGTTTCTATAAGGTGGCTTCATTCTCTCCTGCCACAGTTGTCTCCACATAGTGTAAAGACACTGCCAATTGCCTTTATATCCTATTTTTTTAAGGTTTATTTATTTTCAGGAGACAGACTGTGAGTAGGGGAGAGGCAGAGAGAAAGGGAGACACAGAATCGGAAGCAGGCCGCAGGCTCTGAGCTGTCAGCACAGAGCCCAACATGGGGCTTGAACATGGGGCTTGGGGCACCTGAGTGGCTCAGTTGGTTAAGCATCCGACTTCGGCTCAGATCATGATCGCACAGTTTGTGGGTTCAAGCCCCGCATCGAGCTGTCAAGCCTGGAAACTCCTTCAGATTCTGTGTCTCCCCCTCTCTCTGCCCCTCCCCATGCTCATGCTCTGTCTCTGTCTCTCAATAATGAATAAAAATTTAAAACACACACACAAAACCATGGGGCTTGAATGCATGAACTGTGAGATCATGACCTGAGCTGAAGTCGGAGGCTTAACCCACTGAGCCACCCAGGCGCCCCTACCAGTATATCCTATTCTTTAACCATGAGCTCTAGAAGAATGCCCCTTTCTCCGCATTTCTAGAGTACTCTCATGGAATGCTTCTGATTGGCCCTGCTGAGTCACATGTCCACCACCTAGAACCAATCACTGGGGACACTGAGACAGGGAACCAAGTTTGGCCTTCTAGAGTCACATGCCCACATGTCTCTTACCACCCTGTGGAGTGAAGGACTGTTCCTCCAGGACCACGTTGAATGGGGAAGAGGCAGTTCCCCAACAGAAAAAGGGATGCTGAGCCGACAAAACAGCGGATGTCAGAAGAGTATACTGTAGGGTCAGTGGGAGAAAGAAGGCGGGTGCTGGGATCAAGGGGAGGTTGGGTGGAAAAGGCGGGGCAGAATGGAAAATACCCTGGGGACACAGTTGAAGGAATGTGAACAGTGAGTGCTGAAGAGGTTTCCTCTGAGAACAGCCTGAAGTGTCGGGTTGGGCAAGTCCTTCTGGCAGGATGAGGTGTCGGCTTTATAGCAGGGGAGAGGACAGTCCCCTGCTAGACAACTGTACTTGCATTATTTAATCCTCCGAACCACCTTAGTAGGGCGGTGCTTTATCAATCCCCTCTACATAGACAGAAAACAGCTCAGAGCGGTTCAGTAACTTGCCCAAGTTCACCGGTAGGAAGGGGCAGTGCTGGTATTTCTAACTCTGACTCCACTTGGCCCCTTCCACCCAGGATCTACACCACGGATGACCACTTTGCTCTCATCCCATTTACAGTGTCTTTTTTTTTAAGGTTTATTTATTTATTCTTGAGAGACAGCTAGGACAATCAGGGGAGCGGCAGAGAGAGAGGGAGGCACAGAAGCCAAAGCAGGCTCCAGGCTCTGAGCTGTCAGCACACAGCCCCACGTGGGGCTGGAACCCACAACGTGATGTCATGACCTGAGCGGAAGTCAGAGGCTTAACCCACCGAGCCACCCAGGCGCCCCCATTTGCAATAGCTAAAAATGAAAATCAAGGAGATAACAACCTAGGGCAGTCCTTTAGTTCCCTCTAGAGAACTCAGTCATGTCTTTGAAACCGGCACAATCCTACAACCCTGGAGTCAACACCGAACGCCTTGAAGAAGGAAGCACCCGGGGGCCTGCACGCATGCGCGAGGCCAGGGGCTAGAGGAGGGCGGGGTGGGAGCCCAAGGAGGCGGGGTCAAGGCTCGCGCCTGCTCCTCCAGTTTAGAAAGTTACCTGGCTGGTGGGGGCTGAGGTTGGGGGGAGTTACCAGCTGCGCGCGCGCTGGCCCCGCCCTCAACCTCTCAGGCACCTGTTGGCTCGAGGGCCTACTCGGCCGCAGCTGCTATCCAATAGGCAGCCTCCCCGACCCAATACGGCCCCGCCCACCTCCAGTATCCACCAATCCGCGAGTGGCCACAGCCTATCTCCCCCAAAGGGTCCGCCCCTCCCGGTGCTTCTTCCGGGTGGGGCCCCGGGCCGAGGAGATGGCTCCCTGGGCGCTCCTCAGCCCTGGGGTCCTGGTGCGGACCGGGCACACTGTGCTGACCTGGGGGATCACGCTGGTGCTCTTCCTGCACGATACCGGTGAGCCGGACCCCGCGCGACCCTGGACCCACCCTGTCCCGCGTGGTTCCCCAGACGTTTGGCTCTCACTGGGTTCCCTGCTGAAGCCCCAGAAATCCCGGGATTCACCCGATTTCCGCCAGCTCCTGAGCCTCTTCTCCATCTGTCATTCCAAGAGTCACCTGCTTTGTGCCTAATATCCAGTTGATCCCTAATTAATCCCAGCATCTTCCTGATCCCTGCCAGATGCCCTGTCCATCCCAGGACCCAACCGGTGCCCACCAGATCTGACCACGGACTTGAGCCCCCATCTCCCCTGATCTTGAGACCCACCCGGTCCTTCCCAGGATTTGACTCCCAAACGTCCCTCCGTAAGATTCCGAGGACCAATTAGATCAAGGCCTGGCATCCCGCCCACCTCCATGGCCACTAGCTGCCCAAGTCCAGACTCCCCACCTTCCAGGGCAGGAGAACACAGAGGGGAGCGGCCTGTCCCCTCATTTCCCCCATCTCACTTCTTGCCCTGAGTCCTCGTCCACCTCACTGACCCGCCTCACTAACATCCTTACACTCTTTACCCGGCAGGCTGCCTCCAGCCCAAGTTCTCACCCTCACAGCCACTCAGGGGAGCCCCACGCCTCCCTCCTTGCTCCAGCCGCAGCCCCTGGACTTCGGGTGTTGCCACTTTCCTCCCAAGACCTGCTTAAATCTCCTCCCCCAACCCCACCTTCCTTCTCTGCTCCTTTTCCCATCCAAGGGGCACCAAAGCCGTCCATGCTCTGTTATCTAACTGTCCCACACCCCTCACGCCTCCCCCACTCCCCCCACCCAAATCTTAATTCACTTCCATGAATTGGACCCTTCCTGGCCCTGCCCCCCTCTGTCTGTCACATGGGCATATCAGACCTAGCTGGTCTCTCCCTATCATGGAGCCAAAGTCGGGGACCCCTCCTCCCTCTCCACTACATCCAGTCTGGCCCCTTCACTCCCTTACCCGTTATCTATCCAGCCCTTTGTCTCCACTCTTCCTGCCAGTGCCCTTGTCTGGCTACCCTCCTCTCCCTCCTGGATCGACTCTGCCCCTAGCCCTTCCCCCTGCTGCCCTACCCATCTTTCCTCCAGCAGCAGCAGGAGGGTTTTCAGAAACAGATCTGACCCTATAACCTTCCATGGTTCCTTACTGCCCTCAGATGGAATGCAAATGAACTTGGGGGGGGGGGCTGGGCCCAAACTTCTCCCTCCAGTACTCACGCAGTGTCCACATTTGACCACTCATTACACCCCATCTCCAGGCCTTTGCTCAGCCAGGGACATACTCCCCACGTCCAGATCCACCCCTAGGCGCGGCCTCCTGTTTGGCTGCGGCCCCCCAGCCTCATTCTCCTTCTCCGGCCTCTCCAGCGCTGCGGCAGTGGGAAGAGCAGGGGGAGCTGCTCCTGCCCCTGACCTTCCTGCTCCTCGTGCTGGGTTCCCTGCTGCTCTACCTGGCCGTGTCGCTCATGGACCCAGGCTATGTGAATGTCCAGCCCCAGGCCCAGGTAACCCGGGGCCCCCCTGGGAGCCTAAACCCTTCTTCCCACCAACAGGACCCCCAAGGCCCCTATAACAGTCTTATGCAAGGATCTGTGCAGAGGGCTTCCCTGGGGCACCTTGGTGAATCCTCTTAGCAGCCCTGCAACCCTTTCCTCCAATGAGGAAATTGCCAAGGCTCAGCAAAACCACTGTGACAAGTAACAGCTTCACTCAAGCCATGGCACTCTGCCCCACCCTACCACCTCCCTTACGCTGGGGACGGGCCCTGAGTGCATCCCCAGCGCCAGGCTGGCCCCCCAGGGAAATGCGCCCCAGTGCCATCTCCCTCCCAACCTTATACCCCATCCCCCATTTGCAGGAGGAGGCCAAGGAGGAGCAGACAGCCATGGTTCCTCAAGCCATCCCCCTTCGGCGCTGCAGACACTGCCTGGTGCTGGTGGGTGACCGGGGACCTCCATGGGAGGGCGCAGGGGCAAGGCCGAGACTCCTTGACCTCCTGCCTCCCCACCCCACCACTGCTGTGGCCTCACCCCTCCAGGAAGCCCTCCCAGATTCGGGCCCCAGCCTCCTGGCCTCATCACTCCCATGAGTCGCAGGCCCAGAGGGGAGCCAGTATTAAGCCCGCCTCCCTCCGTGCCCGCAGCAGCCCCTGCGGGCCCGGCACTGCCGTGAGTGCCGCCGCTGCGTCCGCCGCTACGACCACCACTGCCCTTGGATGGAGAACTGCGTGGGGGAGCGCAACCACCCACTCTTCGTGGCCTACCTGGCGCTGCAGCTGGCGGTGCTTCTGTGGGGCCTGTACCTGGCGTGGTGGGTTCCGGCGCCAGCCTAGGCGTGGGGGGAGGGCGGGAGCATGCCCCGACGAGGTGCCTTCTCCCAAATGGCCTGCCCAGTGGGGCTCCCCGGGGCACCCCTACCCTCCCCACCCAGCCTTAGTCGCCATCTCCATCCTGCCCCGCAGGTCCGGCCTCCATTTCTTCCAGCCCTGGGGGCTGTGGCTGCGGTCCAGCGGGCTGCTGTGCGCCACCTTCCTGCTGCTGTCCCTCTTCTCTCTGGTGGCCGGCCTGCTCCTCGCCTCGCACCTCTACCTGGTAGCCAGCAACACCACCACCTGGGAGTTCCTCTCCTCGCACCGCATTGCCTACCTCCGCCAGCGTCCCGGCAACCCCTTCGACCGCGGCCTGACCCGAAACCTGGCCCACTTCTTCTGCGGATGGCCCTCAGGGTCCTGGGAGACCCTGTGGGCCGAGGGAGAGGAGGACGGGGAGGAGGGCAGTAGCCAGGCCGTGTAGGTTGCTGGAGGCAAGGCCACCATCTTGTGCCTGCAAACCAGATGGGCTGCCCCCAGCTGGGGGGGAGGGGCAACCTTCGGAGGGCCTGGGGCTCTTCACTCCTGCCCTGCTCCTCCCAGGCCTCAGGGCAGAGCCGAATGACAGAAGCCTGCCTCAGTGGGCAGTCCTACCCTCTGAAGGAAGAAGAGGAGGCAGAGGACCCACGGGGGGCTCAGGCACAAGCAATCTGGGCTTCCGAGACCCCCTCCCAAAGCCAGGATGCCTCCAGTGCACCATTTTATAAGTTTAATCATCCATAAAGCAAGTCAAATATTAAAAAAACAAACCAAACTCCCTCTTGCTGTGCCACTCTTTCTGGTCCAGGCCTCCCAGGAGGTGGGGGTGAAGGGGACGCTGCCCAGTGACTGAGCAAAGCCCCCCCACAGCAGCCCCGCAGCTGCCACTTGGAGATCCAAGGCCCACAAATAACCTGGCAAGGCCTGGGCCTCCAGGGCGGGGCTCGCGGCTGGGCAGACGGGGTGGACGCACCAGAGAGGCCGTCAGGGCCCCAGGAATCCCTCGGACACAAAGTCGAAGTCCCGGAAGGCAGCCTGCTGGTGTGCCGTCAGGGGACGGCGGGGGTCAGGCGGGGTCAGGGCTGGTGGCAGTCCCGTGAACTCGCCCTCGAAGTACCGCAGGTCCGTAGGGCCACGGAGGGTGGGCAGAAATGGGGGCTGGACGGTGCGGGCGAGCAGGGCCTGCCAGTCAGTGGTCTGGGGGCAAGGGCAGAGCTGCCTGAGACATCGGAACAGCGGCCCGCGTGGCCCAGCAATGCCTCCCTCAGTGCCAGGCACCCAGGACCACTCACCCTGAAGAAAGGCTGGGTCTTGATCTCCTCAGCATCCCGCTCCCCTGCCCCGAGGCGCTGCTCCGGGCACTTCTGGAGGAGCTGGGCAAAAGGACCAGGGTTCGCAGACGGGCACTGGGCCCCAGGCACTGCCTGCCTGCCTGCCCACGTGTCCCAAGGGAGCTGGACTACAGGGGTCCCGAGAGGGTGGGTGGGGGCGGGGCAGCTGCAGCCCAGCCTGGCCCCTGCGGTGATTACCTTCTGAATGAGCTCGAGCCCTTGCACCGACAGAAAGCGGGGATACGGGGCGTCCGCGTTGACAATGCAGTCAAATACCTCCTCCTCAGTGTCCCCAGGGAACGGGCACTATGGGGAAGTGGGTTCAGCAGGCTGCATGAGCCACCCCCACCCTGCCCCCACCTAGAGGCCCCAGCAGCCCGGGTCCAGAGCTCACCTCGCCCACCAGCATCTCATAGAGCAGCACACCCAGCCCCCACCAGTCCACAGCCCGTGTGTAGGCCTCCTGGGTCAGCACTTCCGGGGCCAGGAACTCCGGGGTGCCGCAGAAGGTGCTTGTCCGGTCCCCGAAGCCGATCCCTGCAAACCAGCCTGACGTGTCTCATCCCCATAACCTCAGTTGTAGGAATCAACAGCCAACTCTTGACCTCAGGTCCTGAAGGGCAAGCCGAGCCCTGCCCTGAACTCTTGGAGGTGGGGACAGTTTTTATTCCATCTCCCAGGAGGAAGCAGAGCCTCAGCCAAGCTCACCAAGAAAGGAGAACCCGACGCCCCCTCCCATCCTGAGCACACGCTCTCTCTCCCCAGCTAAGGGCAAGCTGGGGCTCTTCAAGAGTCTCTAGGGCTATGAAGGAAGAACCAGTGTGTCCAGCCGGTCACCTGGAATGCAGGCCGGGGTGAGTGGGGGAGGCCACTTGCCCGCTGCCCTACTGGCCTGAGCTGGGCAAGCCAGGCTGGGGGACATGGGATCCTGGACGGGACGCACCCACCTTCCTTACACAGCCCGAAGTCCGCGATCTTCAGGAAACCCTGGGCGTCCAGCAGAAGGTTGTCCAACTTAAGGTCCCTGAGGGTGAGAGGGGCAGATCAAAGGGGCCCGGGAGCATCGCAGAAGGAGGGGCAAGTTATCTACCCCACCCCCCAGTACCTCTGGGGCAAGTTACCTATAAATGATCTTCTTCTCATGTAAGAACTGCAACCCAAGGACCACACAGGCTAGGTAGAACCTATGGTGGTGTAGGAGGTAATTCAGGGCCAGGACTGGGGGGGCGAGGGGGACAGGGCAGGGAGACACCAGGATGGCCATGGCCCAGGCATCCCTGGATATCCCAGCCGGAGTCAGCTTGGACCAAAGCCTGATGCCAGGGGGTAGGGGGTGGGGAGAGTGGGTGCTTCTCCGGACAGTGGCCCCAAGGTTGCTGCCCAATGACAGCCTACCCTTCTTGGGCTCTTCGATTATGCCAGGAAAGATGCCATGTGTTCTGATGCCTTCCTCTCCCACCTCCTCCCAGCCACCTGCCGTTGATAGTCATCGTGTCTGTTTTTCAAATGAGGATCTGAGGCTCCAGGTAAGTGATACCCCGGGGGGGCGGGTCACAGAGCTAGTGGCAGACTTAAGACTCCAGAGCCTGCATTCTGTTGAGTGAGAAATAACTCCAGCTGCCAGGCACTTACTGCTCACTGGTCCCTGTGCCCACCAATTTAATAAACATACCCATCTACGCCACAAGCCTATGAAAGAGTGAATATCAGCCCCATTCACAGCTACATAAACTGAGGCCCAAGGTCACAGTGCTATGGGAGCTGAGAAGACAGGGGACAGCTAGGATCTGAGCCAAGGCCTCCCTGACTTGACACTCTTCCGCTGATGGGTACCCTGGAGGAAGCAGGATGAAGGGAGCGGGCACAGGGAATCAGGGAAGGCTCAACGGAAGAGGCAGACGAGAGGGATGGGAACGTACCGCGCCTGGGGCTCAGGGAAGACATCCTCATGGATCTGCATCATGAGGTCACCACCGGGCGCAAACTCGGTCACGAAGCAGGCGTGGCTGGCGGTCTGGAAGCAGGCAAGGAGGGACAGCAGGAAGGGGTGCCCCGTGCGGCCCACAGCCTCCAGGATGCGCTTCTCGCAGTACAGGCTGCAGAGGCGGGGGGAGGGTTTCAGGGGAAAGAAAACCCTCTCAGGCTGCGCCCTGCCACCCACCCAATACCCTTGGCTCTCTGGGTCTTCAAGTGAAAATGCCAGGCAGGTAGAATGAGGCTTGCTACGTATCGGGCAGAGAGACCTGCCCGAGAGCACGCAGTCAACCACTGCAGGTGCTGAAAAGAAAACTCAGGACTGGCTGGCCCCACAGGTCATCTCCTCAAAGCCCCAGGAGCACCCAGCCGCGTGGTGCCGCTCGCGCAGGCCAGCCACCTGGGGTCCCCCCAGGGCTGGGTGCCCACCGTCCTGACCACACACCTCTCCATCTCGTCTCGGCTCAGCACCTCGTGCTTCTTCAGTGCTTTAATGGCATAGTATTTCCCCGTCCCCTTGAACTGGACCAGGAGGACCTGGGAACCAGAGAGAGCTTGGGCTCCAGGCGGCCGGCACAGGCCCACCCACTTCCCCCACCCACTGCCATCTCCCCCCACCCCCAGCTAAGGTGCTGGGGCCCGCTCACCCACTTCCACAGCCCCCTCCTCAGCCCACTACCTTCCCGAAGTGTCCCCGGCCCAGCACGGCCAAGCAGCGGAAGTCCTGAAGCCGGGGGGGTTTCCTGAAAGAGAGAGGGTACAGGAGGCCCCCGGGGACAAGAGCTGGGTCTCCACAAAGAGGTGCTCCACACCCTCCAGGCCTGTCCCCACCAATAAGGCTGGAGAGCTCAGGGGCTGGCGGGGAGCGGGGGGAGAGCCAGCAGTTTCCGAGTCCAGAACGCAGCTAGAGCTCAATAAGACGGGTTTAGGGAGTAAGAACCCAAGAGCAAGGAGCATCCGGCAGTGACTGAACGGACACCACAAACACCCAAGTGAGCCGACCAATGTCACAAGCACAGAAGTGAGCCTGACGGGGGTACCTGGTGGCGGAGGCTGGAAGCGATGGCCCGAGTCGAGTCCTAGGCTCCATGTGGGGGCGTTTGGTGCGCTGTGAGGGCGGAGGGGCTCAGAGCAGAGCAGGGCTCCCTTCCCAGTTGCCCGTCCCCAGCCCTGCCATCCCTCCATCCCCACCCCTGCAGCCCCCAGACGACCAGCACCCCCTCACCGGTATCTCCTCGGGGGTTGGCTCCCGGGGCAGGTAGAGGCGCGGGGGCTTGGGCGGGGGCCTTGACTCTTCTCCTAAGGGGGTCTTCTTGGGTGGGAAATTGCTACGTGGAGAAAGCAGACACGTGGTGGGGCACAGGCAGATGGAACAGCTGTGGGACGGACCCACAGCGATGCCAAGAGACAGAGACAGACGGAGGGTCAAAGGGAACAGAAAGACACCAGCTGCACCTGGTGAGAGGCAGACGTGGCAGAGCAGCAGACAGCCACAGTGAGGTGGCTCCTCACCTGGGTGAGGCAGGGTTGGCAGCCGCCCGGGGCATGGCTGGGGTCTGGGGACACGCTTTGGGGGGGCTGATCGTGCTTGGGGAGTTGCAGGGGGGCAGTAGATTCATGACCAAGCGTCCCCAGGCCGCCATGTTGAGATTCATCTGGGACGCCCTCAGAAAGTCCTGACCTGGGGCGACAGGAGGGACTCAGTCCCACGTCCTGCAAAGGGCCCCTGCCCCGCCCCCTAATTGCACAGCCCTCTCCCGTCCGCACCTCTGCGTTTAGAGAAAATGCGTTTCTGCCTCTGCAGCCGGGGCCTCCTCTCAATGACAGGGTCACAGAAGGTCACCTGCGTGGACAGAGGGCAGGGCTGGAGACCAGTCCCCTCCCACTCCATCTGCCACCGGGGTACCTCCCTGGCCTCCAGGATCCCAGCCTACGCCCCCAGCGTCAATGCTGCAAGAGCCAGAGGGGCCCAGAGGGATGGATTCAATGTCCACCTTGGTACCAGTGGGGAAACTGAGGCCCAGAGATGAGAGAGACACTTATCCAGGGTCACACATGAAACTAGGCAAGTCAGGACCAGGATTCGAGCCTCTAGACTCCCATGCGGTCCTCAGAGAGGGGCTGGGACTCTTTAGTTCTTGGAGACCTCCTCTCTCCAGGCCTCAGTTTCTCCTCCTATGTGTGAATGAATCAAATAGTTTCGAACACCCTTCTAGCTCAGATGGAGCCGGGGCCCATGTCATCAGGGCACAGGGTAGGAGCACCTGGGCAAAGAGCAGCCCCTGGGGCACCAGACTGAGGGAGAGCCGGTGACAAGCGTTGTCCAGGAAGTCCTCCAGCCGCAGGAAGGCCACACCACACAGCTGCCGCCAGTCCCGCCAGTGCACCCCAATCTCCAGCTCCCGGGCCTGCGTTGGGGAGCCCAGGTTGAGGAGTGAGGCACATGTCCCTCCTCGGCCAGCCTTCTGTTCCACGGCCTAAGGTCACCCCTGCCCGCACCAGGGCCAGCCTCACCCGCTCCAGGGGGACAATAAAGGTCTGGTCCCAGGACTGCTTGGAGACCGGCCCCCAGCCTGTCTGGCCCACGACACGATTGTCCACCTTCAGCACAGCCAGCACCTCACCTGCAGGGACAGGGAGGGAGCTCAGGGCAGGCGAGGAGTAGAGGGCCGGTGCTGCCCCCCAGCTCCCTGCGGCCCCCTACTCACTGGCCAGGTCTCCTCCACCACGCTCCTTCTTGGCCCTGCCCCGAAGCCAGCCCTGCGAGGGGCTCCCGGCCAGCGCAGCCGCCGGGGAGCGTCCAGGGACAGCTGTCAGCAGCTGCTCACAGCCCAGGAGGCGGACCTCCAGCGACCCTGTGGGGAGCACGGCAGAAACGCTGTCAAACCTCTGCTACATCCAGGTCCCTGGGGGCCCCAGGAACACTACCTTCTCCTGACGATGGCTGAACCCAGACCTCGCCCACATTCGTTGGGAGTGTTTAGTCAGGAGATCGGACATAATGTGGCCCCAAGTAGTCAGCCGAATCTTAGAAGCCATTCGCCCCCACCAACTCCCCCAACCTGTCTATGTGGCTGACTCTCAGAAGCCCTTCAAGGCTGTGCGCAGACACCACCTCCTCCAGGAAGCACTCCTTGATTCCCCAACGCCAGGTCAGGGGGCCCATGGAGCCCCTGTACTTCCCCTTCTCGGCTCTGCTCGCAATGGGATGTGGCCTGTCTAACCCTGAACCAGTTGAGTGGGACAGTGCTGGGCTCTCTAGCAGGCACCGTGTCCCAGGTCGGAAGTTCAGGGTTTCCAAAGTCAACATGCTCAGATGATTTGTTGATTACAATTCAACCACCACTCCCAGGAGACGGATCCAGCTCAGGGAAAAGAAAGAACTTCTAGTAGTCCAAACTGCCCAGGACCGGGTACCAAGGCCTCCAGGGTTGTGAGCTCCCCTAACACTGGCATTTTACACATGGTCACGGCTATCCGCTTAAATAATAGCGTCACCAATGGTGTGCTGACTGGGCCGGCGCTGTGCCTAGCGTGTCACGTGCAACAATTCATTCCGTTTTCACAGAAGCCCCATGAAGATGCCGTTATCACTCCCATTCTACAGATGGCTAAACTAAGGGTCCAGAGAGGGGAAGTCAGTTGCCCAAGCTCACATAGCTAGGGGGTAGTGGGACCACTCTTCTCCAAAGTCCTCCCCCTCTGTGTTCCAGAATGTTCTTTGAAAGAAAGGCAGAGCCCTGAAGTGGGAGGGACTGATGCCCGGCTACCTGTCACGGCGGTGGGCTTCACGAGCACCCCCGAAGGCTGGGGGTTCCCAGACACTGCAGTGCGCAGCTCCCGGGCCACTCTGCCACGCAGAGGGTCACCAAGAGGCAATCCCTCCAGCAGCTGCTCCAAGGCCAGCCGCAGGAGATCCAGTTTCTGGGAGGACTCCTGGAGCTGTGCCTGAGCCTGCAGAGGAGATCGGGCAGGGGGGACAACAAGCCCATGAAGCACAGCGGCCAGGGGACGGTGGCGCAGGCCACCTGGAGACACACACACCCCACCCTGCAATGGGGTCCAGACAGAATGTGCCTGTTTCCCCACTGCCACTCCCACACAGCCTGTCCGCAATGCCTCCTGCCATGGCGGAGGGTGGTGTGGAGACCAACAGACACTCAGAGAGGGGCAGCGATGGGAGGGGACCACGGCCTGACCTCAGCCAGCGCCTTCCGGTCTTGTGTCCGCCGGCCACCCAGCAGCTTCACCACATTTTTGGCACCCTCGGCCACAGCAGCCTCGATGTGCAGTCGATGCCTTAGCTCTTCTGCCAGCAGCTCAGGACCTGGGAGGAGGTGGTCAGCCCCCAGGCCCTGCCCTACCCTGCCCGTCCCCACTTCTCCAAGCCTCACCTGGCTCAGGGGACCCGCTGGCTTCCAGGCTGCTGATCTTCATTCGCAGCAGGGCCACCTTCAGCTGGCTGTCCTGCAGCATCTGCTGGGCAGCTGCCAGCAGCTTCCTCTCCTAGGGGGTCATGACATATGCCCCATCAGAACAGGGCTGGCCCAGAGCCTCCCCAGCCAGACCAAGGTGGAAGCCAAGCCTCCCTTGGTAGGCCAGATACTAAAGCCAAGCCCCCCCTTGTTAGCCTAGATCCCCCATCAGATGAGACATGGGCAAGGTCAAGCTCCCCACACCATCTCAGAGTCCAGCTCCCCACATCATCCTGGGAGTTGGGACTGGGACGGGGTGGGGGGGGGGTGTCTTCCCTACTAGACTGGGCTAGGATCTCCTCATTAGACCAAGTTGTGCCTTGTCCGTTAGATTAAAAGTTCAAGCCATGCCTCCCCCACCGAGCTGGGATTTGGGGGCCGTGCCTCCCCCATCAGACTAAGGGTTAAGATTGTGTCCGCCTTACAGGGTCATTGGCTAGGCTGCATTCTCTATCAGGATGGGGGCTGGGAGCTGAGAGGGGCTGAGAGCCCAGTCTCTCCCATCAGACCCCAGGAGCCTTACCTTGGGCGTGCCACTGGCATACGTGTGCGTCATGTTCTCCGCCCCCTGCTTCACCTTCAGCTCTACCTGCAGCTGCCTCTGTAGAGCCTCCAGGTGCCGAGCCCTGGGCTGCTCTGCAGGTGGCTGGGGTCCTGGGGCCGCAGGTTCGGTGCCTGGCGTGGGGCACACGAACCCCTTACACAGAGCTGAGAGACCTCCGACCCTATGACCTTGCTCTCCCCACCCCCACTCCCTTCTTGTTGCAGGGGACACCTGAGGAAGCTCTGAGAGCAGTCAGGGCCAAGGCCCAAAAGCTGGGTTGGTCCGGCCCCTCCTGTCCCCAAGGGCCTGCTCAGACCCCTCACTCACCAGCCAGGCCAGGCCCAGGGCCAGGCAGCAGGATGCGCGCGTGCAGCGCCCTCAGCTCTCCGTGCAGCTGCTCCAGGCGGCGGTTCGAGGCGCGCAGCAGCTGCTGTACGTGGCCCAGGTGGCGGCGGTCCGTGGTCACCCTCCGCAGGTTCTCTACACCCTCCTTGATTTTCAGCTCCTTCTGGATGGCCCGGCGGATCGCCTCTTTCTCATCCTCTGGGGGCCGCCGGTCGGCCCCAGACTGTGGAAGGCGGAGGAGTCATGCCCTCAGTCCCGGCCAGCGGCCTCACGTCTCCACCGATAGAGAGGAAGTCGTGGTCGGTGCCCAGAACGGACACCCAGGGCATCCCTGACGTTACAGCTAGTACCCTTGGGCCAGATGGAAACCCCAAGGCTATGCAGCCTGCCCACGCTCAGCCCTCTCCCATTAGGGAAAAGGGAGAGGGATAAATTGTTAAATGTTTGCAGTGGACTCTTGAACAACACGGGTTTGAACTGCACGGGTCCACTTATAAGCAAATCATTTTCTTTTTTTTTAAGTTTATTTATTTTGAGAGAGAACAGAGAGAACATGAATATGGGAGGGGCAGAGAGAGAGAGAGAGAAAGGGAGAGAATCCCAAGTAGGCTCTGTGCTGTCAGCATGCAGAGAGCCTGATGTGGGGCTCGAACTCACGAAACATGAGATCATGACCTGGACCAAAATCAAGACTCAGACACTTGACTGACTGAGCCACCCAGGGATCCTATAAGCAAGTTGTTTTCAACTGTAAAAGCAAATTTGTTTACAGGACCGTAAATGTAGGTATCTTCTCTTCCTGACAATTTTCTTAATATTTCCTTTTCTCTAGCTTACTTCATCATAAGAATACCATATAACAATACATATAATGTAGAAAATATGTGTTAGCCAACTGTTGATGGTATCGGTAAGGCTATTATTAGTTAAGTTTGTGGGGAGTCAAAAGTTATATGCAAATTTTCAACTGCCTGGTGCAGTCAGCGCCCCCAACCCCTGTGTCGTTCAAAAGTCAATGGCACATGGCGCTACTGGGTGCCAGGGTCCATTCTCAGGGCTTTGCATACATTCATCTGTCAATCCTCACCACAATCCCACGAGGAAGATGCCCATTGTACAGATGAGGAAGCTGGGACACAGAGAGGTTAAGTAATTTGTCCAAGGTCACAACACCGAGCAGGAGATGCCAGCCTCTCCCTGCCAGTCACGCTTAATCAGGCGGCTCGAGGTTGTGATCCCAGATAAGATTCGGAGCCAGAAAAGAGGCTAGGGAACTACCCAAGGTCACAAAAAGAGGGCAGCCAGAAGCCTGAGTAGGGGGGGCCAGGGATGTTCCCTCAGGTAGCAAAGTGGAGGCACAGAGAGAGGCCGAGGAGGTCTCCGGAGACCGCTCCCAGCTCAGCTACTGGGAGGAAGTAGAGACTTTCTCACTACACCCCAGGATGGAGCAACCAAGAGGAAAATCTTCTCAGAAGCCGACATTGTAAACCAACCTTGCCAAAGCTGACCTCAGCCCAGGGTCACCCCCGATGCCCTCCACTCCCCATGGGTCCCTGTGGGGCCTCCACCTTACCTCTCGGCTCTCCATCTTCTGAGCCCAGTGTGAGGGGTGCCACCCCAGCCTGAGGGAACCCCCCACCCCAGGCCTTGGCTGGCCCTCTGGCCTGGCTGTCAGAGGGCAGGGGCGGGGCTCAGGAAATCCTCTGAGGGCCCTAGGCCAGAGGGCCAGAGCCAAAGGGCCTGAGCAAACAAAGATCCCATGGAGCAGGGGGCCGGGGCCACTGGGGTCCTGAGTCACCCAGCTGCCGCTGCTGGGCGGAGGTTCACAGGAAATCGGAAAATGTGTACAGGCCACTGCTGGAACTGGCGGGGAGGACCTCCGGAGGAAGGGGTGGGAGGAGCGGACGCAGGGCTTAAGGTTTTGTTGGAGCCGTTCGGGTGGGGGCACTCAAGGAGCCTTCTAGAGGGCACTTTGCCTCTGAGCATTCCCCCTGGTCCGGTCTGCTCTGGGCTGGAATCCTGCCGTGCGCAGCCACAGATGCAATGACCCCACCCCATTTGCTCTGGGTAGACCCGAGCCCCTCCCTCCTCAATAACAGACAAGCGCACCGCTTTCCGAGGTGTCCACCAGCACGTATCGCCAGCGCAGGCAGGAACCCCGCCCCCCTGGCCATTTGGACTAGAACTCTCCGTGTACCCGGAGGTTCCCGCCCAGGTGCTGGGCCAACCCCCCCC
>NC_043712.1:6549167-6554121 GCF_006229205.1 Suricata suricatta
AGTGGCCCCCTCCCGGCCCTCCTCCCCCTGCACACACATGCCTCTCCCCCCCGCCCCCCACCGCCCCAGGACCCGTCCCAAGGGGCCCCCACGGCCCCTTTTGCTTTTCAGGCAGATTCCCACCGGGTCTTAACAGTCCTACCTGGAAGAACCGATTTGGGGAAACTTTAGGGCCCATCCCGCTGGCCCTGACTGCGGATTCAGACGTGCTCATGCGCTGGCCTGACTAGAGGCTCTGAGTCACTTGGGGGGTGATCTGGGGACGTTCCCAGGGGGCACGAACGACTCCCCCCCCATGCTTAGTTCTGCCACGCGACATGTAGCAAAGCGTGGGGCAGGGGCTGGGAAAGGACCCGAGAGGGAGGGGTTGGGGGTCGGATCTAGGGGACCCGACCGGAGCTCGTGGCGCCCGCGGCGTGAGACTCCCCGACCCCCTTGGCCCGCGCCCGCAGCCCGGCCTCTCCGGGCGTCTTTCACCTGCCGCGGCGCCCCCTCCTCCATGGCTCCGCTCCGGCAGCTCGGCCCCTCCTCTCGACCACCGCGGTTCCGGAAGCCCCGGCCCCTCCGCCGGGACTTTCAAACTTGAAACTTCCCGGGAAGCGGAGCCGGAGCGGCGGGATCGGGCGCCCCCTCCCGAGGTCCGCTGGCCCTCGTGGGACCTGGGGGCAGCGCCGCCTCTCGGCCGCGAGGGGTCGGCGCCGGGGACCCCACTCCGCGACCGCGGGACCCCGCGTTTCCCCGAATGGGACGTTCCGCGGGCTCCGGGGCCCAGCGCCCCTTTCCTGAGTCCGCTGACCCCCTCCCCGCGGCAGAAGGCAGGAAGGGACATTTCCAGGGCCGGGGTTCTCTAGCTGCCCTAAGGGGCGGCCGAGAGGCGAGAGCGCCGCCTGCCGGCCGCGGGACACTGCCAGGGCGGCCGGTTGGCTCCGGGCTGGGTCAGCCCCCTTCCTCGGAGCCATGCCACCACCTGGTTCCCGCCCCTAAGTTTCCCTTCATCTTGGATCCTTGATGTAAAATGGGCTAGTCCCCAACCTGTTCCCCCACGGAGTCTTGGCCTTGTCTAGTCACTATAAGAATGTAAAGCCTCAACCAAAGCCTGCCGAATTACAAATTACAAACATCTCTCAGGCCACCACCGGTCAGCCAGAGTGGAGTTTTCTGTTTCAGCCAGTCACCGTTCTTCCCTTGTCCTAAAGCACCCATCTAAACAAGACGACACATTAAAACCGTAGGAAACAGCCATTACTTCAGGAAAGCCAACCAGTGGGCACTGTCCTGGCAATGGCTTGTCTGTAAGGAATCTTCGTGTCCTTGCTAACCAGCACTGCACCAGCACTTCAAGCCTGGTCCAAAGGGCTTTGAGTAGGTGGCAAAGGTGGGTGATTTACTGACTTGTAATAGGTGCTTTCACTGAGAGACACCAGGCCCGGCCCACTTTGCTCTGACCACCTCCCTCTCAATGGAGTGGAAAAAGCGATACTGGCAAGCCACGGACAACCCTGGGTTGTCCTGGAGCAGGAAACCAACCAAATGACACCAACATAAGCAAAGGCAGCTTGGTTCAGTGGGGTATGTGTCTACACTCCCTAATCAGCACAAGGGCACATCAGAGTTGCCAAGGGCTTTTAGACGGTAATGACACATAGTAGGATCTTTTAAATGAGAATTATCAGTGTGCTGGGCTGAATGTTAACTGTAACTTAGAAGTAAAAAGACTATCAGCTTCTGACTGCAGGTCATAGGTTTGAGGGAAAGACAACAAACTAGCAAAGCCCCCCTTTTCAGGAGGGTGTCTATCTCCCATCTTGAGAATCATTTATCTACTCCTCTAGCCAAGAAAGTGGAAGAACTCAGAAATGATTTCCCAAGTTTGCTGTGTGTTCACTGGCTCACTGGTTAATAAGGGAAAGTTCAGAAGTAGCAGAATCCACGCACCCCAGGCTGGATGAACCAACAAGGAACCTCCAGACTGATGGAGGAGTCTGATAGCCTCTGTCTGATGGTGGCAGCGTACTTCGTGAAACTAACTCTCAGGAAAACATCAAGCCGAAAGGAATGTACAACTTCCTAGCAGGACACATTAGATTTTTTTCCCTTTGAATACATTTTTCCCTTCCCCACATTGCAAGCAGCAAGCCATCCACGTTTTGGATTCGCCTTTCTTGGGTAGTGAGTACATGTCACCAACTAATCAGCTTGGCACATACCCTCCACTATGCTAATCACAAAACTGCAATCCTTTTTCCCTCCGACCTGCTAAAAAGTAAACTTGCTAAGTCTTCGCAAACACAGCACACATTCAGAAGGAAACGGTCACTGCTGGGGGGGTGGCGGGGAAGGGGATAGACTTGGAATGGCTACGCATTGGTCTCCTAAGAACTTGTCTTGATCTTCAGGAAATCCTGAAAGTCTTCACTCTTTGCAACAGAATTTCATTCTCGCATGAGCCAGAAAGAGTTCATAGTAAAACCTAACAGAAAAGGGAGAAAAACCAAACCTATGTTTCTGGGACCAAGTGAAACCATGAAACCAATTATTATAAATCAGTAATGATCATAAAGATTACCAAAAATTAATCCAGAAACACCGATGACTAAGAATCCTCTAAAGCCCAAAGGCCCCCCAAATCCATCAAGTCAAAACGTTGTAACTTGAATTTAGCAACCAGAGCTAACACAAGTGAAACAGGCTTTAGCAAATGTCAGCCTGCCGAGAGAGGCAGGCTTGTGGACCATTTAAACTCTACATCCTAGAGCCAGAGCTGGGTGAAACTGTAGGGGCAGATCACAGAGGTCAGAGAACAGTTAAGTCTTTTAGAAATCGGGCCATAAGAGAAACAAATAATCTCAACCGTAGTGATGGTCTAAAATAGAATATTCCGTTAGGTTTGACGTTAAATGTAAACATGCATCACCAGCTACTATCCCCCAAGCTCCAGTTCATGTAGCTGGTCCCTCAGAAAGTTTGGCACAGCTTTGGAAGACGGTGCCCCCTTCCCAGGGAAACTACGAAAGGTCACCATTTACCCTTTTCTTTTGAAATGTCCTCGGAGCAAAGGAGCTTTAAGCCATTTATCTGACACTTTACACACTTGCCTAAGGGTCAGCCTGAGAACTTCTTTTGCAACTGGGCCCAAAGCACATTTGCTACTCCGCAGCCACTTTCCTTCCTCTGGGCCTAGCATTCCTTCACAGCATTTGTAGGCAGAGCAGTCTAAAAGGTGATCGCAACAGTTGGGCGGGCTTTTATCTTGTTAAGGACTATTTCTTTTAACTATATTCCCAAAAGTAAAAGAACATTCTACAGTCTGGTTAAATGGGACCTCTAAGAGACTACCTGACCAGCCGGTCTGTCACTTTTAGTAAAGCTGTTAATTCTGTGAAAACAGAAATTACAGGCTGACTTCATAATTCATTTGAGTGACTATTCCCCCACCCCCCAGCGAAGTCCTTTAAACATTGACTTCGTTATGAAAATACTCAACCCCTTCACGGACATTCCCAAGGTTTTTTCCCCACGACCCTTAGACATACCCTTCCGTAGAGATGTTACCTCTGCTAGACCGAACCATTTGAAGTTACCCCCTTCCCCAGTCACTAGGAACACGAGCCACACAGAAAAACTAGCTTATCGTCCCAATTCAAAAGCAAGTCAACAGTTCTCTACAAATCAAGGAGAATGACCCCAGTCAGAAAAAAATCTTTATGTTCCTTTATTGGAGCAAGATTCCTGACCGGTATACAGTGATGTATTACTAAACATGACCTGTGCAGAAATTACATACTACCCATCGCGACAGGTTTTCATTACACTTTGCCTATCGATGGGATAGTTCCATTTATAAAGTTTTTTATACATCAAAAAACTTTGACCAGGCTGTCCATGAAATCATCTCTGAAAAAGTTAAGTGGCATTTAATTTTAGCTACTATAATTTACAGCATTAAAAAGCTTATGCATTTAGGTAGCTTCCCAAAACGTTATTCTATGCGCAGTGGCATTTAGCAGAGCTGAGCCCGTCCTTCTCACTAGCTTCACACAGACAGGCCTCACTTGAGAGCTATAGGCTAAACAGCTAGTACTTTGAGACAAAAGTACTCCTGAGTTTACCACCAACAGGGACTTCTGGTCTGTGAGTTGGTCTTCTCAGCCCCACCTCCCAGCGCCAGCGAGGGCGCGCCAGGAACTGCCCTGTGGGATTCGGCATTAAGCACCGGTGGTGGCAGGCACGATTATTAGATCCAGGTAAATAAAGGCCCGTTTTTTAAAATGCCAATCTGAGATACAAATCACGGGCACAACATGATCAGAACGGACTTTTGAGCAATCTGGTGCCCCGAACGAGGTGGACGATTTCAGAAACTGACAGCAAATCGTACCCATGATGGTTCCCGGATTTGGAGACGCTAATACATTGATTAAAATCCCTTTCTCAGTCCACGCAAGCCCTGAGGTCACCCTGCAAAGTGCGTATCAAAAAATACGGAGTCAGGGTGACAAAGTTTGACAATATGTTACAAGTCAAACTTGGAAAATCATAATTAAATACACCTGTTCTGAGAGAAAAGCATCAAATCCTTTGTGTACACATTTAGTTTTATTGTAACAAAGCAACTTGTACACTTTTAACGTTTAAAACTGAGCATCTTTCCTTTCCAGTGAAACAAAAAGAAAATTTAAAAATAAACAGGAACAAAATTACAAGAGAATGTCAATTCCAAATAAGATCCTACAGGTTCTGCTGATTCTCCCATCGAGTGGCAGGGCTCAAGTCATCATTAGGAGAGAATTTTATTTTAAAAGTGTCATCTTCAACTGCAAGGATGTCCGTGAAACATCACAATTAAACATGCCAAAGGAGAAGCCATGTTGTCAAAATGCCCACTTAACCCACCCAAACATCTCAAACCCACCCTTTGCTGACCTTCTATAACCCCATTTTTTTAAGTTTTTTT
>NC_043712.1:6554221-6559132 GCF_006229205.1 Suricata suricatta
TAGGAGAGAATTTTATTTTAAAAGTGTCATCTTCAACTGCAAGGATGTCCGTGAAACATCACAATTAAACATGCCAAAGGAGAAGCCATGTTGTCAAAATGCCCACTTAACCCACCCAAACATCTCAAACCCACCCTTTGCTGACCTTCTATAACCCCATTTTTTTAAGTTTTTTTTCTTTTTTTTAAACAAGAGAAAGTAGACAGATACATGTTGGTAAATGCTAACTGTCCATATTCACATAGAGACACAGTGTAATCTCTGAGCCCAATATACAGAGAAAGGAGGAAAAAAGCTAGAATTCTATGCACTACTACACAGGGGCCTAGCACCTCCAGCTTCCAGCAGAGCTAAGGGAGCAGAAGGTTTTTCTTTTTTCCCACAGAGCACGGTGGTGTTGATTCCATAAAGTTTTTGTTGAGACAGGAAAGGATAAAAATGAATTTGGAACAGAAAGGGGTAGAGATTCTTTTCCCACTGTATTCTGCTCAAGGCATTTCCCCCCAAAATAAGTTGAGAACCATGGTATAAAGGGAGAGAAAAGAGACTTCAAAAAAACAGGGCAAATGAGCACAGGAGGAGGAGGGGAAAAGGGGGAAAAAAAAAAAAAAGAAAGAAAGAAAGAAAGAAAGAAAAAGACTGCAAGTTGCTCCCAGGGACTGGAGAAAATTAAAAAAGGAAGGTTGGAATCCGTCAGTGTTCCATTAGTCATCTTCTCCTTCATCCTCCTGTAAGAAAGAAAGTGGGCAGTTAATCTTCAGGGTTAATTCTAAGGTCACTCATTCCCCAACATTCATAAGGATGCTTAGGGACGTCCATAGAACACACTGACGCGCTGAGGGCATGGCATTTTACGAATGAAACTATAAACCAGTCGGTATCAAATCTCAATTAAAAGATCCAGTGATGTTCTTTCACATTAATTAGTTAACTTTTTAGCATTAACCCAAATCTCTGAACTCTTTCACACCACGCAAAACAAAACACCAATCTATTTCAATCTGACTAGAAGAATTTTAATGTTTGTCCAAAACGTGCAAATCTGCTATTTAGATTTCTCAGAATTTGACCAGCTGCACGTACCCACACCATGTTCATTAAGTACTAGTGAGGAGAAGGACAGGATGGAGTACTGACCACAGAAGCCGAACTAGTTACAGCTAAAAATCGCTGCTATATAAGGACCTCATTAAAATTTTTTCTTCCATCTCAAACAAAAAATTAGCTCATCTCCTCTACAAATCCTCCCAGTCGGTCACACCTCTATTATATCATTTATGTGACCCACAAAAGAACGTGGTAAGTTCTTTCGAGATTATCCTTTTTGGACTTAACCAAACCAAATTTTTCTTTTACCTCTCCTTCCTCCCCCTCATCATCATCTTCATCCTCTTCACCTTCATCCTCATCTCCTTCTTCATCAATATCTTCCAATCCCTCTTCTTCTTCATCATCATCATCATCTTCTTCTCCTTCCCCTTCTTCATCATCCATATCAGGAACCTTCAAAAAAACACAACCAAACAAAAAACAAGTTACTTTAAGAATTCATTTTCCAACAAATCAGAGAGATACAACCTTGAATTAAAAAACCATTCTTGACTTACCAAGTAGTACTGTAATGGATTTGGCCAAATATCATCCTTGATGACCTCTCCTAACTCATCTGCACCCGCATCAGAATGGTCGGTAAACCAGGTAAAAAAGCTCTCTGGTTCCTCATGCTGTCTCTTCCTGCTGGCTTTATTCTGCGTTTGACTAGAACGTTTCGTCAAATCCTAAATGAAGACAGAAGAACTTTTGACATAGGTTCTCTGCGACACACTTAAATTCCACTATTAAGATTTTAACACAAAAGCAAGCAGGGGAGGGAGAAATCACTAGTGTATTATCTACACTTGTTATCTAGAAGAAATAAAACATTTACCAAATAAAAAGAAAGTCGTAAAATTCTAGGTCTTCAAAGACTTGTCAAATTTATACAAGAAGCTTTTCCTGCAAAGGTACCATCTAAATTTGGCTTGTTTACAAAATTAGTTCCACTTTGACAACCAGTGCCCACAACACAGTATAATAATTGGAAATGGGCTCACCACATAAATGCAGATATAAATGCAGTCTACCAAGTACCAAGCCATTTGAAAAGCTCAGTAACCAATGTAGAAATCAAAAAAATTTACCCTTTTTCTTGAAAACCCTGCACTATAATTTGACAGCTCCAAGCTATTGTATTTGCTTTACCAAATGTTTACCAATGAACACATTACTAAAGCTCGAAGTATTGGTAAGTGGTTCAACTAAACTAAAATACATAAAATGATACTTCTGCCCAACTTTCCTCAAATACCTTTCCAGATTTCCATTTGATTTCAGTGGACTTTGAAGATGGATCACCGCTCTCATTCAGATGAAATTCTTTGGAGAGAACTTTATTTTCGAAGTAAGGGTTTTCATCAAAATACTACAATAAAGGATTGAGAATTGGAAATCAATACAAACAGCTCTTCTAACCAAACCTCAAACTAATTTCCACAGTGGCAAACAAGGTTAGTTACTGATACTTACAAAATCTATTCTGTAACCTGATTTAATATCTTCAAATTCTGTCACTTCAACTCTTGTCAAATAATGCAGTGCTTCTTCATCCTCCTCCCCAAGCAGTGCAGACACTGGACCGGCATATTACAGGTCAAATGAACATTAAACAGAGAATATTAACAAAATTCAAGTGATGCCTTTAAAACTTTTCCAAGTTTAGTGAGCATCTTTGATTTCATAAATCCATTAATTGCAAACCAGATGGCTCAGTATCAGAGCTGTCACTATCTTTTTCCAAGTAATTAAAGAAAACCTCAAGTGAGAATATAGGTCTCTTCTAAACAGAAAGCATTAAATGCAAGCCTCCCGGAGTGTTCTAATCTCTTCGTGTAACCAACATGTTGGACTAAGTTCTCAAGCAAAGTCCCTCCACTTTTTAACGAATGGACACCCCCTACCCTGTACCCTGTAATAAGGGCTCACACCACAACATACCTTGTGGATGGTTGACAAATGTTGTTACCCAAAAATTTGGGATTTTGGCGATCAATTCCGACCTCTTCTGAAAAAATGGTTGGCGGAGTTTGTTATATTTCTGTTCTACTTTCAAAATCTCCTCACTGGCTTGTTCATTAAGTCTGAAGCAAATGAAAAACCACATTGACAATTAAGGTATTTGACAAATACAAACACTGCTCAAACTACAAAATATTTACTTGTTAGTTTTATTAGGATAGTACAAAGCAGTTACTCATAATAACCAAAACACCCAGATTTTTGTAGTGAGAAATGTCAAAACTAAGATGACAAATTGAGCTACTTCAACAGACACACAATAGTTGACAGTTCCTAAAAGTGTCCCAACTGAGCAGTTTGTTAACACAGTATATTTAAGTTGCCAACTCTATCACCAGGCTAACTTCTATGGTTTCCCTCAAGCAGATTAAGTTTACAGAAAAAGCAAAAAGAAAGAAAAAGAAAAAGTTGCTGATCAAGTAACAAAGTTATAACCCAAGCTGGAGCAACATCAATGCCATGATGCCAAACTATTAGAAGCCCAGGCACTGCAATTCAGACAACTTGTAGCCTCTGAAAGCAAACCCCAAAGGTCAATTAACGTTACTTCCTTTCTTCAGAAACTTTTTGATCAACATACAGTATTTCACAGAAAAGGAACACTGAACTTTCAAAAGTATTTCCAACTACGTTAGAATCATCTCCACTAGGCCAGCGGAGCTGACCATAGTTTCAATGATTACCAGACGGTAAGCTGCATCTCAAAAAACTTCTCCAAAGTAAACCAAGGAAAACTTTACCTGTCTATTTCATTTTGTACTTCATCAATATGTTCAATTGCTTCTTGCTGTTCTTTTTCTGCAAGAAAAAGGTATATAGGACTCAATACTAATTAGAACATAAAATTGGTTTTCCTGAGGTTAACACAAGGCGAGATGCGAGTTACATCAATAAAGCAGTTTTTAAAAAAAAGAAACTGCCTACGATAAGGCGTGCTCTCCACGTGCTCACCCCTGTAGTTAGCGAATTATTTTTTTAATTAAGACTATTCACGAATCAAACAATGTTAGGCTACTCAAGTTTGCAGCGCTTTTTCCAAAAGTTCCCTTACAAAAAGGAGACCATTTATTAAAGTTTCTGCTATGAAAGGTAATGAATTAGCCTTGTTCAGAAATTGTTTGCTATTCATCGCGTTGTAAACCTGCAACACAATAGTGCCAGCTGTTAAGTCTAAGACGGACGCTAACCCAGGACAAGAAGAAAAATGAGGACACCGCCTATCTCCACAGTAGAATCACTTCTTAAAGTTGAAAATACTGCTCAGTATCGATCACCATGAAGACACCAGACACGCCTGACAGATAAGGACCTCGGATCTGCCCAACGATCGTATACACGCGATTTCACCTCCTTCGAACAGGGACCCCCGGACTCGACCCTGACCCTTCTCTCCCCTCCAACCCAATTTCAGGCGGGCTTCTCGCAGATGCGGCCCCACACTTACAGGAAGCAAACGCGAAGTCAGAACGCTATGAGCCACAGAAGGCAGCGGAGGAAAAGGGGGTGTGCTAGGCAAGAGGTGCCCTTTTGTCCGGTGAAGGCTGCAGAACCGACAGAGCTAAGTGGGCGTGAAGGGGCCTGACCGCGCGGTTCATTTCCGGGAACCATCCCGGGGGGCCGCAGCCCCCCTGCCGAGAAAGCCTCGACCGCCGAGGCCGGGAGGTTCGCTAAGAGCCTCTGTAAAAGCCCCTCCGACACGCTGGCCGCCGGGCCCGCTTCCCCGGCGCCCGGCCGCGACGGGGTGGCCGCCCCACGTGGGAAGTGTGCCCGGGCCGCGGCCAGAGCATCCTCCCGGGC
>NC_043712.1:6559232-6582178 GCF_006229205.1 Suricata suricatta
CGCCATTGGCTCGGGCGCCGGGACGAGGGGGCGGAGCCGCGGCGAGGAGACACAGGGCCTGGCCGAGAGGCGGGAGGAAGGAACGCCGCGACGTACGGGGCCGGCCCCCAGCGCCGCGCTCCCCTCCCCCGCTTTCCCCTTCTCCAGCCCGACCCGGGACATTTGCGCGCTACGGGCGCGCGGCAGCCCGAGGGGCGGGGCCTTGCCGGGCTGCGTGCAGGCCCCCCGGCGGGCGCGTCACGTGGTGGCGGAGCGGCTTCCCTTCTTCGTGGGGTGGCGCGGGGCGCGGAGGAGAGGGGTGGTACAGCCCCCCAGAAGTGCAGGCCTTGTAGTATCCTAGCTTCACACGGGGGCCCAGAAATACACCCACCCCGGTTCGGCGCCCTGGGACGCTGCTGGGGCATCCCTCTTCGTGGGTGAAGGAAGGCGGCATCTCCATCCTATTTTCCAGCTGGGGAAGATGCCCTGCGGACTCAGGCTTGTTTGTAAACCCCGAGGCTCTCCAGTCCACTTTCAAGGCCTTTTCTTGGCTTCTAGTCCGTGTTCAGCCCAAAAGGTTGTGTGCCCTTGGGCAAGTCACTTTTCCTCTGTGTACCTGTTTCTGTCATGAAATTATATAATGCAAAAAAAAAAGTCTAAAGGAGGGGGATTGTATCAGTGGTGACTTTTAAGCAGGGCCGCGCCAAACTGGAAGTCTGAAGGCAAGAAGTTGCCACGTTCACCTGGGGTCTTTTTTGCCCAAGTTGGTGCTTGCAAGAAACAGCAGGGTGCTAAGGGCCAGTCCCAGCAACAGGAGTAAATCTCACTGAGGCGCACAACTGCCCGGAGGAGGGCAGGACCTAGGCGGTGTTAAGTTCATTTCAGGCAGTCAGAGGTCCGACCTACGACACTTTGCATTAGAGATCAAGTCTTGACTCACTAAGTTAAGGTGAAGGCATTTCTGTTTAAATAACGCTTTCTGGGGGGCGCCTGGGTGGTTCAGTCGGTTGGTCTTCTGACTATTGGTTTTGGCTCAGGTCATGATCTCGCCGTTTCATGGGTTCATCCGCCTGCGAAGGACTCTGCCTGGACAGCGTGGAGCCTGCTTAGAATTCTCCCTCTTTCGCTCTCTGCCCCTCCCCCATTCGTGCTATCTTGGTCTCTCTCAAAATAAATAAACTTAAAAAAATGGTTTCCAGGTAATGCAAATACACCACTGCTTTACTCCATCGGCCAGAGCCCCCATGGAGGGGGACCACGAAAAGGCTGAAATCTCTCCCTGGGCCTTTGTAAGCAGAACTTGGGGTTGGATTATTTGCCTTCCAGCACTCACAGTTTTCTGGCCACTCTTAAAGCTCAAGAAGTGTCTTTAATGTTCAGGACAGTCCATTGGTGGGTGATCGATGATGATAAATGTTAAACAAAGGGCATCCATTCCGTGGGTGAAGAATACAAATGTCTTCTTGGGACTTTCCCCCAAACCCATTAATTCGACCAATCCTTCCCCTCCAAAACCAATTTCAACTGAGCCCAGCTCAGTCCCATACCGGTCTCAGTTGGACAGACTTTTTAAATGGGAGAATTATGAGCACCAGGGAGAAGCTGGTAAATGTTTGACCACCAGCTCCCAGAAGAGTTTTGAAAAAACACACCAAAATGCCTGATTTGTAGCATTTGCTGATTTCAGTGGTGTATAAATACTCTCACCGTGGCCAATTTCCTGCCACCACTGTGATGTCACTAACAGCGCTGGAATAAAATACCAGGCTCTAGTGCACTGCTGCAACGTGTACCATGGGCCACAGGCTGTGATAAGTACATGCGCTTTCTCATTTAATCCTCACAAAATACAAGGTAGGCATTAATATCCTTATCTCACAGCTAAATTCAACTTTTTTTAATGTAAGTGGCGGAACTACAATTCTAAGCCACGCTAGTGGGTAACAAGGCCCCTTCCCTTTTCCATTCTTTGACATGACATCTGACATCGGGACTCCGTGTACACCTAGACACAGAATAATACTTACCCTTAGTAAGGGAGATGCGCCTCTTAATTTTCTACTGTTTTCTTTTCTTTAAATGCAGGTCGAACTCCACTAAATTGATTTTGTGACCCATGAATGGGATGAAATGGTCTGAAAAACACTGCTGAGAATGCCAGTTTTCAGACAAAGCCCACTCACAGCCTTTGAGTACCAGTGACCCCGAGCATCTCCTAAGTGCTTGATCTACCTGGTGTTTCCCACGCATCTGCAGGGACTTCCGGGGAGCCTCGTAATGCTTTCTGCTTAGGCAGTGGGCTTTAGTTCTCTTTTCGAACCACCCTAGCCCTGAGAACCATCCTGCTCCTCTTCCTGACCTTTCCCGCAACACTTCTCAAGATGAATGCAGGGAGCACACACTAGGAAGTGGAAGAGAAAGAGAAAGCAAAAGGGCAAGAGTTTCAGTAAACAAGGGAGTGGCATGGACGCACCAAGAGAGAATTCAGCCTGGTGAATTAGTCACTGTGGTCTCCCCCTCTCCTATAGGAGCAGCTCTGCAGTCCCTCCTTGGCCTCTCACCTCCCTCCAGAGATTCCTCCCTCTCCTCTCCTCCCCACTTCCTTTGAAGGAAAGCCCTGCTGCTTAAAGACTGGAGGAGAGATGCAGGCATTCTCTACAACACAGCAGGGTCTCAAGATGACTGGGAAATCGTCTGATCTGTAAAATGGGATTATTCACAGCTTCGGTTAGGAAGGCTGATAGAGAAGTGCTTAGCACCATGCCTGGCTGGCTGGTGCCCAGCTGAGCGGCATGAGCTGTCATTTGGACTTAGATGAACCACCTTGGAGGAACTATGGTTGTACCTTCCAATCCCTTCTAGTCCTGTTGATTCTCCCAGGAAGCCAAACAGACGGCAATCGGGACTCATCCACATGTTACTGCTCACAAGTAGGAAGATATTTACTATCCATCAGGAGCACTGATTATGAGCCATCCGGATGTGTTACGTGTTCCCTATCTGTTTAAGCTGCACAGCAAACCTAACAGATGGGTTCTGTTGAGCCCATCTTACAGAAGAAGGAAGCACAGGTTATGTCACTTGCCCAACAAAGTCACACAGCCAGCCAAAGCCAGGTGTCCAACCCTAGCTGTCCAGCTTTACCACGGGGGTGGGGGGAGCATCAGCTGGGCAGGTCTTTTGCATCTCATTTGAAAGGGGATGGGGAGACCCATTCAAAGTCAAACTTGCCATGTCACCCAGCAGACCCACTGGAGCATCACGACAAGGTCTCTTGGTCCAGTGCTCCTTCCACAACCATGGCTGCATCTCAGCCACGTCAGCAAATTAGGAAGATACATGAGCTCCAAGCTGCTCCTCTCTGCACTTAGGCAGCCAGCTGGTTTCCTAGGACTTCGCTTACCTGTCTTCTACTTTTCCAAACCCAAACCCCACTCCATTCCCACTCCATCAGAGAGGCCCAGTCAGGTAAAGAAACCACTTTGCGACTGGCTCCGAGCAGTGTGTCTGGAAAACACACCCTCACCTCCAAGGTAACGCTTAATGAGGGGGAAGGGGCAGACATGAAACCAACAGTTACAAAGGAATGAGGAAGGGGCCGGGCTTGGGGTGGGGGACTCTGGGGTCCTAACACCCAGCAGCTGTGGCTCAGAAAGTGCCTGCAAGTGACTTACCAGCAGAAAGCTGCAGAATGAGGAGAGGGGCACAGGTAGGGAGAGGAGAGTGATCCAGGCAGAGGAAAAGTGGGCCTGGAGGCGAGAGAGAGAGGGGAAGAAAGGTGCCAGAGGGAGCATGAACCTGGAGAGGAGGGCAGGGACCAGGTGGAGAGGTCTCTTAGTCTACGCACCTCGAGGGCCAAGGGGAGGCCAGGAAGGGTTTTAACCCAGGGAGTCACATGATTGGCTTTGCTCGGGCAGGATGAGGGGGAAGGGGGAGGAGGAAGCTGGAAGCAAGAGAAGGAGTGGCAGTAATCCGGCCAGAGTTGTGGGCAGGCAGGCGGCAGCCGCAGGAAGGAAGTGGATGGATGTGAGAGGCACTGAGAAGGAAGAACCACCAGGACTCGGGGATTTGTCTGGATGAGGAGGGGTGAAGGAGAGGAAAGGGGTCACGCGGGACCCAGCCTCAGGCTGGCAGGTGGTGCCACTTACCAAGGCAGGGAACTCAGGAGGAGTGAGTTTGGGGGCGGAGACAGCCTAGCCTAGGTGTTGGGAGAGGGGCAGGGATGAGCTCCCACGCATTCCAGGTTTCTCCATTTCGCCCCTCTGTTTTTTAATTCACATCAACCTGACCCACTCGCCCCGTGCTGAAAACCCTTCAGGGGGTTTCGGGTCTAACCTCAAAAGGCATGGGAGTGTGTGTGTGTGGAACCTCTTAAGTCTCCAATAAAGTGTAGTGTAGGAACGTACCTCCCTTCGGCAGGTGCTGAGAGGTGGACGTCTGCTCCGGCTTGGGGGCAGCAGGCGGTCTCGGTTTCTTCGTTTGAGGCAGGAGTGAAGGCTGGCGTTTGGGGGCCATGCTGTGAGGAAAGTCCACAAAACCCGGGGCGACACAGTTCTGGTAGGAGCTGCAGTTACTGAAGCAGCCCCAGGTGGCGGAGGTTTAAATCTACCAGGAGCCGCCGGGAAGGGATATTTACATGACGGTGGGACTCACACCCCTTGCCCTTCCCCAGCCTCATCCCTTCCCTCCCGCCCTCCCGTAAAAATCAACTTCTTTTAGTTGCTCTCCGAACTTCCCTACGGGGCATTCTCGGCTCTGGGTGGGTAAGGGGAGGTATTTCCTGTGGGAGCGGTTCTGTGCTCTCTAGGACTATCTGGGTCTTGAAACACCAGCAGCCTTTCCCAAATCCTCTAGATAGGCAGAGTTGCTCCCATTGAGAACTTGTCCTCCCCTCAGCCTTGGACCTATGGATTTAAACATGCTCGACGTGATTTATTAAAAAAAAATTTAAACATGGATTTAAACCTCAGCCTGAAACATTCTTCAGGGCCATTACCCTCATCCCCATGCCCAGGCCTGGCTAATTCCCACCCAACCTCCAGGTCTCAGCTTGGAGACATAAATGGATGTTGAAATACAGGATTCCCAATCAAGAATTACAAAGGAAGAGGGAGAAGGAAGTACCTTTGAGAAGAGGTGGAACCGCCATTTATTCTAGACTTGTTTTGGAAAAGGACAGAAGGTTGAGTTTAAAAAAACTTCGGAAGGCATCCTGTCCGGAGGGACAAGGGGAGGAGGCTCCCAAACTTCAGCGCCTTTTGCAGCCTGTCAGGTAATAGCTCTGCGTAAGCAAGCAGCTGGATGTTGTCACAGCCGGTGGAAGGTGGGGTAGGACAACCGCTGGAGAATCTTGCAGCCCCACCGCACTTGAACTTTCGTTCAGCCCTTCTACTCCTGGCTGTCTTCCCACCAGAAACGCTGACCTGTATATTCTAATATGTGCGATAAATGTGTACAAGAATGTTCAGGAGCACCTGGGTGGCTCAGTCAGTTACGTGACCAACTCTTGATAGCAGCTCAGGTCATGCTCTCACAGTTCATGAGTTCAAGCCCTATGTCAGGCTCTGTGCTGACCTTGTAGAGCCTGCTTTAGATTCCCTCTCTCTCTCTCTCTCTCTCTCTCTCTGCCCCTCCCTCACTTGCTCTCTCTCTCAAAAAATAAACAAGTATTAAAAAAAATGTTCAGAGTGGCTGGGTGGGGTGGCTCAGTCGGTTAAGCATCCAACTTTGGCTTAGGTCATGATCTTGCAGTTCGTGACTTTGTGTCCTACATCAGACCCTGCGCTGACAGTGCAGAGCCTGATTGGTATTCTCTCTCTCCCTCTCTCTCTCCCTGTCCCCTGCTCTTGCTCTCTCTCTCTCTCTCTCTGAAAAATAAATGAATAAACTTTAAAATAAAATTAAGTCTTTAAAAACTGTTCAGAGTGAGATTCATAACAGTAAAAATCCAGAAACAAAAATATCGATAGTTGAATGAATGCATTTGTGAGCTATTCGCACAATGGAATATGATAACAGCCATGAAGACAGAGGAACCCCAGTCACCTACCATCATGTGGTCGAAGCCTACAAATGTAATGTTGAATGAAAGACACTAAACACAAAATAGAATAGACTGTGTGATTTCATTATATAAAGTACAGAAACGGGCAAAACTGATCTATGCTAGTAGAAGTCCAGAATGTGGTTAACCTTGCCTTGAGGAGGGACGTCACTGAAAGGGGACAGGAGGGGCCTCTAGAGTCCCAGTGCCTGGTTTCTGGATCTGGGGCTTGCTACACCACTGCATTCGCTTTGTGAAAATTGTGTTGCCACATGTCTGTTTTCCTAAAGAGAAGCCAGAGGTACATATTTTCATATGAACTCTCTGGTTCTTTGTTTGTTTTTTTGAGACACAATCCAAGTAGGCTCTGCACTGACAGCTCCTGGGTAGCTCAGTCGGTTGAGTGTCCAACTTTGGCTCAGGTCATTATTTGACAGTTTGTGAGTCCGAGCCTCAAATCGGGCTCTGTATGGACAGCTCGGAGCCTGGAGCCTACTTTGGATTCTGTGTCTCCCTCTCTCTCCCTGCCCCTCCCCAGCTCTTGCTCTATCTCTCAAAAAACAAATAAACTTAAAAACATTTTTAAATAAATAAACATTTTTTCCAACCAAATAAAACATGTTGTCAGGACACTTTCATTCTATAAACATGAGTTTGTAACCTCTGGGATAGTGCAATGACTTTCCATCTTTAAAAACTTGGGGCGCCTGAGGGGCTCAGTCAGTTAAATGTCTGACTTTGGCTCAGGTCATGATCTTGCAGTTCGAGGGTTCGAGCCCCGCATCAGGCTCTGTGCTGACAGCTAGCTCAGAGCCTGGAGCCTGCTTCAGATTCTGTGTCTCCCTCTCTGACCCTCCCCTGCTCACACACGCACACACTCTCTCTCTCAAAAATAAAACATTACAAAAAACTGTTTGGGGTGCCTGGATGGGTTAGTTGGTTAAGCTTCCGACTTCAGCTCAGGTCATGATCTCACAGTTTGTGCGTACAAGCCCCACATGGGGCTCTGCTGACAGCTCGGAGCCTGGAGCCTGCTTTGAATTCTGTGTCTCCCTCTCTCTCTGTCCCTCCCCCACTTGGGCTCTGTGTGTGTGACTCTCTCTCAAAAATGAATAATTTAATTTAAAATTAAAAAAAAAACACTTTTTCCCCCATTTTAAAAAATGTTAATTTTTTGAGAGAGCACAAGTCGGGGTGGGGCAGAGAGAGAAGGGGACTGAGGATCCGAAGCAGGCTCTGCACTGACAGCTTCTGTGCTGACAGCAGCGAGCCCCATGCAGGGCTCTAACTCAGGAACCACAACCAGGAGATTCTGACACTCAACAGAACCACCCCCAGGCACTTCCCCATCAATTACCCTCTTAACAAAATAAACCGTAGGCATAAGTCAATGATGTTAATATTGATAGAAAGCTCAGCTCTTCCTGGTGGAAGACCCCCCCACACACACACACCTGTTGCTCCCCTCCATCCCTCCATTCTTGGTTGGTTTCTGAGGGGCGTTGGGCTCCTTCTAAAACATTTTGAAAGTCACAAGGGTGTTGATTTCACTGATGAGCATGTAAGACCTAAAAGCAGTGATTTGCCTAAGGTCCCTAAGGTCTTGAGGAGAAGAGCTGAGTAGTTAGAACCAGGGTCTTGGAGTCCCTTGATTGCAGGGATGCACCTTCTAGGCAGCCTCAGGCTTACTGTTTATACCCATAAAATAGAGGGTAATAATGCCTGCCTCTTTGTTTTAGGATTTTCAATATGAAGATAAAGGGTCATCTTTTCCCCGTTTTTGCCATAGAAATTGCCCAACAATAGGGGAAACAAAAATAAAAACTCTCTTTTGATGAAATTGGGAATCAGCTCAACCCCAAACCACAGAATAGGTGGCCCGTTGGCCAAAGCAGTGGAAAAGAAACAGGATGTGTGCAGGAAGAGAGGACGGACACCTTGGCTACAGATTTCTGGGAGTATCAAGCAAAGGATACTTCTGGAAGCTGAGGGGCAAACTCAAACTCAAAATCCTTAGCTTATAGCAGCCACAGAGGGGTGTCCTGACCGGATGCTGCACTGGATAGGTTTCTAGAACAAAGAAGGGGCTAAGTGAGGAATAGCCCAGAGGAGCCTCCTAAGACCAATACACATTAGAATTAGCTTGAGATTCCATTTCTTTTCTTTTTTCTTTTTTTCTTTCTTTTTTTTTTTTTACTTTATTCTTGAGACGGAGACAGATTCGTTGTGTTGCGGGTAGCTGGCACCTGTCCAAGGCAATTCATGGCAACCTTGTAAAAGTAGAATACTGAAATCGATCTAACAGCTTCTTGATGCTTCTAGGAACCAAAAGACGTATCCAAACCATGGAAGCCTTGCAACCATCAAAGCAAATAAGGAACCAGAGCTGTGTTAAGTGAAATAAGCAAAATCTTAAACCAAGTAGTAAGTTACTTTCTGTGTTGGTGCTGGGTTGAGGGGGTGGGGTAGAAAAAAGAATACATGTTTGCTTATTTTCCTTTACACATATAATACAGCTTTTTTTAAATTTTTAATGTTTATTTATTTTTGCAAGACAGAGAGACAAAGCGTGAGCAGGGGAGGGCAAATAGAGGAGACACAGAATCCGAAGCAGGCTCCAGGCTCTGAGCTGTCAGCAGAGAGCCCGACGTGGGGCTCAAACTCATGAACCGCGAGATCGTGACCCAAGCCAAAGCCGGACGCTTAACTGAGCCATACAGTTCCCCCTATAATACAGGTCTTGAAGGACTCCTATGAAGGCTGTAACCCACCATCTTTGGGGAAGGGACTCGGTGGTGACAAATGAGAGGACAGGAATATGAGGGAAATATTTCACTCTTTGCAGTGCAGTACATTTTGAATTTTGAAACTTCCTAGCCTCTTATATATGGACACAAACATGACAACAACAACAACTGAAGATTACCTGAGCTAAAGTGCTTAGAATCACTTAGATCCCCTAAATACCGCACCCAAACATGTCAGTTTACACCCAAACATGCAAGACCCCACCTTTCCTTTCCTCTACAGCTTCCAAAATTTTAATTTCCTGGATTCCCAGAGGTGTTACTAGGCAACTGTGTGACTCCGCTTCATTCGAGGACAGCTGCGGGCGAGGTGGGGGAAAGGCAAATGGCCTCCCTCCAACCCACCCAAAGGTTGACAGGCTCCTGATGTTCTGTAACCCTGGGGCCAGGCTCATTCTGGGAGCCAGAAGTTTCCAAAATATCCTAAATGCCCTATTGTTTAGTTATCTGCCTGCACCACAAAATAGCTATAAATAGCTATCATTTACTGAGCATTAGTAGTATGAGAGGTACTTGGTAAGCATTACCCTTTTGAGCCTTGCTGGCATCCTTGCCAGGGCAATATCCCGTACTTGTTTTGCAGATGGGAGAATCAACCCAAATGAAGAATCAACACTCAAGAAGAATCTGATCCCAAAATAAAAGGGATAGAAGAGTCAGGATTCGAACCTGTGTCTTTCTGACGCCTCTGTACCACTTTCGGCATTGATGTGCTACAAACAAGTTGCTACCCAGAGCTTGATCGCCAGGCGAGCCTCAAACCACACCAAGCCTCGTCTCTGAGGCTTGTGGAGCCTCAGGAGATCCTGTCTGGCCCTCTCCTGGTAGATTTTCCTTCACGCTTCTTAGCACAGAAGCACTCGGATTAAGATAATATTTTTTTTCTTTTTCTTTTTCATGTTTATTTATTTCGTTTGAGAGAGAGAGAGTGAGTGAATGAACAGGGGAGGTGCAGAGAAAGGAGAGAGAGAGAGAAAATCCTAAGCAGTCTCAGCACTGTCAGCACAGAGCCTGAGGCAGGGCTCAAACCTATAAAATGGGGAAATCATGATGTGAGCTGAAACCAAGAGTTGGACACTGAACCAACTGAGTCACCCAGGTGCCCCGAGACAATTATTTTCTTAATTGGCTGCCAAGGCCTGAGGGCACTTGGTTCCTCTTTCATTGCTCCTTAAGGTGTGCCCTGGCTCCTTGGTACTTACTAAATTATCGCAGGGACACCTGGGTGTCTCAGTCCACTGAGCGTGTGACTTCAGCTCAGGTCATGATCTCGCGGTTTGTGGGTCTGTACCCTCTGTGGGGATCCGTGCTGACAGCTCAGAGCCTGGAGCCTGCTTCGGATTGTGTGTCTCCCTCTCCTGCCCCTCCCCTGCTTGCATACTCCCTCTCTCCCTAAAAAATAAGTAAACATTAAAAAGTAAATAGTGATAACAATAGTATTTTTATTAAAATTTAGAAAATTAAAATAAGACAAAGAAATTATACGCCAAAAATAAATAATTATACACCAAGACATCGCAACTACTAATATAACCTACCTACATAACAGGTCACATAACATATATTCTTGTGTGGTTTTTTTTAAGTTTCTTTATTTTGAGAGAGAGAAAGAGAGTGTGCAAGAGCAGGAAATGGAGAGAGAGCAAGAAGGGGAGGGAGAGGATCCCAAGCAGGCCCTGCACTGTCAGTGCAGAGCCCAACACAGGGCTTGAACTCACAAACCATGAAATCATGACCTGAGCTGAAACCAAGATTCAAATGCTTACCTGACTGAGCCAGCCAGGCTCTCCATATTCTTGTGCATTTAAAACCTTAGCACTATGAAACACCTGGCTGGCTCAGTCAGTTGCGTGTCGGTGTCATGGTCTCGGCCAAGTCAAGACCTCTCCGTTCATGCGTTCGGGCCCCATGTCAGGCTCTGCACTAACAGTGCACAGAGCCTACTTGGAATTCACTCTCCCTCTCTCTGTGGCCCTACCTCGCTTGTGCTCTCTCTCTCTCAAAATAAATAAATAAACTTTATTAAAAAAATAAAACATGGGGACTGTAGTATAAAACTAGGGTTTAGTCTAATTTTTCCCATTAACAACTTTTCTTTATCATTTTTTCTTGCTATTATATACTCTCCCATGACATTTTTTGTTGCTGCATTGTCTTCTGTTGGGTAAATGTGCTCTAATTATCTGTTGTTCAAGATTTTATTTTATTTTATAGAGGGGGGAAGGGCACAGGGAGAGGGAGGGAGACAATCTTAAGCAGACTCCACACTCAACACAGAGCCAGACACAGGGTTCTATCCCTGGATATCACCCTGGAATCACAACCTGAGCCCAAATCAACAGTTGGAGGCTTAACCGAGCCATCCAGGCACCCCAAGATTTTATTTTTAAGTAATCTCTACATCCAACATGTGTCTTGAACTCACAACCCCGAGATCAAGAGACACATCCTCCACTGATGGGGCCAGCCAGGCACCCCTACGTGTGCTATCATTTATTTAAATGTCAGCAATGGAAATTTAAGAAGTACTGACTATTTTGTCATTATAAGCCGTGTTGTGATGAACATCCTACCAGCTAAATCTTGGCACACTTACACGATTACTTCCTTAGACTACATTCCTAGAACTAGAATTGTTGAGTGAAAAAGTATGTAAAATAATCAGAGCTTTTAATGTGCTGCCCAATCGTTTAGGTGCTCGGCTGTGCCATTTGTGTATTTCCCCAAGTCTGCTTCATCTCTGAAGTCTGAATTCAGCAGGCGAAAAGTTTTATCTCAGAGTTGGTATGCTTTGTTAGAACAGTTTTTCTTATGTGTCTTTTCTGAAGGTATTTCTTCTGTTGTAAATGGTAAATTCACATCAATTTGCCCAATTTCCTATTGGGATGTTTTTCTTTTCTTTGTTAATTTCTAAGTATATTTTTACATATTAAGCATATAAACTTTCTCTCTTATATATACCAAAATAACTTTCCCTAGGTTATTTGCTTCCTACTGTATTTTTAGTAACTTTTTTAATTTGGGGGGAAACTCACTAAATTATTTTATTTATTTTTTAAAGTTTTTATTGGGGCGTCTGGGTGGCTCAGTCGGTTGAGTGTCTGGCTTCGGCTCAGGTCATGATCTCACGGTTCGTGGGTTCAAGCCCCGCATCGAGTTCTGTGCTGACAGCTCAGAGCCTGAAGCCTGCTTCGGATTCTGTGTCTCCCTCTCTCTGACTCTCCCCTGCTCAAGCCATCTCTCTCTCTCTCTCTCAAAAATAAATAAAACATTAAAAAATTTTTAAAAAGTCTAAAGTTTTTATTTATTTATTTTGAGAGAGAGAGAGAGAAACAGTCAGCATGAGTAGGGGAGAGGCAGAGAGAGAGATGGAGAGAGAGAGAGATTGAGAGAGAGAGAGAGAGAGAGAGAGAGAGAGATGGAGAGAGAGAGAGAATCCTAAGCAGGTTCCACGCTCAGCATGGAGCCCGACAGGGGGCTCAATCTCTCAACTGTAAGATCATGACTTGAGCCAAAACCAGGAATCAAACGCTTAACGAACTAAGCCACACATGCGCCCCTAAAGTATTTTATTTTTATGTTGTCAAGGCTCTCAGTGTCTCCTTTCCTTCTCATCCTTTCCTACTTCTTTTTTAAATGTTTTTTGCCTTTGGAGATCCTTGGAGAGACCCCTCCATCCCAAGGTATTACAAATAACCATCTGTGTTTTCTTCTTGTATTGGTACATCTTCCTTTTTAACCCTACAAGTTATAAGCTATCTGAATTCATTCTGGAGCATGATGTGAAGGACAATATAGTTAGACTTTTTTTCCCAAATGACTCATCAGTTGATCCAACACAATTTTTTTAATTCAATACATATCAAGTAAGTCTTTTTTTATGAGAAAGCTCCAGTTAAAAGTGATAGCAGGGGCACCTGGCTGGCTCAGTCAGCAGAGCATATGACTCTTGATCTTAGGATTGTGAGTTCAAGCCCCACATTGGGTGTAGAGGCTACTTAGAAAAAAATTTATTTACTTATTATTAGTATTATTTTAGTGTTTTATTTACATTTGATACAGAGAGAGACAGAGCATGAGGGGGGAGGGGCAGAGAGAGAAGGAGACACAGAACCAGAAGCAGGCTCTAGGCTCTGAGCTAGCTGTCAGCACAGAGCCTGATGTGGGGCTCGAACCCACAAACGTGAGATCTGACCTGAGCCGAAGTCGGAGGCTCAACCGGATGAGCCACCCAGGCGCCCCAGAAAAAAATTTTTTTAACTTTTTAAAAAGTTATGGCAAACATAAGGACAGATATAACCCACACTATCCCTCACCGAATAACTTTGAGATTCATAGAGCTTAATTTTACCCAAATAACTGTTTATATGTCACATTTCTTTCTCTTTTAAAGTTTATTGGGGCACCTGGGTGGCTCAGTCAGTCCAACTCAGCATCCAATTTTGGCTCAGATGACTTCTGCTCAGGTTGTGATCTCACAGCTCCTGCATTCGTTGGACTCTGGGCTGACAGCTCAGAGCCTGGAGCCTGCTTCAGATTCTGCCTCCTCTCTCTCTGTCCTTCCCCTACTCAAGCTCTGTCTCTCAAAAATAATAAAATAAAAAGTTTAAAATCTTTTAGGTTTATTTATTTATTTTGCGAGAGAGAGAGCGAGCACACGAATGCACATGAGCGAGGGCGAGGCAGAGAGAGAGGAAGAGACAGAATCCCAAGGAGGCTATGCACTGTCAGCGCCTAGCCCCATGCGAAGCTCAAACTCTTGAACCATGAGATCATGAGCTGAGCTGAAATCAACAGTCGGCCACTCAACTGACTAAGCCACCCAGGCGCCCCCACATTTATTTCAATAGAACTTGTGCTGAAATTCATAACATTGACAAAAGAAATATTGGAATTGACATATTTAGAAGAAAATTTGCTTAGTAGAACTATCCTCATATATTCAATCATCAGCCAAATACTAATAATGAGGTAAGGCTTTTTTTTTTGTAAATTTTTTTTAATGTTTTATTTATTTTTGACACAGAGAGAGACAGAGCATGAGAGCGGGAGGGGCAGAGAGAGGAGGAGACACAGAACCAGAAGCAGGCTCCAGGCTCTGAGCTAGCTGTCAGCACAGAGCCCGATGCGGGGCTCGAACCCACGAACATGAGACTGACCTGAGCCGAAGTCGGAGGCTTAACCGACTGAGCCACCCAGGCACCCCAAGCCTTTTTTATTTTTAAGTGTATTTATTTATTGATTTTGAGAGAGAAAATGGAGGGAGCATGAAAGAGGAAGAGAAGCCCAAGCAGGGGCCACACTGTCAGCATAGAGCCTGATGTGGGGCTTGAACTCACAAACACCTGAGTTTACAACCTGAGCTGAAATCAAGAGTCAGAGGTTTAGCAGACTGAGCCACACAGGTGCCTCCAAGCAAAGCTTTCTTAATGAACTAGCATCTAGACAGAGGAAGTAGAGTGTAAACATTGTGACCCTTAGGGGAATAACATTCTAGATGGTGAAACAGGAAGGGCTAAGTAAGTCCTAAGGCAGAAGCATGTCCCAGGAGAAGCAAAGAAGTCAGGTTGCTGGAAGGGGGTAAATGGAAGGAGATGGGCTCAGAGTGTTGGAGGTTCCAGACTGATAGGGCTTGTGGGCTGTGTCAGGGTCTCTGGGTTTTTCTATTTTGGGCATACAATATTCAAAGCTGAATGGGGAGTCTGGGTGGCTCAGTTGGTTAAGTGGCTGACTTTGGCTCAGGTTTGGGAGTTTGAGCCCCACGCTGGGCTCTGTGCTGACAGCTTGAAGCCTAGAGCCTGTTTCAGATTCTGTATCTCCTTCTCTCTCTGCCCTTCCACTGCTCATGCTCTCTCTGTCTCTCAAAAATAAATAAGCATTAAAAAAATTAAAAATAGGGACACCTGGTGGCTCAGTCGGTTAAGCGTCCAGCTTTGGCTCAGGTCATGATCTCACGGTTCATGGGTTCAAGCCCCGCATCAGATTCTGAGCTGACAGCTAGCTCAGAGCCTGGAGCCTGTTTCAGATTCTGTATCTCCCCCTCTCTCTGACCCTCCCCTGCTCACACTGTCTCTCTCTCTCTCTCTCTCAAAAGTAAATAAAACGTTAGAAAAAAAGAAAAAGAAAAAAATTAAAAATAAAAACCCTAAGCTGATTAAGATATGCCTGTGTCCTGAGTATTCAGAGTTTGTGTCAAAAACTGTAAGAGATATGAACAGAATTCTATAGGATTATAGAAAACTGAACAAATAAATCCACTGGCAGAAATCAAAGATGAAGTTTAAGATGGGTCAGTAAGAATGAATGGGTGGTAAGGGATTTCTTTTTGGGGCGATGAAAATGGTTTAAAATTGATTGTGGTAACTGGTTGGATGTTTCTGTGAATATACAAAAAAAAACCCACATTGAATTGCACACTTTAAATGATTGAATTGTGTAGTATACGAGGTATATATCAATAATATTGTCATAATTTAAAAAAATGAGTTCAATTTCCAACTAGGATGGATAGACACTATTTTTTTAATGTTTTATTTATTTTTGATACAGAGAGAGACAGAGCACGAGAGGGGGAGGGGCAGAGAGAGAAGGAGACACAGAACCGGAAGCAGGCTCCAGGCTCTGAGCTAGCTGTCAGCACAGAGCCTGACGCGGGGCTCGAACCCACGAACATGAGATCTGACCTGAGCCAAAGTCGGAGGCTTAACTGACTGAGCCACCCAGGCGCCACTGGATAGACACTTTAGATAGAAGAAAGTTTTCATTGGGGAGAGTATTTGCATATTTTTACGTTAAAGGAAAAACAAAAATTCTCTTATTCTGAAACTTTGAAAATTGCAAGGAATTCAGAGATCAGCCTTTTATAGAATGGATATTATGTTTCCAGGCACTGAGCTAGACCTTAGGGTTGCAAAGATCAAACCCACGTGAGCGGAGTATGTGTGCTTGCAGAGTAATGAAGGTACCATCATTTATTGACAATTTAAGTATTCTGTCCTACTCTGAAAGGGTCACCTTTGACATACACTAAACATATACTTACATGTGTCTGTTTCTGGGTTCCTATTCCATTGAATAGATATCTATGATTATTCTAGGATCAAGTCCATGTTCTTTATAATTTTTAAGAATTTTTTATGTTTTTTTTAATTTTATTTTTGAGAGGCAGAGAGAGAGACAGTGAGCAGGGGAGGGTCAGAGAGAGAGGGAGACACAGAATCGGAAGCATGTTCCAGGCTCTGAGCTGTCAGCACAGAGCCTGACGCGGGGCTCGAACCCACGAACTATGACATCAGGACTTGAGCCGAAGCCGGACGCTTAACCAACTGAGCCCCCCCATGTGCCCCTATATTATTTTTCTTGGACTGTTTCTCTCTTTCTTTCCACCCTAACAGCTTTAGTTCCGTGTAATTAGCATGCCATTTCACTCATGTTTCACTCATGTTAGTGTGCAATTCAATGATAGTAAGTTTACGAAACTGTACAACCATCACCACAATCTGAATATTTTCATTACTTCCCCAAGAAAACTTCACCCCCAGCCCCTACTTTCTCTTTCTATAAATCTGCCTTTCTTGGACATTTTGTATAAATGGAATCATACAGCATGTCACCTTTTACATATGGCTTTACTTTGTCTATTTCTTACTATGTCATGGGCCCTGGCTTCTTTCATTATGCTTCAATTTTAGGAAATTTATTGGGCATTCTTATGGGTTTATTCTTCTGGACGAACTGGAAAAGAAATCATATTCACAACTCATTCTATAGATCAAATGAGATCACTCTGCTAGGTCCCAACGTAATCATTTATTTTGTCTGTGGCTAAATCTTGACTCTAAAAATCAAATCCATCTTTGGGGAGCCTGGGTGGCTCAGTTGGTGGAGCCTGCAACTCTTGATTTTGGGGTTCTATGTTCAAGCCCCATATAAGTTGTAGAGGTTACTCAAAAAAAAAACTCCAGGGGAGCCTGGGTGGCTCAGTCAGTTAAGCATCTGACTCAGTTCACGATCTCACCATTCCTGAGTTTGAGCCCCACATTGGACTGTCCGCTGTCAGCAGAGAGCCTGCTTCGGATCCTTTGTCCCTCTCTCTCTCTGCCCCCCCCCCAACAAAAACAAATAAACAAAAAATAATCTATCACGAAGAGACAAAAGATAGTGTTATTTTTATAAGCTGTCAGACTAAAAAGAAAGTTCCAGAAAGTATCATACCACGTTAAACTGTGGCCTAGAATAAATACATCATAACCTCACAAGGTAACTAATTGAAGGGTACTTCATGTGTAAGTTCTGGTTTGTTTCCTAAAAACAAAGCAAATCTTTCTTTCCGAACATCGGCTGTTATTTATATATACTTATTATTTAGAATCTGTGTAATGGGGGCTGTACCACCTACATCTTGGAGCCGTGAATACCCACCAGCTCCCAACCCCAAAGAGCATGTGCAGAACAGCCATTTTAATTACAGCTACTGTTAAAAAGACCTTTCAGGTGCCTGAAGCACTTAACTTTCACAATGACTAGGTGCAGCGAGTATCATTACCATGCCTCTTTATGTGTGTTCATTTAAGGTAGGCACATGTGTATTTTTAATTTTTTAATGTTTATTTATTTTTGAGAGAGAGAGACAGAGCACGAACAGGGGAGGGGTGGAGAGAGGGAGACACAGAATCCAAAGCATGCTTCAGGCTCTGAGCTGTCAGCACAAAGCCCGATGTGGGGCTCGCACCCATGAACTGTGAGATCATGACCTGAGCCGAAGTCGGACACTCACATGACTGAGTGACCCAGGTGCTGTGGACACATATTTATTGATGACCTACTGTCAGTGAGCACTGGCCTGGCATGGTTGGACCTGAGGCCAAGCGGACAATGTTTGCAGCACATGGTGGGATGGGAAGACACACGTGGCAAAGCAGGAAACAAACAGTGAATGCATGAATGCCAAGCTAAGAAAGCCACCAAGCAGGCGCCCAACCAGGAGTGAAATGAAGGCCTTTTCCAATCAAGTTTTCAAGGAAGGCCATCTAAGAAGCAAATCTTCCGGGGTGCCTGGGAGGCTCAGTCAGTTGGGCGTCTGACATCAGTTCAGGCCATGCTCTCACGTATTGTGAGTTCGAGCCCCGAGTCAGGCTCTGTGCTGACAGCTCAGAGCCTGGAGCCTGCTTCCCATTCTGTGTCTCCCTCTCTCTCTCTCTGCCCCTTCTGCACTCATCCTCTGTCTCTCTCTCTCTTCTTCAAAAATGAATAAACATAAAAAAAATTTTAAGGGGCGAGTGAGTGGCTCAGTTGGTTAAGCCTCTGGCTTCGGCTCAGGTCATGATCTCATGGTTCGTGGGTTTGAGCCCCTCGTCGGGCTTTGTGCTGACAGCTACTCAGAGCCTGCAGCTGGTCTTCAGATTCTGTGTCTCCCTCTCTCTCTGACCCTCCCCTGCTTGTGCTGTCTCTCTCTGTCTCTCAAAAATAAATAAAAAAACAGGAAAAAAAGTTTATTTTAATTAAAAAAAAGAAGCAAATCTTCCATCTCAGACTTAAAAAACGCAAAGGAGCCAACCCCTCGCAGGGCTCGGAGACATGTTTTCCAGGCACAGGAAACGGGGCCCCAGAGAAAGACAGGAAAAGCAAGAGATTATAGAGCAACCACACTGAAGAACCAAGATTGAAGACCCTACAGCCAGATGCCAAATTCCGGTCCACAAAGGTCTAACAACTGGCCGCATGTGCATGTGGGGGCTCACCTATAGCAGATCCCAAGAAAAATCCGCCTCACTTGATCCTAGGAGGGTGAATGGCTGCTCATGGTAGGGGGGAAGGGGAGGTGCTCAACCTCTAGCATGTTTTGAGTATGGGGAAGATCGATTGTCCTGGGCCTCCCTTGGGAGGGGGGGGGAGTTTTACCCCATTGTCCTTCCTTCCTTCCTGTTCCCCAACTCCAGCTCTGACAAAGCTGTTTTAATGAGTTTATTAAGGCTCCTCTGTCTTCAGTGCACCTTTGAGCTGGGGCCTCTCCAGGGGTTCGTGGGTTGGGGCCCAAGCTGTGTAGAGGCAAAGGCCTAGGGGCAGAGAGAGGGCTGGGTGAGCAGGGATTACATTTACCTCTCAGATACCACCTCCTCCGGGAGGCCCTCCTTTTCTTCCCAGGATAAAACAGTTGTGCCCTGCCCTTCTCTTCCCCTCCCCTGCTTTGATTTTCTTTGGGCACTTAGCTCGCAATAGGCGTCCCATTAATATTTGTTGAATAAAAGCTATTTGTCATCTAACATGGGAGAGGAATGGGTTTTGGCCTTTATTACCATTTCCTTCCCTCCCCCCTCTTCGTCTGCCCAGCAGCGACCACCTCTTCCCGGTAATGACCTTTTGCTTCTTTGAAGCACTTTCCAGCCTGTAATCACTATGGGTACAGTGTCCATGCACAACGTGTAAATTCCAAGAAAGCAAGACTGCTTGGTGGGGGTGTCTGCTCTCAAGAACAGTGTCTGACACATAGGAGGTGCAGGATAATTATTTGCTAAGTAAGTGAATGAATGAATGAATGAGTGAATGGCTGGTAAAGGCTAAGCTGGGAAGCCTGCCTACCTCGGAGGGGATGCCTAGTGCTCAGAACTCCATGGGACTTTTGCTCTTCCAAGCGGTTCTTGCCATGTTTACTCTAAATGTTTCTGGAATTCCTCGTGAGTAAATAGGTCTTAAACTTCAGAGCACCGAAGAATGACCAGGGAAATCTCAGAGCCCACCTTAAATGTAATGAATTGGTGGAGCTGCCCTGGGCTAATAGAATCTAGTGGTCAGGATCCACTCTTCATCCTGCACCAGGTGTCTTCTGAAAACATACAGATCCAGATAAGGCATTCTCTCGCTGAAAACCCATCTATGGCTTCCTGGTATCCAAACTCCTGTGCCTTTATTTTTTTTAATGTAAAAAAATTTTTTTTAATGTTTTTATTTGTTTTTGAGAAAGAGAGACAGCATGAGCAGGGGAGGTCAGTGAGAGAGAGGGAGACACAGAATCTGAAGACAGGCTCCAGGCTCTGAGCTGACAGCACAGATCCCAACACGGGGCTCGAATCCACGAACCATGAGATCACGACTTGAGTCAGGGTCAGACATTTAACCGACTGAGCCACCCAGGTGCTCCCAAACTCCTTGCACTTTTAATGCCTGTGTGATCCAGTCTGGGGCCACTTAACTGCTTCAAGAATCAGGTTCTCTCTTGTCTTGAGGACTTTCTTCAAAGAAACTACTTGGAAAACTCTCTCCCTGTTCTTACTTCTATTTCCACCTTCAAGTTCTTCTTGCCTGGATAACTTCTTTTTCTTCAGGCCTCAGCCTAGAAATCCGTGCCTCCCAGACGCCCTTCATGTCCCCCAATTTTGTGAGGGTCCTTTGCTGGCCGCACATCCCTGGCCATCACCAGAGTTGACTCACAGAGAATTGTCACTGACTCTCGTCAACCTGTACGCTTGGTGAAGGTAGTACAACGCCTGTAGTGTAATTGGTGGCAACTTGGGGAAGCCGGCGTATATTTGGATGGCCACACCCAAATGTGCACGTGTGCACACACCTACCCAGGGCCCAGTGTTACTCAGGACTAAACTCACCCATTTTTTAAGGCCCAGCCTCCCTTTGTACGGCCTCCCTGACCCCTTTTGGGTTGGTGGTAATAATAACGTTAATAATTAAGAAGTAGGGGGGCACCTGGCTGGCTCAGTCAGAAGAGCGTGCCACTCTGGATCTCGTGGTTGTGAGTTCAAGCCCCACGTTGGGTGTAGAGATGACTTAAATAAGTCAATTTAAAAATAATTTAAAAGTATGAAGTATTGATACATACTAGTCACGCTGCTTTGTATGCTTGCTCTCCGAGTGTTAAATTCATTCAATCATATCTCAACCTTGATCAGATAGACCCTCGCATCCCAATCTTAGATAAGATAGATGAGGCACAGAGTGATTTAAAGGAAGGAGCATGGGGCATCTGGGCGGCTCAGTTAAGAGTCTGACTTTGGCTCAGGTCATGATCTCATAGCTTGTGAGTTCGAGCCGTGCTGACCGCTCAGAGCCTGGAGTTTGCTTCAGATTCCGGGTCTCCCTCTCTCTCTGCCCTGCCCTGCTCTTCTCAAAAATATTTAAACATTAAAAAAATTTTTTTAAATTACCCAGAGGCAACTGCTATCAATATTTAGATCTATATTCCTAGATTTTGTTGGGAATACACATTGTTATAGAAACAGGTTACATTGTCTGTAAACTGCATTTTATAGAAACATTAATGTGCTACACATTTTGCCACATATAAATATCTACAATGACACTGCTAATGGCTACCTGAGATTCTTTCCAGTGTCAGAAAATCTCAGTTAACGGCCTACTATACATTCTCTCTCAGATATTTAGTGAACACTTGTTACATGGTATGATTTTGCTTGGATATTTAGGTTGACTGCAGGATCCTACTATTATCATGGTAATATTATTATAAATGATATGTTGTTGAATATCCTTGGGACTCAACATTGGTGCCGATTTGTAATTGTTGACACAGGAAAAATCCCCACAAGTACAATTTCTAGGTTAAAGAGGAGACTTTAAGGTCAAATTACCCTTCAATTAGATTTTACCAATTTATACTCATACCCACTTCCTGTGTTTAGCTGTTCAATAATATCCGTTGCTTTCTCTACTTCCTTCTTTATTCATAAACCCTCTGTAGGCTGCCTTTTGTTCCCCGTATTCCACTGATATTGTTTTCACTAAGGTCATCAGGTATCATCCAGAGTGGCAGTTTCAGTGATTGATCTAATTTCTGGCCTTATCTTCGTTGACCCCCCCTTTGGGGAATTTAATACTGTGGACCACTCTTCTCTTCCTGAAATATTTCCCTTGGTCAGGTAAAGCAGGTGCAGTCTTACTAGCCTCATTTTACAGGGAGCAAACCAAGACCCAGAGAGTGACCAAGTCTACTAAAACACAGCACTATTCAGTGTTCATATCTAGGCCTACTGACTCCCACAGCCTTGAGCTTCTTTTTGAGTGTGGTTTTTGGAATCCTTGGTAATATGTGTAAATTCTTTAGTGTTAAGAGGGTCTCACAAGAAGAATTTTGTCTGGTTCTCTCTGTTTCTTTTTGGAAGAAATTTCTATTGCATTCCATTCCCCCAGCCCGGCCACCAATGTAATCCGTCGTTAAGGCCTTGGCTGGAACAGGGTCCTAATGAGGACTCAGTTGTGCGGGTGTTGCAGAGTTAGTGCATCCCTGAGAGTTCACGGATGGAAAGAAGGCAGCACAGAGGACCTGCCAGGAAACCCAGAAGCCGGCTTCGTGGCCAAGCAGTAATCTGCGGGGTCCTGTGCAACTGTGTTATGGGCTTTACTGGATGAGCTGCGCAGTTACTTCTCAAACCACCGTCACGTGACTTAGAGCAGTTGCTTCTTCACACACTTGTTTTGAGGATTTAATAAGTTCAACGTACATAAATCTCTGGGCTCTGCCTGACGCACGACAGACACTCAATAACTGGCAGTCACTTGGGTATTTAATTTCCATGTAACAAGTATTCCTCTGGATTCGACCTCATTCTGGCCTTCCAATGATGCAACCAAACTCCAGATCCGCATATGAATATTTTAAATCACCATTCTATTGAGGCAGAAACTGAGGATCAGAGAACAAGCACCAGGCCTCGAAGTAGCCGCCAACTGGAGCGGGATCTGCCAGGAGCACCCAGCTTCTCAGCGGGGCACCCCCAGGCCCCACAACTCTTCAGCGCGCTGCGCTCGCAGCCTCCAGCCTTCACCTCTGCGCCCGGCCGCTCAGCGCCATCTTTGAGCCTGGCACGGGGCCGCACTTCCGCACTTCCCTTCCCGGCCAGGGGTGGCCGCGCATGCTCAAGCGTGCGCCTGCTGGGGCCGGAGAATCCAAAACTGGCCAGGTTTGCCGCACACTGGCCAGAAAGAAGAATTTATCTCGTTCTCTCAGGTCGGGAGGAGGCGGCCTGACCCATTAAAAAATGGTGCTGACAGCCTCACCTCCCCAGTCTTCCGCTCTGGAGGCGCAGGGGCGAAGGTCGCATTGTAGTGCGCAGGCGCGAGAGGGCGGTGCTATCTCCATGGCAACGCGC
>NC_043712.1:6582278-6591643 GCF_006229205.1 Suricata suricatta
GGCCGCTGCAGGACGAGACCCTGGGCGTGGCGTCTGTGCCCTCGCAGTGGAGGGGCGTCCAGGGCATCGGCCGGGAGACGGTGAGGGCGCGGGGCGACGCGGGCGGGAGGGCGTGGGTCCGTCCGCGCGCGGCCTCCGGCCCAGGTTCTGGCGTCCCCCGGTTTTCTCTGTGTATTTTACCCCACGGAGCCTGCCCTTGCGGCGTTCCGGTGCCGGTTCCCCTCAGACTCAACAGGACCCCGTGTTCGGAAGGCTTTTTCGTGAGCCGCAGTTTTTCGGCGTTTCAAACGGACTTTCCCTTAAAAAGAAGAACAAAGTGCATTTAAGGTTTTCTAGTAGTTTGATGAAAAGCACGCAAAACGAGGCTTTTTGAGGAGGCGGGGCAACCAGGTGCCGAGGGGGCTTTGTGCGGACTCTGAGGGCCTGTGCCGAGAGCCGTGCTCGCGCGGGGGACCCATCAGTGACGGGTCCCCCGTGGAGCTGACATAGGGCCCTTTGCCCGGCACCGACTACAGCCAACTTCCGTAATAAGTAAATCGTGTCGTGTGTCAGAGGGCGAGGAGTGCCGTGGACAAAAGAAAGGCAAGGGATCAGAAGGACTGGGTTGGAGAGTGGGGGGCGGAGGTGGGCCTCACTGAGAAGGTGGCGTTTGAGCGAAGAGCCGAGAGGAATGAGAGAGTTAGCCCAGTGGACGCCTGAGGTAGAACCACCAGGCAGCACAAGCTGTAGGTGCAAAGGCCCTGGGGTTGGAGCAGCTCTTGTGTGTTTTGAGGAGGTGGTGGGGCTGGCGAGGTCCCAGGTGAGGTCAGAGAGGGTCAGCTGCGGCAGGTCAGGTAGTGCCTTGCAGATCGTGGTAGGGACATTGGTGACTCCTGGGTGAAAATGGGTGTCTGGGGGCGTTGTAGGGTGCCGCACATTTACCAGACGAGAAAACCGTGGCCTAGCTTGCCACGCGAGTGACCAAATCTGCAGAGTTCAGGTCCTCCGGGGCGCTAGGGAGCTTCCCGGTGAAGTCTTACTCTGGGACACTGGTTTTGGGCCTCGGGCCGGCCCTCCCTATGCAGGTCTCAAGCCTGGATTTGACGGCTCGTCGTAGAGCACGCCCCGCTCAGCCGGCTGCCTCGAACTGGGGCTAGTGAAAAGCAAAGTGGATCTTTCAGTTGCTCTCCATGCTTATCACACAGCTCAGGCTTGCTGGGAAGACTCAGATGTTAGAAGACCTTAGGTTGGAAACCACCGAATCCGTCTCATTTTGCTTACAGAGGATGGAATTGAGGCAGCAGGTTCGTTCTCCTGGGACACAGCTGTCACTTGTGAGGTTCCGAGAACTAGTTCTGGCCCCTGAGGTGCAGCGTCTGTGACGGTGGTTCCCTTAACCAGCATCTCCTGTCTTACGTGAACCCCCCCCACCAAACTTTACTGTTTTTAAGTGTACAACCGGGTGGTGTCGAGGACGCTCACAGCGTGCCGCGATCTCCACTCTCCAGTTCTGGAACGTTTTCAACCACAGGACGCATTTTGGACGTTCAGGTCTCTCTCCCTTGGACTGTGAGCTCCCGGAGGGCGGGCGTGGGTCCTGCGTCCTTCTGCACCTCCTGGAAGCCACGCGGGAAATGCTGGGTGGACTGATTTTCTTGTGTGCTGTCAACCCCAGAGGCTGCATCTCTCCTCTCCTGCTCTGAGTTTCTGAGCTGCCTCCCCGTGGGCTCCCCCCACTTCCCAGGCTGCCGCTGCATCCCCGCGGTGGCTTCTGTAGCGGATGTCACCCCCTGCTGGAAGCTGTTTGCTTCTAACCTGGGGTCTGGCCTCTCACAAATTTCCAAGGAGAATGCTAGACAGTTTCAATACTAGATTTTTTCCCAAGGGGCATGAGAAGACGCTAAAGGACCAAGACGACACCGAGGTGGCCTGCAGCCGTTGCAGCTCCAGGGGGGTGTAGCCTGCCGGCGTCTCGCAGCCTCTGTGGCAGCGTCTGGTGTTGCCCTCTTGCTTGGCTCTTGGCTCCGTCATCCTTTGAGTAGTTGTTGCCCTGACATACTCAAGAGGCAAGTTCGCACGAGCAGGAGATGCACGTTACTCCGTGTTCTCGGAGGCCTCTGGCGAGACAGTTGTCCTCATCCTGTCACGAGACCCACTCAGCTGGGGCGCCTGGGGGGCTCAGTTGGTTAAGCGCCTGACTTTGGCTCAGGTCATGATCTCGCGGTTCGTGAGTTCAAGCCCCGCATCAGGCTCTGTGCCGGCAGCTTAGAGCCTGGAGCCTGCTTTGGATTCTGTGTCTCTCTCTCTGCCCCTCCGTTACTCACACTGTGTGTTTCTGTCTCTCAAAAGTAAATAAATTAAAAAAGAAGAAACTCACTCAGCCCAACTTTGCATCCAAGATGGCTCACCTTGTCTGCTCCTTAGCTGTGACTCGGGCCTCCCACCGGGTGGTGGTGCTTGCACGTGGGGTTGGCGGTGTGTGCACACAGCCACCGACTCAGGCCGAGTCCTCCCTCTCTCACCTGCGTTCTCATCAGGTGTGTGTGCAGGACTCGATGGGAAAGGAGGTGGAAGGGAGCCCTTGGGGGTGACGACAGCCTGAGGACAAGGGAAATTCTGGGGAGGAGGATCAGAAGTGGGCCCGCTGGACAGGGCAGGTGACAGCGACAGGCCACCACACCTGGACAGCAGCATCCTTCAGGTGGGCTTGACAGCATCTCTGAGCCTCTGGGATGAACCGTATCTCACGCCACCCCAGGTGAAGCCCCAGCTCCCAGAGTAGCGGAGGTAGAAGTGGGGGGGGGTGTGAGCAGCACGGTCTGCATCGGACGGGGGGGAGGTTATGGATCCTGGGCGGTGGCCCTGGGAAAATACAGATGGGTGAGAGCTGCAAGTGGGGTCTGAGAACAGGCCTCCACACCTGCAGCATCAGCGTCCTCTGGGGGCTCGTGACCAATGCGCACGCTCAGCCCCGCTGCTGGAGGTGGCAGCTTGTGTTTTAGCTAGCTTCTGAGTCATTCGGGGGCCTGCCCCTTGAGAATTCAGGTCTAGAATGGTCTCTGAGGTCCTTTTCCACTCTGGAGTCAGATGTGCTGGCTCGGGCTGGTTGGGAGGATGAAATGAAATGTGCCTCTGGCATTTGCTGGTAGTGGCTACTACCGCAGGGACTAATGGGGCCTTGGCCTCCCGCCGCGTCATCTCGGACCTCCACAGGTGCATTCTCTCTGGATGGTGGCGTATTTCCTCAGTCATCGGACGTATCTTAAAAATGAGTGTATCTCACAAATGACTTGTGTATTTAATATAGTTTTCCCCTGAAGAGCTATTATTAAATAACTGGAATGTTTTATAATCAATACATTGTAGAGTCAAGGAGATCTAGAATGTATAAAATTAAATAATCTCTCAATGTGGGGCTTGAACTCATGACCCCAAGATCACAAGCCGCGTGCTCACTGACTGCGCCAGCTTGGCGCCCCTAGAATGTATTTGTTTTTAAATGTTTTACTTATTTATTTTGAGAGCAGGAAAGAGAGAATCCCAAGCAGGCTCTGCACTGTCAGCCAGGCACCCGTAGAATGTATGTATTTATGTATGCATGTGTGTATTTTTTTAATGTTTTTATTTATTTTTGAGAGAACGTGAGCAGGGGAGGGTCAGAGAGAGAGGGAGACATAGAATCCAAAGACCGGCTCCAGGCTCTGAGCTAGCTGTCAGCACAGACCCTGATGCAGGGTCCGATCCCACAAACTGCGAAATCATGACCTGAGCCAAAGTCAGATGCCCAACCGACCGAGCCACTCAGGTGCCCCATATGGATGTGTGTATTTACTTATTTAAGTTTGTTTATTTTGTTTTTTGTTTTTGTTTTTAATTTTTATGTTTTTATTTATTTTTGAGAGAGAGATCGCAAGTGGGAGAACGGCAGAGGGACCGACAGAATTGGAAGGAGGCTCCAGGCTCTGAGCTGTCAGCACAGAGCCCAATGTGGGGCTTGAAGTCACGAGTTGTGAGATCATGAGCTGAGCTGAAGTTGGACGCTCAACCAATTGAGCCACCCAGGTGCCCCTAAGTTTGTTTATTTTGAGAGCCGAAGGAGAGAAGGAGAGAGAATCCCAAGCAGGCTCCATGCTGTCAGAGTGGAGCCTAATCTGGGACTTTATTCCATAAATCGTGAGATTGTGACCTTACCTGAGATCAAGAGTCAAACGCTTAACCAGCTGAGCCACCGTGGTTCCCCGAGAATGTATATTTTTAGTAAGAAAGGGACTGTTCTACTCATGACTTTGATGTTGGCCTGCTTCATAGTGATACCCCCTGAATAGGTTTCTCTGGCTGGCCGCTTTCAGAATGACTGAGTCACCCATGAACACAGTCACCCTGACATTGGTCAGTCTCTGAGCCTGAATGCGGGGCAGAGCCCAGGATTCTCTCAGCACGGCCCTCGTGGCCCAGGGTAGTGGCCGATCACCTGACCCAGTGCAGCTGCTTCCTCTGTCATGACCAGTGTTCCTGAAATTGATCAGCCAGTCCCAGAAGCCAGCTAGAGACCCGTTATTTCAGAAGTGAGGCGTTGAGGGGCAGTGGTCTGGGAGTCAGGGAGCCTTCCTAGGGGTCAGTGTAGGGCTCTGATAGCAAGTGACAGAAACTAGCCCAAAGCAGCTCCTGTCAGGCCCTTCTCTTCAGGATGCTGGGGCATCTCCGGGGCCTCTGAAGGTGCGGCTGGTCCTGAGAAATCTAGGAAGTGTTGGGGGTCCTCTACCTCTCAGCTCTGATGTTTCTCTGTATCCCCTCCCCTGGGGCCTGTCTCTGCTTGTCTCCTGGTTGTGGCCCTAATTGTCAGGGCCCACGTTTCCTGGTTTCAGTTCCAGTCATATGCCATCTAACTTGTTAAATCTTTGTTGTGAATTTTTCTGAGAGAGCTTGATGAGGCCAGCCTAGGTTCATGTCCACTTCCCATCCAGTCAGAAGCTGCAGTCCTGGCATTGGGACACGTTTGGTGGCTCGGGTAGGGGTCCTGACATTCTGGGTGTCCGCAGGCTCTCTGTGGGAGGAGAGCTGGCCTCTGGTCCCTGGACCTCCCTGCCTTCCTCTCTGCTGGAGGTCACTGCGGCTTCAGACTCTGGAGCATGGAGCCTGGTGATCTTGGTTTGGGAATTGTTCTCTTTCTCTTGGCCACACCTCCCAGTGTGATTAAAGTCTGGTCCCAGTCCCGCCTGTTTCCTCCAGAGCACCTCTGCCTCTGAGGCGTGGGAGCCAGCATCCCTCACACTCTCCTTCCTGACCTTGCTGATGCCCAGGAAGCAAGGGTCCCATTGGCCCCGGACTTCGCTGACATCTCAGAGGGCTTGTTATGGGAGCCTCAGACCAGCCGCACACTGCCCAGTACAGAAGGCACCAGTCTGTACAGGGCAGCCACGTGCAAGCCCTTCCCTTCTGGAGGCTTTGGGGTTTCATCCCCAGATGGGATGGGGTATACGGGATGGGTCAGGGTCAGGCCAGATACTCCGATCTTGAACCATGGGAACTACTTAGGTGTCCCAGAGTGAATAGAGAATAATGATAGTTTCCTACGAATTCACAGAAAACTCTGTGGGTGCAGTGTGTCATTGGGTTTAAGGTTTTTTTTTCCCCTCCATAAATTTTCCCTAGACATTTGTTATTTCTCTGAATAAGCAAGCAGCAAAGATGTATCAGTGCAAGTAGATGGAAAGATAGAAGCTTGGTATCTCTTGTGGACGTTTTTGTCTTACATTATTAAGACATTGGGGTAATCTTTTTTTAGAAACATTTTTCTGAGTTCATGCAATGTGATTAGTGGCCAGGATGTTAGACTGGGTGAGAACACCGTGACTGAGAGTTTAGTGTCACGGGTCAGACTACCTGGATTCAAGCTCCATTGTGGTCACCTCTTTGCTGTGTGATCTTGGGTGAATTACTTCTCTGTCCCTCAGTGTCAACATTAGTAATGCAAAAATAGGATTTTCTTCATAGGGTGGTTGTGAGGACGAGTAAGATATGGGTAAAACTTTGGGGACAGTGCTTGAGTTAGCACTTAGTGACTGACACTCATCATCACTGCAACTTCTGAAAGTTTGAGTTTCACCCACAGTCTTAGAATTTCAGTTCAGGCTGTATACTTTTTATTTTTTATTTTTTTACATTTTATTTAATTTTGTGAGACAGAGCATGAGCTGGGGAGGGGCAGAGAGAGAGGGAGACACAGAATCCGAAGACAGGCTCCAGGCTCTGAGCTGTCAGCACAGAGCCCGACGTGGGGCTTGAACCCATGAGCAGTGAGATCATGACTTGAGCCAAAGTCAGACGCTTAGTCCCCTGAGCCACCCTGGTGCCCCGAGCCTGTGTGGTTTCTGATCCTCATGCCCATCCGTGGATTCCTCAGTGTGGATGCTCCCTTCGTGGACTCCTCCAGTGCTGTGGTTTCAAGTCCCGTCTCTGTCTGGTGCTCTCCAGAGCCTCTTGCCTTGCGACCCCTCTCGGGAATCTTTGACACCTCCTTGTGCGTGGCGGAGAGGCATCTCATCTCAATGAGGCCCAGGAGAGCTGCTTTCCGGTCTCTTCTCCCAGAATTTGCCATCCAGTTCCACTGGTTGTCAAGCCCGCCCTCTGCTCCTCACTTCTCCCCGAGCAGCCAGAGAGGCGTGGCCCGGCTCTCAGACCCCGCCTGGCCTTGCCCTTGTGCACATGCCGCCCTCCTCACCCACTTGGCCAGGCTCACCGCCTGCTGTCCAGTCTCTGAGCATGGAACCTTTTCTGCTGTAAGCTTTTGCTCTGGACCCACCTCCCCTCCCTGTCCAGGACCCTCCCCTGCATCTCTCCCCTCATCCTTCACAACTCAGCTCAAGTGCCAGTACCCCAGAGGCCTCCCTGGCTGTTCCCTTCTCTCCTGCACTTGGGCTGCACTTGGCGCCATAGGGAGTTGAGTTGTTTCTTGTTCGTGTGCCCCCACCCCCCGTGGAGTCTCCTCAGGCTCAGGGATCTTGCACATTTTGTTTTCTGTTGTATCCATAGTACCCAGACAGTGCCTGGCGAGTGGGTGCTCGGTAAATAACGTGTGTGTGTGTGTGTGTGTGTGTGTGTGTGTGTGTGTGTGTGTGTGGTGTGATATGTGTAGATAGTATATATGTACTGTATATTATATATAGCATATATGTGTATGCAACAATATATACAGTATAGAGGAGATATGTAAAAATAGATGTACATATATCTTGTCTAAATGGGCTTGTGCCGTGTGCCAAATGTATGCAGAGTGCTGCAGGCATAGAGATCAGATGGCGTTCTGGTGCGGGAGGAACTCCGTGTAATGGGAGGTGGGTAAGCAAAGACAATTTAGTGGAATGTGAACGGGAGCATGGGGATAGGTGTTTCATGTTCCAGCAGGAACTGCCCCTGTGTGGGGCCAGCTTCCCTCCTCCTGGCTTACTAGCGCTGGCCTAGTGCCCAGCCCTGCCCTCCCAACCCAGAGCAGTGTGGGGGAGGTTTGCTGGGGCTCCGGGCCTCGCCGATGCCCTGTGCGTTCAGGCCCCTGGTGAGGGGCCGTGTGAGCAGAGCCTCTCGTGGATGACGGTCTGCTAATAGAGGGCCCCCATTCGATAAATGATGGGTCCTGTCCATAAGAAAGGGATGCTGGTAGCCCCTTCCCTGATCTAATTGATGTCTGTCCCTGTGGCCGGCTAGACAGGGGACAAGGAATTGGAGACAGGGCAGGATGGAGAAAAGGGGCAGCTGGGGAGAAGCCTGCCTTCTACCAACTAGCTCGTCACAGACCCATCTGCTGCCTTCGATCATGGGGGGCACCTCTGCAGGACCCTGCTAAGGGAGGGAGATGCTGGGGGCGTTCCGCTGGTGGCCAGCTCTGCGGGGCTTGCATGCTGGCCTGGGTGACCGCTGCTGGCCATGCTTTTACAGGGTTTCTGCTGCGGTCAGCATCTTCAGGAGGCACTCCAGCGTCCCCTCCAAATAGTGTCCCAGTGTCACTGAGAGTCCCGGTTCAGGCTCTCACTGGGCGGTGTTGACCGGCCCTGAACCGCTCGCTGAGGCCCGGTGCGCACAGGAGGATAGAGGGATCATGTTCACCCGCTGTGCACAGATCGGGCGCCTCCTTGGAAAGATGGGCCCGTTACAAGAGCAGAAGGGCAGACTGGGGAGGACAGCATGGCCAGAGGCCCGCGGCCCGAGGGGGAGCGGCAGCAGGGCGGGTTGTTGTTCAGTGGAGGGGACAGAGTGCCCGGGCACGGGGCGCTGACTGGTGACGCTGGGGTTTGGTTTTCTGCAGAGAAGTTGCCAGACAGTGAGCATCGCCACCGCCGAAGCGTCTGTCCAGACCCGGAAGCATGCAGACGCCGAGGTGCAGACCGAGGCCCCTGTGCCGGGCGGCGTGCTGTCTGCGGCCCAGCACGACAGCCCCGGGCTTGCAGCCTTTCTCCGCAGGGTGGAGGCCATGGTTATTCGAGAGCTGAAGAAGAACTGGCAGAGCCATGCTTTTGACGGCTTCGAGGTGCACTGGACAGAGCAGCAGCCCACGGTAGGGAGCTGCCGCCGGGGACGCCTGCCTCCCGGGCCTCAGCTTGGGCCTCGGCCCGTTTTCAGCTCTGTTAACGCCAGATTCGGTTAATAGTAATAATAGTGACAGTGTTGATGGCACTCTTACTTTTTGCCAGGTGCTGAGCTGGGTTTCATGAGAGTAAGTCATTGAGCCTTCCCCGCTGTCGAGAAGTAGGTTTGTGGGGAGTGGGAGACTGCTGCATCGACGTGACTTTTCTGGGGTCACATGGACCTAGTCAGCCGCAGAAGCGAGGCTTGAACGTGGGGAGTCTGACTCTGGGCCAGATTCGCTCCCCTGCTTGGCTTTGTCTCCCCCTGCACCACGTGGTGAGGGCTCTGGTTGGCATCTGGTTCACTCCTCAGCACGACCGCATGAGGCAGTGCCCTTAGGATCTCCGCTTTACAGACGAGGCCCAGAGAGGCTGACTTGTCCACGGTCGCACAGCTGTAACGGACCAAGCTGGGATTTGAGGCCTGGTCTGTCTGCTTTCACTGCTGTGCTCTGGCGACCTCAGTGTCTCCAGGGCTCAGCTCCGAGTCCCCTGTACACTCAGTGTCCAGCTGCACGGACAGGTTAGGCTTTGAGATGACTGGAGGGCTCTCGGGTTTTGCTCCCTGCTGGGCTTCAGCTCCCCACCCCAGCCCCGCCATGGACAGGCTGCTCGCTCATGGCTAGGTGATAGCTACGCGCCCTTGACTGAGGAGCCTTGGAGTTCTGAGCCAAACTTTTTTTTTATACATTGTTTTCTTTCTCTAGAAGCAGATGAGTAACTATGTGTTCAGAGGTCATAGCCCTGTTCGAGCTCCCCCCCCCCCCC
>NC_043712.1:6591743-6599384 GCF_006229205.1 Suricata suricatta
GGATGGCCCCGTGTCCTAGTGGCACGCTGCTGTGGGCCAAGGAGGCCATTAGCAGTTTGCCATTTGTCACGTCGTCTGTGAGTCTCTCCTCCCGCTTCTTTTGTATCAGTTCTTTGTTGATTCCCTCAGAGTGGAATTCTTATTTTGGTCGCCATCAGGTTTTTCTGCCTCTGTCTGCTGTCCACGGGTTGGCCTTGACATCTCCTCACTGCCCCTGGCCCTGCCGCAGTGGCTCTGGGAAGGCGGGGACGCTGCTCTTGAGGAGAAACTGCAATGTCAGAATCTTAAAACCAGTGGGACACCTTGTGGGAAGCTTAGAAATTGGAGATAAGGAAGAGACCACCCAGGGGCTCCCATCGGAACGTCTGACCTCCTGGCTCGTGTTTCCTCCCTCTGGTGTCACACCGTGTGTGACGGCTGTGAGTCACTGTGACCAGGCTTGGGGTCTTTTCCGGTCAGGAGCGCAGCCATTCTGTGCTGTCAGTTTGCTGTGGAGACTTCACACACTTGTCCTTTTAAAGCACCTTGCTGGAGCCTGGGTGGCTCGGCTGGTTGAGGATCTGAGTATTGGTTTCCGACTGTTGACCTCACGGTCAGGAGATCGAGCCCCACATCAGGCTCTGCACTGGGTGTGGGGTCTGCTTGAGAGTCTCTCTCTTCGTCTCCCTTTGTCCCTGTTTTGCTCACACACGCTCTCTCTCTCAAAAAGATAAACAAAAATTTAAAAAACATCACCTTCTGTTTCATCCATACACTTTTTTTGAGCCAGGTTTCTCCAGGCGCCTTCCCTGTGCAGGTCAGTTCGCTTTTGAGTTCACCCTCTGTGCCAGTCTGAGTCTTTTTGTTTTGTTTTGTTTTTCTAAGTAACCATACTGTTTGTTTTTTTTTTTAAACGTTTATTTTGCAGGAAGGAGAGAGCGAGTGAGGGCATGGCAGGGGAGGGGCAGAGGGAGAGGGAGGCGGAGGATCTGATGCAGGCCCCTTGCTGACAGTACGGATCCTGATGGGAGACTCGAACTCACGAACCGTGAGGTCAACCGTGAGGTCATGACCTGAGCTGAAGTCGGACGCTTAACCGACTGAGCCACCCGGGTGCCACTGTGCATGCTGGGTCTTGGCCACAGTGAGGTGCAGAGTAACCCCCACCCCGTCCCTGCTTCTCCCACGTTGTAGGTTTATCTTCAGATTTTAAAGTGCATGGTTGTTGTGGGTGTAAGCAGTGTTGTGACAAATAACGTAATGTTTGTGGTGTCTTTCTGATGTACACTTAAGTTGAACACGATGTAAAAACATGCACAAACCACTGTGTCCAGGCCTGTGGCTTTTTTCAAAGTGAAAACACCTGTGAGGCCAGAACCCGGATCAAAAAACCGGACGTGATCAGACCCCAAAGGTTTTCTTGCATTCCCTCCACCACTGACCTACTGGACAGCTGCTTTTTTTTTTTTTTTAAATTAATCTCTGTGCCCAGCATGGAGCTAGAACTCATGACGCCGAGATCCAGAGTTGTACGCTCCACAGACGGAGCCAGCCGGACGTCCCCGCAAACGTGCATGCTCAGTCCGCTTGGGCGTGTACGGAGGGGCGGAATTGCTGGGTCGTGCGGTACCTCTACGCTTTACCTTTTGAAGACCCACCAGACTGTTTCCCCACGGGGGTTCCCACCATACAGCCTTTTATACATTTTAGATTATTTGCCTAGGATAGTTTCTTTATATGGGGTTATAAGGTCAAGGCGTTTGCAGCTTTTCACAGACGGTTTGATCTGTGCGGCAGATCCCCTCCCAGAAACCTCGGGCTGATGGCTCAGTGGCCGGCACCGCTAGCCTTTTCGTTTGGTGTGCCAGGCTGCTACGGGCTGAGAGAGAAGGTGCCAGAGGCTTAAAAAAATTTTAATGTGGGAAAATACTCATAAAATTGTAACCATTAAAAAAATTGTTTTAATGTTTATTTTTGAGAGAGAGATTGAGAGTCAGGGAGGGGCAGCACAGAGCCCGACATGGGCTCGAACTCCTGGACCGTGAGATCACAACCTGAGCCCCCCAGGTGCCCCCAGATTATAACCATTTCCAAGTGTGTGGTCCTGTGGCATTGGGTCTAGTCACGCTGTTGTGCTGCCACCCCCATCCAGTTCCAGAAGCCGAAGGTTTTGAAGTTGTGTGTAGAACAGGGTCATACTCTGATCCAGAACCTGGCATCTGTCCTGGTTCGTAAGATCCTTTCTTCTGGGTTTCTGGAAGTATCTGTTCTGTAAGAGGTGGTGTTGGGCTGAAGCCTCCACATTTCCCTCCAGGACTGGGCAGCGGACCTGGGTGGCTGTGAAGGTCCAAATCAGTATGTAGTGTTCCTTAGGTGGCTACAAGGCCACCTTTCCGGTGGCTCTGAGGCTCAGGGCCAGGGATGGTCTGTCTCCTGCAGGTCACGTGTCTGCACACCCTGGGCTACCCCCCAGCCCAAGGGCAGGGTCTGCATGTGACCAGTGTCTCCTGGAACACCACCGGCTCTGTGGTGGCCTGTGCCTATGGCCGGTGAGTGGCAGCAGGGGTGCTGTGGGGCAACGGGAGGCCCTCAGACTCCGTTCTGTGCCCCTTTCTCCCTGTCTGTATGGTGAAGGTCGGCCTGGAGCTTGGCCATTCTGGGGATCTTTTTATTCTCAGGGCTGCCCGGGCACCACGTTGGTTGGAAAGAGCAGGGGAGGGAGGGGCTTGGAGCCCAGCAGTCTGGCGCCCACCTGCCAGCACAGGGCACTGAGCCCTGGGCCTGCCCCCTCTTCTCTGTGAGCCGTTTCCTGATGGTTCCTGACCCTGCTATCGTGTGGACCCATCTTGGTTCCCGGGAACCCTTTTCTAGAGAAGGTCAGGCCACCGTGCTGCCACAGAGACACCCCAGTGAGGCCCGGGCATGGTCTGGATGCAGGCTGATGCGGGGCTGTGGGTGGTGGCAGGCCTGACTAGGAGCAGGGCAGGGACGAAGCCCTGGCCTCCGGGCAGAGCCAGCTCAGGCGTGCCCCCGTGCAGGCTGGACGACGGGGACTGGAGCACACTGAAGTCCTTCGTGTGCGCCTGGAACCTGGACCGGCGAGGCCTGAACCCCTGGCAGCCGTCGGCGGTGGTGGAGGCGCCCAGCGCCGTCATGTCCCTGGCCTTCCACCCCACTCAGCCGTCCCATGTCGCAGGTGAGCCTCCGCTCCCTGCCCTGTGCAGGTGCCCACGGGCGAGCTCTCCGCTGGGCCCTCGGCCCCCAGGCATGGCCGGGTTAGGTCTGCTGGGGGCAGGGGCCCCGACCGCCGGGCTGAAGTGAGGATGCCGCTTGGAGGGGGAGAGTTAGGAGGAGGTAGTGATAGCAGTGGGTCCTCGCTGTCTCGATGGGGTGTGGGCCGTGCATGAGTGCAGCAGGACTCAGGCAGGGCGACATGGGCACCCTCAGGGAGCCGTCAGTGGTGACAGGAGTCACATGTATTGGGAAAGGGGCTGTGCTGGAAGGCATGGCAGGTCGCCGGGCCAGGAGATCAGCCTGGCAGTACCAGCCACCTCCCTGGGTGGGTGCGGGCACAGCAGGCTGGAGTGAGGGGAGGGGGCAGGACCCTTCCTCCCCAGGGTGGCTCTGGGGAAGTGGCTCCATGTCCTGGCTCCCTGGGTGGGAGGGGCTGGCACTCGGTCGGGGCCCCAGGTCGCCGCGTGGGTGCCAGCTCTTGTCCCGGCGGCTCGGTCCCCCAGGTGGGCTGTACAGCGGTGAGGTGCTGGTGTGGGACGTGAGCCATCCCGAGGACCCGCTGCTGTGGCGCACGGGCCTGACGGACGACACGCACACCGACCCTGTGTACCAGGTCAGAGCGCTGGGCTGCACTGGGGGCGGGGAGGCTGTCGCAGGCCTGCTCCTCAAAGTGAACCTGGGGAGAGCCGTGGCAGCTCCCCGGGCCCAGGGCCATTCCCAGCTCCCCCAACTCCCGAGTGGCCATGAGGGGCTCCCAGCCGTCCTGGCGTCTCGGGGAGGGACCTCGGAACCCCGTCTACCCCCAGGCGTGTGAGGCGTTTCCCGGCCTCCCCCAGAATTCTCCTTTGTTTTCCTGCAAGAGAAGGGGTGATGGGGACCGCTGGGCTTGCTGGGCGGTGGCGGCGGCCTGGGGAGCAAGCAGCTCTTTCTTGACCTTGGCCCTGACTGTTGCCCCAGGTGGTGTGGCTGCCTGAGCCCCGGCACCGCCACCGCTTCCAGGTGCTGAGCGTGGCCGCCGACGGGAAGGTGCTGCTCTGGCGGGCGGGCGGGGCGGGCCAGCTGGAGCTCACTGAGGGCTTCGCCCTGGCCACGCAGCAGCTCCCCAGGAACACCAAGCTAAAGAAGGCACGTGGGGCCCCCGCACCCCTGCCCCGCATCCCCCACCATAGGACCGCCACATGGGAGCCTCGGTGGGCGGTGGCAGGTGGCACGGCAGCAGTGCGACCAGCTGAGGTCACACGGCACCCACTGGAGTGACTGGGCTCTTTTGGGACCCTGGCCGGATTCCCTTGATTCTGTCTGCCCTGCCATTCATTTCTCCACAGCCTCCCCGGGGAGAGACCGAGGTGGGCGCCACTGCGGTGGCTTTCTCCGGCTTTGACCCCAGCCTCTTTGTTCTGGGCACGGAAGGCGGCTTCCCGCTCAAGTGCTCCCTGGCGGCGGAAGAGGCCGCCCTCACGCGGACACCTAGCTCTGTGCCCTTGCGGGCCCCGGCGCAGTTCACCTTCTCGCCCCATGGCGGTCCCATCTACTCCGTGAGCTGCTCCCCCTTCCACAGGTAGAGGAGGCAACAGGGCGCTGGCACAGGGTGGGTGAGGGGCCCCCATTCAACTGCCTACAGGCCTGCCATCTGGCCTGGGACCGGGTCTTTGCTGTTTGAGCCCTTGTATCCAGCACTCTGGTGGTTGGCTCCAGGGCACTGGCCTGTCTCCCTAGGGCGATGCCCAGTTTGGGGGTCCAGGGAAGCTTTTCGGGAGCCTGACAGCCCAGGGGGAGTTGGGCAGGAAGGCCTCCGTGGACCAGGACACCCAGCATTCCTCACCTTGCCCGGCTCTCTGCCCTGCATCCTCTAGGAATCTCTTCCTGAGCGCGGGGACCGACGGCCACGTCCACCTGTACTCCATGCTGCAGGCCCAGCCCCTGGCCTCCCTGCAGCTGTCCTGCAAGTACCTGTTTGCCGTGCGCTGGTCCCCAGTGCGCCCCTTGGTGTTTGCGGCTGCTTCTGGGGAAGGTAGGAAATAGGACACTAGGCTCAGATCATTTAAGTGATATGGGCCCAGCATGTCCTGGAACTCTGAGCTGGGGAGAGACGGCAGGCGGGGTAGTGGGAAGGGGGGCTGGGCCAGGTGACAACCTTCTCTTGTGCTGCGGCCTGAGAGTGTCTCTTCCCGCGTGCACAGGCCACTGTTCTGGGCCTCTTGTCCCACAATTCCCTCCCCCTACAGGTGATGTGCAGCTATTTGATCTACAGAGAAGCTCCCAGAAACCCACGGTTTCAATCAGGCAAACCCAGGATGAAAGTCCGGTCTACTGTCTTGAGTTCAATCACCAGCAGACTCAGCTTCTGGCTGCTGGTGACGCCAGGGGCACCGTCAAGGTGTGGCAGCTGAGCACCGAGTTCACCGAGCAAGGAGCCCGGGAGACAGAGGACTTGGAGCAGCTGGCGGCAGAAGTGGCCGCCTGAGGACGGCAGGGCGGGGGCCCACCCAAGTCGGGCTGCGGGGTCCTAGCAGAGGCTGAATGAAGGTGGCACGAGCTTCTGGGGGAATTGTCCTTTATTTGTCTTTCACGTGAAAACAAAAGGGAGGGGAGAGAACAAGAGGGGGACTGGCCCGCCGCCGAGATTGCTCAAGTCGGAATGGGGCAGCAGGCTTCACAAAGGGAATCTGGGTCCCCACAGCAACAGGGCAAGTGCGACTTGACCGGAAGCAGTGTTTCGAAGCACCATTTTCTACTAGGTCTCCTCCCAGGCTAAGCGGACTCAAGCTCACATTGGAAAGTAACACTGGAATATTTTAGGAGCACAGAGATGAGGTGACATGCAGCAAGGCAATGGCAGGGCGGGCAGCGGTGGGGTGCTGGGCGGAGCTGGGAGCGGGGTCAGTTCACGAAGAGCGAGCGAGTGAACTCCACGTAGTCGAAGGCGGTGGGGAGTTCGCGGCCCTTGCTGTCCACGTAGGGCTTCATGTGGGAGACGCAGTAGTCGGCTTGTTCCCGAGTCAGGTTCTGGAGGGGGAGGGACCACACCTGTCAGCCCAGCCCGCTGATGCTGGGGGGGGGGGGGTGGAGATACATGACGACAGACAGCAAGAATGTCCCTGCCCAGAGACCGCAGCCAGTCCTAAGGACTGCTCAGGACAGGTCTGGAGTGAGTTTCATTGGTAAGTGGGGATAAACTGCCTGCACCCAACAGAGGGCTCAGAGGGGAAGTCTGGGGGGATGCCTTCTGCCCCAGACCCGGGGGCAACTGCAGGCTCTAGCTCTTCAAAGGAAACCTCAGCCTGTCCCCAAGGTAGGGAAGCAGAGCCCCAGACCTGGTATAGCTCCTCCTTGGTCACGTAAGGCTTTCCCTCGGAGCTCAGGGCCCGGAAGGCGCTCTCGATCTCCTCGCTGGATTTGACGTTCTCCGTTTCCCGGCTGATCATGAAAGCCATGTATTCTTGCAGGGAGACGTGGCCGTCCCTGGGGAGGGGCGAGGGCAGTGAGCAAGGGGGACAGAGGAGGAGACAGAGCCGCCACCAGCACTGTCCCTATAGCTCACCTGTTTGGATCCACAGTGTCTAGGATTGCCTCGAATTCGGGGTCCGGCTCCCCCTCCTCCACCATGGGCAGGTCGTAACCCAGGGAGCGCAGGCAGGACTTGAACTCCTGGTGGTTCAGCCGGCCCGACTTGTCTTTGTCGAAGTGTCTGCAGTGCAAAGGGAGGGCCGCTCAGCACCCAGGTTCCGGTGCTGAGCCTGCCCGCCCGCCCGCCAGGGGACGCCATACTCACTTGAACATCATGCTGAATTCTTTGAGGGCCTCCTCAGTCACGCCTGTTGTGTTCCTAGAAGAACAGAATGGAGTTAGGACAGGAACTTCCACCCCATGTGGTAGGTGCCACGTTCTTCTCCATCCCTGGGAGGTGACTGGTGTGCTGAGGTGGCAGAGACGCTGCCCGCCCCCAGCCCCCGCTGCCAGGCCCAGTGCAGGCACCTGGCCTGGATCTGCTGCTCCAGGTTGTGCTGCATGCGCATGCCCAGCTGGTCGAGCTGGTCCCACTGCTGGGCCAGGCCCACGGTGCTGTGCTCGGTGTACTTGTTGTCCAGGATCAGGGCCTCCTCCATGGCCGCCCCCAGGTCCTCAATCTTCTTGAGCTGACTTCGCATGGCTCGAATCTCCTGGTGCTTGCGCTGAGCAGGGGAGGCAAAGGTGCAGGGGACAGGCGCTCAGCTTGGCCCCCAGGCCCAAGAGCCTGCTCAGCAGCCCTCCTGGCCTGACACCCGCAGCGCCGTGTGGAACGGGAACGCGGACGGGGTGACGTGAAATCCAACAGCCTCCATAAGGGAAGGACTTCAGTGTCAGTCACGAGCCCTGGGCGCACGGCCAGGAAAACTATACACTAAGAACCGAAGAACTCTCTTAAGTAAGACTCCAGGTGGCCACTGT
>NC_043712.1:6599484-6657269 GCF_006229205.1 Suricata suricatta
GACATGGCCCCAGACCCAAGCTAGGCCCTCAAGGGGCGCCTTAAGAATGGAGTCGAAGTTCCCTCATGGGACGACCGAGGGGCTGCAGGCCTCACGGCGCGCTGCCTCTGCAGTCACGGGGGGAGGCCACTCTGTGCAACCCTGCCGCCTGCCACCCAGGAGACCTTCAGGAGGAGGTGGCTGACAGCGAGCCACCCCCTAGAAATCCCTGGGGTCTCTTGCAGGTTCCTGAGGAGGGGAGCCACATTCTAGGGTGTGACCATGGAGAAGACATAGTCAGAGGACCCCTCAGACATGAAGCCAGGGTGCTGAGAGATCACCAGATTTGGGTTCTGAAAGCGATTCTAATTCTGCCCAGAGCAGGGGAAAGGGCTGTGATTAAGCCTCAGATTCAGACTCCATGACACAGGGCCAAGTTCTGAACAGCAGGGAGCAGGGAGCCTCCATCTTCAATGCGAGGTCACACAAGGCCGTCAGAGAACGAAGACGAGTTGGGGTTATGTGCAGGGACGCGTCACACTGTGTGCGTGTCCTTGGTGGGATTTCAGCCCAGCCTCCCCTGCACCCACATGTGCCCCAACCTACCCTTTCAATACCCAGTGAGCCAGGCTTAGTCTGAGATTTCCCCAAGTTCATAGTGTTCGAGCAAGGCAAGGCACCAGGCTTCCTCCTACCCCAGCAGGTCAGACTCACAGTCACTCCATGTCCCCCAGAGAAAAGCAACACCCCCAGGACCCGGGGGCAGGAGGCTGGGTGCCGGTGCAGTGGGAGGAGGGCAGACCCCTGCTTCCCAAGCGGCCGAGGGCGGTGGGTTAGTCAGAAAGCGGAGCCGCCTGGGGAAGTCAAGAGTGCATTGGTAAAACCACAGTGAGGTAAGAAGAGAAATAAGAGGAGAAAAACCTTCCAGACAGATCATCCCCAACTTCATACTGATAGACACGAATGACCCGACGATACGCTATGCTAGTCAAAGAAAAGAAACCAAATGAATACACCGAAGGCACGGGCAGGCAAGAGCAGACCGAAACAGACACGCGCCACAAGGCCCAAGCTGGCAGTGCACAGGCAGGGCAACCTGGCGCCCAGGCAGGGACCTGGTGGGGCTGAGCCACCGGGGAGGACAGGTGGCCTTGGGGCAGCTCACACTGGGACCAAGCAAGACGGGACAGGGCTGGGGAGGAGCCACATGGTAAGGGGAACACGGCACCCACGGAGACGAGACCAGATTGGTAGACACAGCCATGGGGCTGGGGAGGGGAGCGGATGCCAGGTGGCTAATCAACTCAAGCTGGAAACTGTAACCCCTAAATCCTGACCCCCTCTGCCTCCAGCATGGGTAGTTGGGTCAGTGTGGGCCGGTTTCTCCCATTTCCATGCTTAGACACCCCAAGTTCCTGTCTGTAGAACCCATGGAATGCTAGTCTAAGCCACTGAGGTTCCCTCAACCCTGGCTTTGCAGGGGCCTGGGGGAGAAGGCACAGGTGTCGACTCAGGCAGAGGCCCCTCCCAGGATGGGGCAGGGCCACCCTGCTCCTCCCAAGCCCTGCCTCTGCCCCTCAGGAAATCCCAGGCACTTCTGCCTTCTATTAGGGCAACCAATGCTGTGCCCCTTCCCCTGGGAAAGCTGGGCGCTGGGGGAGGGGTCTGTGTGCAGCTGGTAATTCACTGTACCAGCCGAAGCTCCTGCTTCATGACCGTGACCTCCTAGGAACTAAATCTGGTCCCACTGGCCACAAGGGGAAAGGAGGCAGAAGAGAAGTCCAGTAAAACCCCACTGGCTGAACAAGCAAGGGGATTCTCAGCGGCTTTGGACTCCAGCTCTGGCCCTCTGGCTTGGTCACATCCCCTCCCTGAGGGGACCCCTGGAATCGGAACAGGAGGGTGGGAGTGGCTCCCCTCCCCAGACCGCGGGCTGTCAGGACACTGGGCTGTGGGGCAAGGCTCCCTACGGGGGGACCGGGACAGAGGTGGGGCGAGGGCGGGGCAGGAGAAGTGCAGCCCGCCGCGGGCAGGGAGGCCCGTCCTGGGATCCTCTGCAAGCCAGGCCACAGGGGGACAGAGGGCGGGGGACAAGCACATGAGACCACCACACCACGAGCCCGGAGAAGTAAGAAGACAATATTAACCCGTCGAGGAGGTACGTTCTGTGCAGATGGGATCCAAGCAGCCGCAAGACAAGGTGGCATCCAGACAGCAGCAGGCGGGGCGGGGGAGACAGAGACACGGGAAAGAAAAGAAAAACAAAAGCAAAGAATGTCAATACCCACACTGCACCCGACCTTGTTCCAGGTGTCCCTGACGGGCTGCTTCAGAGGTAGGACTGACCACCGCCAGGCAGGGTCCCACCCCAACCTGACGTGTGGGAACTCCACCCGCCCCTCCGCTGCGGCCGGCCCAGGGCGCACCCCTAGACACCCCCCCCCCCCCCCCCCCCCCCCCCCCCCCCCGCAGCACGCCCACCCCGGGGCGGCACCTGGTCTCCTGGATCCACTGGTGGAAGGCGTTGGCGTGCTGGGCGAACTCCTGCCGCAGCTTGTCGTTCTCCTCCTGCCGGCGCTGCTCCTTCTGCAGCTCCAGCTCCCGCTCCTGTGCCCGGACAGAGGGGACGCCTGGTCACCGGTGCTCCGGGGAGGGGAGGGAAGGGGTGGGTGGGGATGGTCTGCTCTCGGGAGGGATCAGCGGCCTCGGAATTTCAGCTTTCTGAAGCCCAACAGGCCCAGAGACCGTTGCTCTGGGGGGCAGAAGAGGGAAGCTGGCAGACACCCAGGGAGCTCAGGACCCTGGGGCCCCTGGCTCTTCCTGCCTGGCCCCCCAACGAACTCTGGCAAGGGGTGAGGGAAGGGACTAAGGGACGCTCTCGTGTGGGCTGCTGGCCGGCACCCGCGGAGGTTTCTGGAAGTGAGACCGCCCCCTCACGCCCCCCAAGCTCCGCGACAGCCCTGCGCGGGCGGCGGCGGCACCTTGATGATCTTCTGCAGGTTCCTCCACGTCTCCTCCAGGGCCTCCATGGTGAACCAGGTGTAGGGGTTGGAGGCCACTCGGAAGCTCTTGATCTGGCGGTCCAGCTCGGCCAGCTGGCTGAAGTCGGCCTGCGCGGAGCTGAGGGACGAGCGGAAGGCGTCGTGGGCCTCGCGCAAGGCTCTGATCTCCTCCAGGGAGTTGCAGCGCACGGGGTCGGTCAGATCCTCCTCGGCGTTCTCGAACCAGCTATTGAAGGCAGATGCCTTTTTGGCGAAGGTCAGGAAGAGGTCCTCCACCTGCCAGGGGAGCGGCTAGGTCAGCAGGGCTGCGTGCGCCGCGCTGCTGGAGGCCGGGAGAGGCAGGGGTGCTTGGGGGGTCCTGGAGCCGGTGCCCCCACTTCTCTAAAGGCCTCTGACGGCACAAGAACAGGCGGCAGCCCAAGAAGCAAAGGCCCCCTGCTGCCGAGTCCAAGCTGACGCCCCCACCCTGGGCCCCACCGCTTACCTTGCGGAAGTGACTCTGCGCCTCCAGCAGCTTCTTCTTCCGCGTGGCCGAGTTGGCCAGAAGCTGGCTCCACCTCTTCATGAGGGAGGCGTGCCGGGCCTCGATGGCCTTGGACTGAACGTGCTTGGCGGCCAGTAGCTGGTCCTTGAGGGCCGTGATGTTGGCAATGCCCTCCTGCTGGAAGGCCTGCAGGCCGGCGTCGAAGGTCTCCTGGAACGGGAAGCTAACGGTAAAATCCACCGGCTCGGCAGGGACGCTGGAACCGCGCTGCCTCGGGCCTCAGCTCGGGGGCACCAGTCTGTCTGGCAGCCGCCCAAGCAAGACAGTCAGCCCAAAGTCCCCACCTTCTCCTGGCAGCCCCCTGCCCCAGGGGCGGACTGAAGCGTGGGGCTCTCCCCACTCCCTCTGCCTGAACGAGCCCCTGCAGTTTACCCCTTGGGGACGTCGCCAAGATGCCCCCTCTTGGAAAACTTTCCCCGTCAACCCTGGCTTTCTGGACCCCGAGTCAGACACCTCCGGGGTGTCAGGTCCGCACGCCCCGCTGCAGGGCTGGAGCGCGGACACCTGGCCCGGAAGCTCCCCGAGGCCCAGAGCCGCCCCCTGCGTGCTGCCGAGGCCACGGGGAGGCCACGGGGCGCTTCTCAGCGAACCAGCCCTCTTCGGGGACGTGCTATCCGCTCACGCTGCAGCCGGGCGACAAAGCGGCCGTGACTCACCTGCTTGGTCAGGAGAGTCTGCACGGAAGACAGGTCGCGGCCATAATCGTCCGTCTTCAGGCTGTTCTCCTTCTCACCTGGGAAACCAAGCATGGGCTCTAGGCCGGCCTTCTTGAACAGTGAGGGGCATTAGGGAAACGGAGGCAGGCTACCAGCCTGCGGATGTTTAAGTCCCAACCCTGTGTGTCCCGGCTCCCTCCTCCCTGCTGCCAGGCCCACCCTCTAGCTGGGCCAGGACGAGGTCCTTCCGGCTCATCCTGGATTGTGGTCCAGCTGTCACTTAAGTGACAGCAGCCACCAGGGGCCCAAGGGTCCCAAAATCAGAGCCACTGGGTCCCCCTGGCCCAGGAGCCGGACGGCACCCTGGGCCCAGGCAGCGAGGGGCAATGCAGTTGTGTGGCTCCTACTGTGCCGTTTTGTCTGTGCCGTGATGCCCGTCACTCCTTGTAGGTTTTGTTAACCCTTGTGCGGACCCGGTGCCCGGCACGGCTGAGGCCCTGCCCTCGGCCTCAGGACACGGGGTCTTGGCCGCCACCAGGGCTGGGCCCTCGGATACACCTGCAGGAGGTCCATGTCCTCCGTGGAGAAGAAAACCGACCGCGGAGGGGACAGGAGCCACGGCCCCGCAACGCGCTTCCCGGCTGAGGAGGACAGGACAGCGGGCGGCGCCGCGCTCACCGATCCACGACTCCACCACGTCGGCCTTCCAGTTGAACTGCAGGAACGCCGAGTTCTCGTCAAGCTTCGCCTTCCTCTGGGCAGCAGCTTTCTCCAAGTCGGACACCTTCCCGTTCAAGCCCTTCATCTTCGAAGAGATGTTCTCCTCGTGGTGATTGTTCTAGGCCACGGAGAGAAGGCACACTCCGGTCAGCCTCGCCTCCGGCCGCAGCCACCTGGGCCGCGCCCTCCCTGCCCTCCGCCCGGGGGAAGAGCAGGGGAGGCTTCTCCGCGGGCAGCACGGAGTGCGAGCCTCCGGGGGGCGAACGCTGGCAGTTCCGCTCGCGGGAACGAGTTCTGAAGAAATACTGAGGAGCGTGCGCAAGTGTCCCCATGACGTATGCCTTCCCGCCCAGTGTGAAGCCTGAACTCACGACCCTGAGACCAAGAGCTAGAGTGAGACCAAGGGTTGGACACTCAGCTGAGCCACCCAGGAGCCCCTCGTTAGTATGCTCCAGAGCAAAAGCTGAGAAAAAGCACACATAGTTACGACTTACTGCACGTTCAAAAAATGGCTACTATACGTCTGCAACAAAAGCAATGGTTCAGAGGGGGCGCCTGGGTGGCTCAGTCGGTTGAGCGTTCAACTTGGACTCAGGTCATGATCTTGCAGTTCATGAGTTCGAGCCCCACACTGGGCTCTGTGCGGACAGCTCAGAGCCTGGAGCTGATTTCAGATTCCGTGTCTCCCTCCCTCTCTGCCCCTCCTCTGCTTGTACTCCGTCTCTCTCTCTCAAAAAAAAAAAAATATTAAAAATCCAACAAAAAAACCAATGATTCAGAAAAAGCGGACACTGACAATTCCTGAGCCCCAAACACTCAGATTCAGTCTTGGTGTAAACTGTATTTGAAACCGTACACAAGTCAGCATAAAATGTAGAGAGAAACTCAGGGAGGAAACAAAGACTACTGCTGACAGCAAAGCACTGGGCTCTGCTGGAAGGCTGCAGAATATTCGCAACCCAGTCACCGCCCAGGCTGACGCCCAGGCCGCGGGAACAGGGAACTCGCTGCGGGGTGCACACAGTGATCACCCGCAGGCCTCACCTCTATCCGTACGTGGTACGTATCTGAAATTGGCTTCCTGGTAGATTACTGGCCCACAAGCTCAGGGAGAAAAGCGCTGCAGTGAACCTGGACTTGAACATGCTGCTGCCCCCTACGGACCAGAGCTCTAGTCTCAAGGCCAGACTTGCAGGAGCAAATCCTGTGACGAGAAATCTTACCTCCTCGTTACGTTTGCATCAGGAAGTTAAAAGGTGCTCATCTCGTGGTACTGAACACGTCACCGCACCTACGTGATCGCGTGACTAAGCAGTGACCAAGGGCGGCACCAGGCGTAGTCTGGACAGCCGACACGGAGTGACCTGACCTCACTGCTGGAGAGGAAGCCCAAGCCCTCTCCCGTCTGCCCCCCTCAAGGTCTGCTGGATGGAAGGAAACCTTGTGATTTCATTTTTTAATTTTTTTAATGTTTACTTTCGAGGGAGAGAGACAGAGTGCGAGCGGGAGAGGGGCAGAGAGAGGGAGACACAGAATCCGAAGCAGGCTCCAGGCTTTGAGCTGTCAGCACAGAGCCCGACGTGGGGCTCAAACCCATGAACCCCGAGATCCTGACCTGAGCCGAAGTCAGACGCTCAACCGAGCCCCCGGGGCACCCCAATAAACCTTCTGCTTTTAACACATTCATTTCTAAAATATCCTGGACATCAGCAGGCTCACAGAGCGATGGAAATCGACACAACTGGACCTAGCCCATCTGGCGGGGAGGGGCGGGCTGTACGTGTGGGGGAGTCAGGAAGGTGAGGCGTGAAGACCTCGCCAGTGATCGATTTTTCTGGCGGTTTTATTTTTCTTGTGTTTTCTACTACTTCTGTAAAGAGCTGTGCCTCCTGAGAAACAAACTAAAAGACCAGCAGGGACCCTTCTCTGCTTCATGAAGGCAGGAAACGTGAGTGCCGCAGCCTAACTTTATCAACTGGCTTCCAAAAGGGGGAAGTCATCCGACCAATCGTGTAACACCTCTCTTCTCCATACGATGCGGGAATGGAACTGCTACCAGTCTCCACGCAAACCTTTCTTGGGGGAGCATTCCAGGCAGACGAACTTTGTGCGGGCACGAGTCCCTGGTGTGGGACGTGAGCATTGCACCAGCAGGCCAGGCTCACCTTCTTAACGAGGTCTTGTCCGTTACTGCAGACGTCATTCACGCGGTCCTTGTGCACAGTGAAGTCTGTCTCGAAAGCCTCGTGTTTCTTCAGTAAGCCCTGGAGCGGAGGCAGAAAGGCCGGCTGCTGGGAGCCTGGCGCGCGCCAGTGCCGGACAGCGGGCGCGGGGCCCGACCGCACACGCGGCCCAGTCTAGCTGGAGGCGGAGGCCGCAGGGCCGGTGCCAACAGGGAATCATAAAGGCGGTAAAACCAGGACGCAGCAAGTAACTGGCAGCGGGCTGAGCGAGAGGACGGACGTCGGGGAAGGCCTTACTGAAGGAGTCAACTCGCGCTAATCAACCACTACCGTGACCCTCTGCCCCTTCGAGGGCCACAGAGAACATGAAACACCACGAGAGCTTAGGACACACCCAACCAAACGGTCTCCCGGAGTTCGGCTCCTACGCAACCTTCTAGGTCTCGCTCCCTAGTACGAGTGAAGGAGCGGAGCCAGGGCCCCTGCGTGGGCTCGTCGGCCGGGACCGTGCAGAAGGCGGGAAACCCTCCCTCCATCTAAACCAACGGAGCAGAACGTGGCTCAGGAGCTGCCCAGACTCTTGGGAACGCAAACTCTGTCTCCATGGCTGGTGGCCCAGATGTGGGAACTTTCGACTGTAACAGGTGGCTCCTCCCAGCAGAGGGGAGGCTGTTCATCCAGCCTGTGCCCCTGGCCTGCCTGCTACCATGCAGCGTGGACGGTGTCGTGTGACGCCTGAGGCTAAGCCTGGAAGCTTCCACCCCTGCCCCTCTGAATGCTGCCTGTGGCAGCTGGGCAAGGCAGCCGGAGGGGGCGAGAGGAGGGGAACAGAGATGTGCCGGCCACCGGGGGCGCTGTCGTGGCTCCCTGGCGCACAGTCCCTGTGCTGGCGCTGTGTGAGGGGCTCGGAAGCAGTGCTACCATGGGGAACGACACACTGCTGCCTGTAAGGCTGTGACGGGGCCACCGCCGCCTGTGTGCTCAGGGCGTGGGCTGAAGGGTGTCCCCTGAAAACAAGGACGTCCTAACCCATGTGCAGCACCCACGAACGTGGAGCTGAGGTCACTGGGGTGGGACCTGATCCAGCAGGATTTGGGTCCCTTTAAGAGGGAAATTTAGACACAGACACAACAGAGAGAAAGCCACGGGCGGACAGACGCAGAAGGAAGAGCCACGTGGAACAGGCGGAGACTGCCCCGAGAATGCCGGGGAGAAGCTGGAAGAGGCAGGAGGGAGCCTCCCCTCAAAGTTTCAGGAGAACGAGGTTCTCTCTGCACCTGATTTCAGCCTTCCGGCCTCCAGAACTACAATCCCACAGCTCCCTGCTGCTGCACATCCCAGGCCGCGGGCCCCAGTAACTGTGCAAACAGGGCTGCCTGACCAACCACAGGGCTCCGGGCACCAGGGGTGGCGGCCGGGGCGCATCTGTCCAGAGGAGCAGGGTCTCTAGCATGAGGTCTGAGGACTGACTCCAACCAGCGAGACCGTGGCGGCTGCTGGCCGAGAGCTCTCCCGGCGTGACCGCGGCCACTGACCCTCCCGGCAGGCAGCAGCGCCAGCCTCTCTGACCTGGATGGCAGCAAGCGTGTCTCCGTAGTCCTCACTGGCTACCAGGGTCATTTTCTCATTGATCCAGGCTTCTTCCTCCTCCACATTGGCTACAAACTGCTGATACTCCAAAGACTCCTCCAGCCGCTGGCCCCTAATTACAGGAGACAGAAAATAATTAGCCATCAATACTAACTTTAATTCCGACAGCTAACCTCTGCTTACAAATATTCACAAGGGGGGGGGGGACATAAATGGTTCCGTCAGGCTCTCTGCGTAGCATGCAGCAGAGATAGTGGTGTTTCACCATGAAATCTGGGTTCAGATCCACATCACGGGACCAGCTGAGCATGGGCCTGTCAGAAGTGGCTCTGAGCAAGCCAGCTGTGGTACGTGCACACCCAAGAAAAGGGTCAAGGCGGTGGCAGGAGGGCCCGGAGGCTCCGAGCCTGGCCTCGCACACTGCACCCACACGCAGGACACGCGCACGCCTTCCTGCGGCCGCTGACCTGGCTGCCGCCAGCTGCTTCAGCTCCTTCCAGTGCTCCACAAACTGGGCCAGACGCTGCTGAATCTCCTCCTTCCCAATGGTGTTGTCATCAGACAGCTTCTTCCCAGTGTCCAGGACACCCTGACGGGCAAGAAGGATGAGACCATCAGCTCTCACCTGCTTCTAGATGCATCCAGGAAAAGACCTCAGCATCACATCCACAACGATCCACATCCACACAATTCCGGGTTCAGACTGAGGGCTCATCAGCACTGCAGGCCTCAGCGAAATGGACGAGAGCAGAAGATTTCTCTGCGTCCCCATGGCCCGTCCAGCCCCCGCAGCGTCCTGGCCGGACGTGGCCGCTCACCTGAATCGCGGGCTCATGCGCCGCCAGTTCCGCCTCCAGCCGCTTGTGCTTCTTCCGGAGGTTCTGGACACCCGTCAGGTCTCGGCCGTAGTCCTCGGAGCTCACCAGCAGCTTCTTCTCCCTGGACCGCACAAACAGGCACTGGCACCTGCGCGTCTTCAGCCGGACAGGTGCCGCACGAGCTGTGAAGTCTACAGACGCCACGCTGTCCTCTGCCTACACCTGCCAATCTCTCCACCGATGTCCTTGCCAGGGTATCGGGAGACGAAAGGCTCTACTTCCCGAACGACGAGCGCCCACGCACCTGTCTAGGCGCGCCTACCGGGTGTCACCCTATCAGCCCTACTTCACCGAGTGTGCACACATCACACATAGAAATACGTAAAGATCTGGACACAACTTTTTAAGGAAGTAAGGAATGGGAGACGGGATTTTGTCCTTAAGTGACGGTGTTTACCTAAAGCTACAGGAGGAATGACAGACACCCTCCTTCCTCCACGGACTGATCCTGCCGGGAGGTCAGGCTGTTGCCTCTGGAGGGGCAGTGGTCAAGATCCCCAGGGAATCCTGGTGCGGCCGTGCCGTGCTGCCACCATCCAGGGGCCATCAATGACCCTGCCACAGCACACGTGGGCACCAGGAGGGACCCAGCACATTCTGCCACTCCCCCGGAGAGGGCAAGACCTCACGGCCAGGCACTCCAGACGCCCACCCCGCCTGCGGCTCTTGGCGCCACCACCGCTCAGCGGGCCTCCCGGAGGACCCGGAATGAGAAGCCCCGAGGCCACATACTTGATCCAGGACTCCTCGTCATCCATGTCCCGGAAGAACTGGTGCAGGCGATGGGACTCGTTCAGCCTCGCGCGCCGGGAGGCGGCCATGTTCTTGATTTTCTGGAAACGACCGTTGATGGCGTCCCGCTTGTCCTTCACCTGGGAGGTGTCAAAGGCGCTGCTGGTCATCAGGCTGTCTGCCTGGCTGTTCAGGTCCTTCAGGCGATCCTGGGGCGGGGACAGAGCGGGAGGGGTGAGAACCTGGGAACCCCGTAATCACCGACAGGCCGCGCAGTGCAGGCGCTCCCAAGTGCGGCACGTGCGGCCCCGGGGTGCTGAGGGGTCAACACTCCTTTTCTAACCACACGGGGACATCACACGCCCCTTTGGCTGCAGGGACGTCTGCACCGCGGTCTGACACAGCGGCTCCGGGCCGAGCCAGCGGGAGTCCCATCCTTCCTGGGCACGCTCCTCCCCCAGCGGAGTCCTTGTAGCAGCAGAAGCTGTCAGTGTTGTCATAGATCCATCTCAGAGAACAGGCCGTTTTTAACGTCCTGTGTGACAAAACGCTTCTGCCATGTGCCACGGCTCAGGGACCAATCCGCAAGGTGTGTGTCAGCAGCCCGACTAGCCGCTGTTTCACGGACCGTCATTTTCACGCGAAACAATGACCAGCAAACCATGATCACCCAGGCGTTGGCATCTGACAAATACTTGTCGAGAACAGACAGAGCGAATGCCGTCACTTTCGGGAAGACGGCGTTTGCTGCGACCGATAAACCTGAACTTTCATGTGAGGATGAGAATTCCAGCAGATGCACGTTCACCTTGTACCGCCGGAGAGCGGCTCGGCCTGCGAAGATCTTCCCGCTGAGCCTGGCCTTGACGTCAGACGGCACGTGAGAGATCAGGTAACAAAATGTGCCAACATTCAGAAGTCCTAACTCAGGATGTTTTCCAAACAATTTTGTAACATCACACACGGGTAAAAAAACAAACTAACACCTTTCAAAAGTCCAAGACGGACCCACGGACTTTAATATTAAATGGTATGAAACACTGATCAATAGAGTCTCAGAGTCCACTCTACCACGTACGGAGCTTGGTGTTAGCACATCCGTCACCACCTGGATTAAAATACTGCTCCCTTCCCGACCTCCCTGGGGCGGCCGTGTTTTCACCGTATCCGACGCATTCCCACAAACTGAATTCAGGAGCAGCTACGAGAATCCGGCTGTATTCCATTAAGCCGGACATGAAAGAGATTTGCAAAATTATGGCCAATGCCCCTCTTCTCTACTTCTTTGGTTTTAGAAAAATAGAATTATCATCCATAAAGAAGGTTACTTGTCTAATTTTTCATGAGCGTATTATTACTTTAGGGAAATAAACTTGCTCTCAGTTTCACTCTTCATTTTGAAATAGCTACAGGCTCACGAGCAGCTGTGAACGCAGCACAGCCTCTGTGGACCCGGCCTCCCCCACGGTGGCGCAGAACCCGGCGGGACACCGGTGCAGTGCACGGGCTCGAGTCCCACCTCACCAGCTCCATAAGCACCCGTTGGCGTCCCTGGGAGTGCAAGCACTTGCACACACTGTGCCCCTACGTGTGGACTCATGTAACCCGAAGCGAGAGACCTTGTTCTGTGAGCACGAAGAAGCTTCTCTATCCCTTCCTCACTCGCCACGCCCCACCCCTGTGCTAACTCCCGGAGACCACTGCCCTGTTCTCCACTTCTATGATTTTGTCATTTTGAGGACAGACAGCCCTTGAGACTGTTTTTCTAATTTAACTTTTAAAACGGAATGAATAACAGTAAATATGGACAGACAAAACCCCCGTGAACTTCCCCAGGGAGCCTTCAGTCACACTGCTGTGCATAAAGTGGCCCTGAGGCCACAACATTTGAGACTGAGGCTTGAGCTGCCAGACATCACACTCCCCCAAAGTGCCGGTTCCGGCACAGCGTGTCCCCGACAGGACGCGGCGGCCCCCCGAATCACCTCGTGCGCAGATATGTCCGCCTCCAGCAGCTGGTGCTTCTTCAGCAAGTTGTTCACGGAGGCCAGGTCTTTGCCGTAATCCTCAGATGCCAGAAGGGCCTCCACCTGGCGGCGAAACACAGCGTGGGAAGGGGCTGCGGCGCCTCGCCCGGCACTGCAGGGGCACGTGGGTGCTCGGGAAAACCCAGGACGCCCGGCTGCGGGCGTGTCAATCCTTGGTTCCTGCTGCTACAGCGACTCAGTCTGCACCAGCCCCTGCGGCCTGAGTCCTTCTCCCTCCCTGGCAACCAAATGCAGACTCGAGAGCCTAGGACTTAAAATACTACAGCTGTAGGGTCAGGGAGCCTTCACGGAGGCACAGGGGCCAAGTGCGCCCACAATCCCAGTTCGGGGAACCGCCACCCCGGGGGGAAGAGCTGGCAGCAGGGACAAAGATTAACACGCAAAGGTGCTGAGCGCAGACGTCCCACCGAAGAGCCAGGAACACCAGTGTCCAACGGTGTGACAAGGCTTAAACTACGGCCCATCTGTGACGCACCTGTGCACTTATTCCAACGTTTAGGAAGACTTTACAGTGACTTAGGACGGCACTCCCAACACGTACTAATGAGAAGTTACATCGTAAGCTCAACTGTATATAAAAATACAGCTACGCTAATGTCCACAGAAATCTATATAGACAAGAGACGGGTTAAAAAGTGGTCTCTGCAACTTTCTATTTCTTTACGCTTTCTCTACTCCCCGAATTTTCTACCAATTCTGGCCTCCTGACTTAACTGCTACTTTGGTTTCCTTCTGGGCACAGACTTGTCAGGGCTGCCAGCCGCTCAGACCATCGCTTTCTACCTGCGTCCCCTCTGGAGAGGAGGGCGCCACCGCCCAACTCCCGCCAGAAACCAGCTCTTCTGGACGCGTCCGTTCCCTCTGCTGATAAATCCCTACACACACAACTCTTCTCTGATACCGAAGATTCCTGTGATAAGGGCACCAGGGGAGCCCTGCCCTTCCACGGTCTGGGGCCTATGGCCTGCCTGTTATCCCAAAAACCCTCTGGTGGGGGGAAGGGACACCCGCCATTACCTCGGAGAGCCAGAAGTCAAAGTCCTTGATCCCAGTGTTGAAGTTCTGTTGCTTGTTGGCTTCTTTCAGTTTCTGGCTCTTTTCAGCTGACTTCTGCACCAGGAATTGCCACTGGTCTGCTAAGGCCGCCAGCCGGGCCTGGGGAAGGGAAGGAGCCACGGAAAACGCTGATCCACAGGGAGCAGCAGCCTCTCCTCCCGCTGGGTGACACGTGGCGAGAGGGAACAGCAGGCCTCACGGGCGCCATGCCCCCAAGCCCCCCATCTGCAACGCGCTCAGCTCGCTTTACACTCTTAGAACTGAGTTTCAAAGTCATCGTCACGCCGACGGTACCTTGACAGCATCCTCGCTGCCAGCACAGGCCCCGCGCTCGATGAGGGAGTTGCCCGTGTCGATGACGCCGCGGATGCGGTCGGCGTTGGCGTGCAGCTCCGCCTCGAAGGCCTGGTGCTTCTGGTGCTTGCTCTGAAACACCGGAAAGACCGCTTTCAGAACCAGCTCCTGCGAGGTCGCTTCTTTTCAGGGACGAGGGATGGTCAGAGGAAGGGAAAGTGGTAGGCAACTGAAAGAACTGGGGGCAAGGGGCACTGTTTTTCAGTGACGGCAGACACCGAATTTGTGACGTATCCTAGGGCTCAGGGATGGGAGTTTGGCTGGCAGGTCTGCGCCAGGAGAGACACAAACCCCCTCAGGACTAGGTGAACGGAGCCAGTCTTCACATGGGCCGGACTGGCTATCTGGGAGGGAAGCCCTAGAATCATGTCCTTCCGAACGTTCTGTAGAAATGACCAACAGCCGAGCGCAGCCTTTAATTTCCTTGAACATCAATGTGCCTCCGTGGCTTTTTCCCTGGAGGACAGAGCCTCTAACAGAGAACCCACATCTGGCCCACTCCTCCTGCAGGGCTGAGGTCACTACACGGTCAGGCCGACCCTCCACTGGCGGAGAATCTCCGGCTGCTGCGGCCCTGGCCCTGCGGCCTTCTCACGCAGCAGCTGACGGCAGCCACAACTCGTGAAAACGGCCGATATCCGAGCTTGACAGCAGCCAGCAACTTATTTTTGCCAGGAAAAGCGAGGGGCGGGAGAACGACCGGCTCCCGGTGCGGGGCTGGAAGGGACTGCTAAGGCACAAAGAAGGGCACCTGGGTAGCTCGGCCACGTAAGCATCCGACTCTAGATCTCGGCTCAGATCATGATCTCACGTCTTGTGAGATGGAGCCGTATGTCAGGATTCCGTCTGTCCTCTCTCTCTCTACCGCTCCTCCCACCCCCGCCTCAAAATAAATAAGTAAAAAAAAAAAATCCACAAAGAAACAAGGTCTAGGAAACACAAGGAACAGTGCAAGAACACAGCTATGGCACAATTCTGGGTGAGAAAGGGAGGGTCCAGGGGAAGGTATTATTTGGGTGAAAAAACGAAAAGACAAAACCCAAAAAATTCCACCCAACAGGGTTGGGGAAGGATTCTGCATCGAATGTTTCATTTCAGGGGCAAGAACGGTCAAAGGATGGAGCTGCCCGGGGGGCGCAACGCGGCCTAACCCGAGGGGCCTCCATGCGTGCCTGTGCCCGAGCCCGGCTGAGACCGAGAAGGGTCCAGTCCCGCCTGACCTCGGTCCCGTCCCTCCTCAAACCCACCTGCTGTTTCGTCCTTGCTTCCACCTGTTTAAAGCGGTATCTGAGCTACATTTTGACAGAAAAATCCCCTTCCCTAAATCCGAGTGATCATGTCTCCCCTTCTTCCCTAACCTCTCACCCCCAGTCCCTGTCAGATTTGGAAGCGAAGCGTCTGCTTCTAGGTGCTTCTTTAACTGTCCCTCTCCAGGGACCAGCTCCTCGGGACGGCAGTCTGGGTGCGTCAGAAAGCACACTGCGCTATGCAGACAGCCTGTGCTCGGCCTCCACGAACCATGAGCACGAGTCTACACAGACGAAGCTGACTGTCTAATGTTTTTTTAAAAGAAGCACCCCCGGAAAGACAGCAGTTACCTACTGCCCCCAAATCAAACATCGCACAGAACTTGCCTCAGGGACACATGGGGAGAGGGGAGGGGGCGCGGGGCGGCAGGCTCATTAGGACAGAGAAAGCCACTTCCCACAGGGACACCTGATGGAGTGCGACGGATCATTAGAAATGAGAAGCACGGGTGAGGAGACACGAGCTGACTGCGGGTGGGTGGCTACGAGGGTCTATGCAGGAGGACACAGACACTGGGGTGCGTTTAACTAAAACTCTTTTAAAAAATTAAAAACTTACCAGCAGCTTGGAAAGCTACAAAAACAGATTAAAACAACAAGAGTTCAGTACGGAGGGGAAAGCACATCTCAGCCCTCAAACAGCACCTCGCTTTGCTGCCACACTCCCCCTGGGAGGGCCTGGCACTCGGGGCAGACAGGGAACTGCACGGACTTTTCAGAGCAGACCCGGCTTCCGCGGGGACAGAGGAGGAAAGCCCTGTCTCGTGTCTGACCAGCTGGTGACCCTGGTCCACTGCGTCAGCTTTGCAGAGGAAGTGTCACCGGCTCCAACTGAGACACGAGGGACAGCCTGCTCCTCGGGACGCCTTCCCGGACAGAGCCCGGCCAGCACACCGCCCCGGGCCCCGCGCACCTGGATGTTGGTGGGGTCCTTGTACGACTCGTCGCTCGCCGTCTGCAGTTTCTCGCTGATCCAGGCCTCGATCTCGTCCACGTCCCGGCTGAACTGCTGCAGCGTCTGCGACTCGCCAAGCTTCGATCTCTTCTCGATCATCTGGGCTTTTAGGCGTCGCCACCTGAAGTGAAACGGAGCCCGGAGGTGAACGTCTCTCAGAACAAGACGGGCCGGGAGGCCGGTCCACACCGCACAACACTCACCTGTCCAGCACCTCGTTGCGCCGGCTGGAGATGTCGCCCTTGGCATAGTGGCCGGCAGCGATGAGCTGGTCAGCAAAGGACTGGAGGGCGGCGATCTTCTCTTCCTGGCAGCAAACAAAGGCGGGAGGTCAAGGTGGGTGGGCCGGCTGGCCGGGCCCGGCCCGCAGGTCTTGCAAAGAGAATGGTTATTCTTGGGTGACTGGGAACCAGCTGGTGGCAGGATCGGAATACACTGACACTTTAGAAGGAGAGTAAAAGGCCAGAGGAAAGCTTGATTTCGACCACTACGAGAGTAGAGTTTAACTCAAGAAGTCTCCAGGTCACACTGGGGACAGGAGCTACGACACCAGGGAGTGTCACACACAGAATCAAGCTAGTGCAACAAGGGCGTCAGATTTCAACACGATGATATGTAAATCAAAGAGGTTCCTGTATTCTTGAGGTGCATCTGTTCACGCATTCTCTCTCCTTACCCACAAGCTTTTCTCTGCCTTAATAATAAGTTTTTTCTCTGTGGCGTCCCTCAGAAGTACCGCAACCTGCATGCCTAAGCCTTAAGAACCATTCTCCCGGGACGGCACAGGTACCTGTTGCAGGTAAAAAAGGACCGTTCGCCCTTTATATGCTCAATACTCGGTATCAAGTATTTCAACGTAAGGCAGCGGCCCAAACTCTGACTTACCCAGGTCGGTGACTCGTTTTTATCCTAGTTATCACAGAAAGGAGAGTAAGCCAACACAGGGTGACGCCCGTCTGGAAAAATCCAGTTCAGACCTGAAGGGGCAAAGGCCTCACCTGGACGTTAATGGCTTTGTCGAAGTCCTCGTGTTTCTTGATCAGAGCCTCCACGCTGTCCAGGGAGTCTCCCTTGTCCTCCGTGTTCAGGAAGGCCTCGCGGGCGGCCATCCAGTTCTCCGCCTGCTCACAGTCCCGGTGAAACAGCTGCAGGAGGGGGGCAGGTAAGAAGACGGGGCCCGGGGCAGAGACACTCCGTCTGAGAGCCGGCGGCGAGCAGGGGACGGCCCGCACACGTACCTGCAGCTCGAGGCACTGGTCCAGCATCATCCTGCGCTGCGCCCAGGCCTTCTCCAGACCTGCGCGCTCCCGATCGAGAATGTCGAGCTTCTCCTTGACCTCGGGGCTGGCGTAGTGCCCATGGGCCAACAGCTGCTGCCCAAACTGCTCAAATGCCTGGAAGGTGCCAGCCCTGGCATCAATTTCCGTTCGGTGCTCCTGCCAAGAGGAGGGAAGGGGTTAGATGACGGACTCGAGAGGCCCATTGTCATGGCCATCACCAACTCACGGCAAAGGGCGGTGTGGGCGGCAGAGGCAAGGTCCGCGGGGCCACCTCCCGTCTGCTGCTTGGCCGGCACGCCCACCTACCTGGTGTCGCTCCAGCAAGGCTTCGGCTCCGGTGACATCCTTGGCGAGCTCGTCCGAGGACACCAAGCCTCGTATGCCATTGATCCAAGACATGAGGTCCCTGGCAAGCAGACCCACCGAGAAATAGCTATTACATTACCTGGCAAGTAGGCTTCCTGCCCAGGAAAAAAGAGCTATACCATCCTGGTCTCAGAACGTCATTCAGGGTTAACTATTTAACCTACTGAATGATTGTTCATGGTTGACTAATCATCTACTAACTAGTCAATCTCCTGAAAGGTTAACTGGTTGATTTACGTCTCTGGGGAAAGTATTTCAAAGCCTCTTGTTCATCTTCCTGAGATGTTAAAAAAAAAAACTGAAAAAGAAACAACAAATCAAACATTTCTCAGAGGACAATGAACCAAGTTTGTAAGTCAGATCTTGGGTTTCTCACGGGAACCGGTTCTGACACAGACAACAGTCATGGAGAAGTTTCCCACAGCTTCAGATCCAGTCACTTTCCTGCAAGCCCACAGCCATCCTAGGCCTACGCACTTGCTGAACCCAGCTTCTCACTGATGTCTGCACACGAGGGCACAACAATCAACGTGTAAAGTCACGGGTCCTATGCGTCCTTCGATAAGATACACCCACAAGAGGCAAATGCACAGAGACGGAAGGACGACTCGACGAGGAAAGGGGAGGGGGCAGCCACTCCTCGTGGGGTTCTGGGTATTCTTCTGGGGCAGTGCAAAGTTTCCGAACTACAGAGAGGCGGTCGCTGGATAATGCTGCGAACACACTGACTACGAATGCACTGTACACCTAACTATATGGGGGCGCCTGAGTGGCTCAGGTCAGGATCTCACGGTTCATGGGTTCAAGTCCTGCATCGGGCTCGCTGCTGTCAGCTCAGAGCCCGGAACCTGCTTTGGATCATCTGTACCCACCCCCCATCAAGTGCATGCTCTCTCTCCCCTCCTCAAAAATAAACATTAAAAAAAAGTAACTATGTTATGTGACCTTTACCTCAAAAAAAAAGAGAACAAAAATAAAACACACACACAAAAACACCTAGCTGGGACCTCCCACTAGAGACCTGCTGGCCCACTCCTATCCCTACAGAGGAAATGCCTAAACAAAACACACAAGCACACATGTGTGCAAGGCTGTGGTCAGCACAAAAGCACACCACAAACAAGTGCATGTCCTGAATGGGTGCCAATTAAGGACCAAGTCAGAAATCACCCACCCGTGGAGCACTACGTAGCCTTAAAAAAGACTGAGTTCCAGGTCCCAGGACATTCTACTGTGACAAGTGGCTTGGACTCCCCAAAACCGTCAGTGTCCTGAAGGGCAGTGCAGGGGGATGCCACTCTGGGCGAAGGGGACCACTATTGCTGCAACAGTAATTCTCCACTGGATCCGGACAAAATAAACCCTGCCTACTGAAGGCACATTCGAGACCACGTGGGGAAGAAACGAAGCGAACTGGATGCAACACTGCCGGCCCAATGAGATACTCGGGTGTTTGGTGAGTAGGAAACCTGTTTGCGGGAGACACACGTCCAAGTACTTAGAGGTAAAGGGCCATGAATCTGCAACCGACTTTCAGGGAGGCCAGCAAGGCAGAAGTAGGTGTTGAGAGGTTAAGCCCATGTCACGAGCACTGCACTGGTGACTACGGGTGACGGATGTCACCCATGTTCACCGCTTGATTCTATTTTTCTACAGCCTTGAATCTTCTCCGAATAAAACGAGTGGAAGACACTAAGGTACAACTCCAGCATGTGAAAGACTTGACTAAGGAAGAAAGACAAGAGCGTCTGGCGGGAAACGGAGGGAAGATGGCGCGCATACGTGCGCATCCTAGACAGGGAAGTGGACGTTTATTTTCGACTTGCTGGCGTCTGGTAGTTTGAGGGCTTCCCATCGGCCACAGAATGCTTTCCGAACGCGCATGCTTCTCCGCTCCTTACCGGAAGTCACTGAGGAAGCGCTGCAGGTCATGGGAGTCGCCCAGCTTGGCCTTGCGCTGGTCCGCGCGCTTTCCCAGGCTGCTCCACGCCTGGTCCAGCTCGGTGCACTTTTCCTTCAGGTCCTCGGCCGACTCGGGGTGGGACTGGATCAGGCGCTCGGCTGTCTCCCCGAGGGAGTTGACCTACGGGAGCAGGGCAGCAGGGCAGCGAGTGAGGACCCATACTGCCCAGTGGCGGCAGCCACGCTCAGCCTGGGGCCAGGACTTCAGAGGGCGCTGCCACCATTCACCTTGTCACCAAGAGCTGCCAGATCCCTCTCAAAGCCCTCGTGCTTGCGCTGCAGGGCCTGGACGCTGGCCAGGTCATGGCCGTAATTGTCTGTGTTAAGAGCCTGATTCTTCTCTTCAATCCACTCTTTGGTTTCGTCGGCATCTCTGAGGGGAGACACACAGGCGGGTAAGGACCGCTGAGCACGGCCGCCCTGAGCACAGGACGAGATAAGAACCGATCAGGCTGTGCCTGTGCACCGGTCGGCAGCTGCCACGAAGAAAGCAGATCACACGTTCATTCGCTCACTGTTTACCGAGCATTCTACCCCATGACCCATGTCCCAGACGCCAGAGCCCAGATGTCAACCAGATCCAAATCTGCGAGTTTAGGGATGGCCAAGGTCAATGTGCCCCCAGCCCTGTGCCGCCCTTACCTGTGGAACCGCTGCACCTCGTGGGCGCTGCCCAGCAGCTGGCTGCGCTCCTCGGCCAGCTGCTGCAGGGACCGCCACCGCTCGTTCAGCTCCTGCAGGAGGACACGGTCAGCTCGGCCACCCCCTTGACTGCAGGCCCGCGCCAGGCTTGCATGCGGGGCAGACAACCAAGCGCCGGGCCCGGCATGAGAGGAAAGGCTGCGCCCAGACCACCTCCCACCTCCGACCTTCCCCGCTGAGACGTCCGCAGAAGCAGACGCTAGGGTGCAGCCGGGAAGGGAAGGGCTTCGCCCAATGTCAGCCGCGTCTGATGGTGAGAATGCTCCGGAAGCACCTGGCCTGGACACCCCTCCGAAGCTGCGGGAGACGCGGTCGTTCACCCTCCCTCGAGTCCCCTGGCCTGGCGCCTGCCACGGAGCGATTGCTTCGTGAGCAATGGCCGTGGGCATAAATCCCAGAGCCTACTATCCCCGGGCACCAAGGCCACGGGGGCAGGAGCACGCAGGGCCCGCTGCTGGAAGACACCCAACACCGTGGGGACTGGAAAGCGGCCAAACCTCTCCTGTGAGGAGGCCAGGGAGGTAGTCCCTGCCTTCCGGACCCTACACTTCGTGCAGCTCCTGGCCCCGCTACCGCTGCAGGGAAGGCCAACTTTCCTGCTAAAACCTGGCGAGTGCCTGACCGGGAGAACTGACCATGCAGCCCTGCTGCCTGAGGAGAGCAGACATTTGCCCAGGACACACTTGGTCCCAGGAGAGTGACTAGTGCAACAGCCGTAGTCAGGAGAAGGAAAACAGCGAAGGGAAATGGAAGCCGAGGGGGCTGGTCGTGGTCTCTTACCTTGATGGAATTAAAGGTGGCCACGGTGTGAACCATCAGGCGAGCAGACTATGGAGGGGAGGAAGCAGAAGAGCAACACTAATCAAGTGTCCACCAATTAAGAGACAATTTTGAGAAGTGCGTGCCATTAGGTCCCAATTCTCCACCAAAATGATCTTAAAGGGTCACTGTCAAAATTCTGAGCAGCCAGTGGAAGGGCATGAAGCACCCAAGTGCACCATGTGATTAATCTCACTCGCTGAAGAGTCAGGACAGAGTGATGACGACCACCATTAAACCAGTGGGCTGGTGGGGAGCAGGGCGCAGGCAGGGTCCCTCGGCAGAGCCTGGGACTCAGGACTGTGAGTTCGAGCCCCACATTGGAAGTAGAGATTACTCAAAAATAAAATCTTAAAAAGAAAACAAAACAAAACGCCAGCTGGCTGGACAGAGAAAAAGAGCTCAAAGACTAAGTATCTGTGTCTGCTTTCCGTTCAGAACAGTCCAGAAAACACCCAATTTAACAAACGCTGGCAGCTGAGACTAAACACACCAAGAATTTCGTATCTCTTCTTGGCTATTGGGCTGCTGTTCGTTTCAACAGTGTCCCCTCGCACCAAAGGGCAACAACCTTACCAAATTGAAACAGAACAAAACGAAACACTGAATTAACTTTCTTCTCACCAAGGTAGGAATCAGATGCCCCTTGGAATCTGAGCCCACCTACTTTAGTCTGAAAGAAACCCATTACGACGCCTGCAGTCTGCAAGTACATGGGGAAGAGGACAGGCCAGACTGGTCGGAAAGCAGGCTCGTCAGGTTCTCGGGAACACCCACGTGACGCTGCCAACCAGTGTGGGCGTGTGCGGGGTTCAGAACACACCTTTGTCTCCAATCCTTTTCGGAAATGGAAGGATTTTGTTTTGTTTTGTTTTAGGTGGCCCTGGTGTTTATAAAGGCATCCGAGACATACTTCTGCAAAAAATACTGTGACCAGAAAAAACTCTGCCAAGAGGTCAGACAGGTAAGGCTGTTGCCTCTTCACATCACCAATGATCATACATTTGCTAAAGAGGAACAATCACGGTTGAGAAAAGGAGAGCAAGCTGAATCAAGGGGAAAAGGCCTGCTTCCTGCAACGTGGAGCGTTTGCAATGAGCAGAATGATCAGGGCCGGGAGGCATGAGGAGGCCAGAAGCAGGAGACCCTAGTCAAGCGCCCTCCCTGCGTGTCAGGAACAATGGTGTGTACGTCTGTGGTGTGTACGTCTTTTTGTTCATCCTTTTACAACTCTCTGTGGCACCTGGTATCTTCCAAGAAGCATTCCACAGACCACCGGGGAAAGTGGCGAGGCAGAGGTAATGTCTTTGTTCCTGCTCTGGCCTTCGGGACTGCAATCCTGTGGGCAGGGCCACCTCTACAAAGTCTATTCTGGCAACGATGTGGGTCATTAATGTCATCATACTGAGCTTTTACATGGAACACCTTGCTCCCTCTAGGTTAAGGGTCACATTAAAAAAAATTTTTTTTAAATGTTTATTTTTGAGAGAGAAGAACACGCGTGTGAGGGGGGAGGGGCAGAGAGAGAGGAAGACAGTCTGAAGCAGGCCCCAGGATGTGCACAGCTCTGGCCTGTCAGCAAAGAGCCTGACGTGGGGCTCGAACTCATGAGCCACAAGATCATGACCTGAGCCGAAGTCAGAGGCTTAAATGCCTGAGCCACCCAGGTGCTCCAAGGATCACATTTTAAGACCCAACAGGGAAAAAAAAAAAAAAAAAAGGCCTAACAGAGTCAAAGAATATAATGCCAGGATAAAAAAGAAACTATTCCAAACAGGTTCAGAAATGATCAAAGACACCCTAACTACTCAGACCCACTGGAAAAACACATAAAGTATCTCGGTTCCTGAAAACCTTAAGAAATGATCATTTGCAAAGAGTTCTCACCTTCCATGGGGACGCGGTCTTAGAATCTGTTTCGTCCTATTTGGAGGAGGAAGCAGAGTTAGACAGGCATACAGGCAGCAGGAAACGATGTGTCCGCCCTGTGCCGCCTGAGGCGGGGGTCCCCGAGCCACTGGCCAGGCCGGCGCCCCTCTGGGAACTTATTGTGGCTCGAAGCACACCACAAGGCCGCTTACGGGAAGCGAAGCCAGCAGAGAAGAGAGGAAAATTCTAGGTGTTTACGGAGTGGACGGAAATGAAGAGAATGAGGGAATTTAATAAGAAATCCGCCAACATTTCTCTGTGTCCTACTCACAGGAGTCCCTGAAGAAAAATTACAAACCAACCCGAACAATTGTTGTGGAAAACGTTTTAGAAAACTGAGGAGAGAAATCATTTTTCTCTCTTTTGGAGAATGGAAAGAAAAACTGATGTCCGCTATTCCCTTCCCACAGAGGTTTACACACAAAAGGCACCTCTGAGGTGCTATGAGGCTCAGGGACCATATTCTTCCTGGGATCTGGTCCCCAACACAATCACGGTCCGCACAGACTCACCCTGGGCATCATGCCGTACACCTCCTAAAGGAGAGAAGGAAAGGACGGTCACTGCCACGCCTGGACGCGGGGAGAGAATTAGAAAAAACCCCAGAAAATGGCCAGAGAAACTTAAGAGTCTAACAGACCAAGTGTTGGTACGTAAAACCTTTTCCTTAGGAAATGGGGGACTTTACCGTAAGGGATACGTAAGCAGTAAACGACCTTCCCTACGTTAAATGGGCGTGTGGAGAAGACTGGAGCTACTTTTCCCCACTGTACGAAGGCAAACAAGTTGGTTCAGGGGGACAGAGGGGACCGGGCCCACCCTGGCCCCACCTCTGTGCTGCGGACCACTGCGGGCCACGCTAGCAAGGATCCAGCTCCCTGCTGGTAATGCGGCCCCCGTGCTGCACCCGGACACTCGCCTGCTGCTGTGCCGCCTGCACCTCCTCTGCCATCAGACCCTCCGACTCCAGGTCTTCGGCCACCTTGTTAATGTCCTTCAGCCGTGACTCATTGGCCTTCAGGTCCTTTAAAGCCAAAGCACAATAACTAAGACTCGGCAAGTAATTCACAAGAGTAGGCAGGCGAAACATGTTCATAAGCTATGGTTTGAACCTACAAACTTCTGGTCAAGCAGTATCCTATGAGCTAGTTTTTCTATTACCTGGGCAGTCACCCAAATCAGGAAGTCCTGACTGTCACTATCACGGAAACAAGAAGAAAACAGGGCGCTGGGGACGGTCGGTCTCAAATCTGCTAAATTAACTATAGGTCATAAACCATTATTCTGTCTGAATGGAAACCTACTTTTGCTTTTTTAAGTCTATTTATTTATGTTGAGACAAACAGAGTACAAGTGGGGGAGGGACAGAGAGCGAAGTGGGGGAGAGACGGAATCCCAAGCAGGCTCTGTGCTGATGAGCCCCTAGGCAGGATTCGAACCCACGAAACCATGAGATCCTGGCCTGAGCCGAAAGCAACCGATGGATGCTTAACCGACTAAGCCACCCCGGTGAGCCCTGCTTTCACCTTTCTTTGGAGGAAAGACTGTGTTTTTATTTATTTATTTTTTTAAAGTTACTTATTTGGGAGAGAATGTGTGCATGCAAGCAAGCAGGGGAGAGGCAGAGGGAGAGAGAATGAGAATCCCAAGCAGGCTCCATGCTGTCAGTGCAGAGTCCAACTCAGGGCTCAGATCTCATGAGGCATGAGATCCTGATCTAAGCCGAAATCAAGAATTGGACCCTTGGGGCACCTGGGTGGCTCAGTCCCTTGAGCATCTGGCTTCAGCTCAGGCCATGATCTCCCATCCATGGGTTCAAGCCCCATGTCGGGCTCTGTGCTGACAGCTCAGAACCTGGAGCCCGCTTCAGAGTCTGGGTCTCCCTCTCTCTCTGCGCCTCCCCTGCTCACTCTATGTCTCTCAAACACATTTAAAAACATTAAAAAATTTTTTAATGTGATGAAATTCTAATGCCAGCCCCTGTGGGAAAAAAAGCCCCTCACCCACCTGATCTGGTTCTACAACTCTGAAACTGAGGAATGGATGCATAAGATGCCGTTTGCGCACAACAATGGAATTCTATTGTGCCCTAGAAAGCCCTGGAGTCCGGAGACGCACTACAGAAAGGAACCTGGAGAAACATTATGCTCAGTGGGAGCCGTCAGACGGCAAAGTCATGTAACGTATGGGTCGGCAGCATCCTTCTGAAGTTGAGAGGTGACCGTGGCACAGCACCACAACGTGCTACGCTTCGGAACTATACGCTTTAAAACGGTCAACTGTATGTTATTTGAATTTCACCCCAATTAAAAAAGTACTTCTACGTGTTTTGGTATTTTACATCCCAAAAAACTCTTAAAACCAGGAGAGAAAACTGCCTGTGTTCTGCAGAGACCGCTAAGGTTTCGCGTCATTCAGAGAGGGCCGCACCCAGCCCACTCGGTCCAGGAATCTGCAGCCACAGATGCAGAGAACCAAGTCTCCGAAACGACTTCTCGGCGCAGCTGCCAGACCTCCCTCACCTTCTGGAAGTCGTCGAACTTCTTCTGCAGCACTTCCACCTGCTCCAGGTCGGCGCCCACCTCCTCGCTGGTCAGAGCCGCCTCCTTCTCGTTGATCCACTGCTGCAGCTCATTGGCCTCGCGGAACAGCATGAAGCGCTTGCAGCTCTTCTCCAGCATGCCTTTGCGCTTCTCGCCCAGCTCCAGCAGAGACTGGTACCTGCGGTCATCGGGGAGGGTGACAAGAGGGGGCAAGGCAAGCTGGTTAGCGTCCTCCGGAGGCTGACCAGAGGGCACGTCACCGGGCGTCGCTGAGATGAGGGTCCGAGGCCATGGGTTTGTAATGACAAGGTGCCCAGGTGACAAGGCGTCACAACACGGATGAGGATGAAGGCCCCGAGGCCCCGCGCCACGGCCTCGGGGATGAGTGCACACCATGCCATTCACACTGCGGCAGCTCGGACAGCCTGGCACACTCATCCCCGGGCCAACGTCACGACCACAGATGACTGGAGCCCGGCGTCTAGACGGTAACACAGGGGTCATGCGAGCGGAGAATCGAGAGGAGTGTGCCGGCACCGCGTCGGAGGGCCCCCCACTCTGAATCTGCGCAGCCCCAGGCAGCGGGGGAGGGCGCACCGAACTTCAGAACAGCCTCACACGGGATGTTAGCCACTCCGAACAGGAGGCAATTTCTAGATCAGTATCTCTATTTCTTACAAAGTTTTGGCAACTTCAGAAGGAAAATTCGGTTGAGTACAGAGTATCTGTACCACACGGACAGGTGGAAGATTCCTTGAGAATCGAAGAATGCTCAAACTCTTGCGAGCTAGAACACGAAAGGCTGAACTGCTTACCACCTTCGGAGACGTGCAAATGACAAACTTAGTAAAACTAAGTTAAAGCTTAAAGAAAAGCTACCATCACCATCAAAGCTAAGCTGCTCACGGTGAAAGAAAAAAGCACCGAGCTACCAAGAACGAGAGCACTTTAAAGGGAGGAATTCCGTGCCCTTCCTACGAGGGAGCACTCCGCCACCGGCCTTCGGGCTCGCTGCTGACAGCCGCTGCTCCGCCCCCGAAGCCAGCAGTGGGGGACCGACACCACTCTGAGCACACGGCCGTGCACGGAGGTGACCCGGGGAGGCGAGTGGCCACTGACGGGCACGTCGCCACCGAAACCTCTCCCCCTCGAGTGAAGCTGCTGCAAGGCCACGTGGTCCCCCCCACCTCGTCTTTCTGGGTGAACGAGTGCCTCGGAGAGAAGCGGCAGAGGGGGAATGGGCACGGGCACTCGGCAAGGCCGCCCGCCTACTCACAGTTCCTGCACCTGCTTCATACGCAGAGACACACTGCCGGCCTCCTTAGTTACGCGCGTCCTGCACAGGGGGCACAGCAAAAGCATGCACGAATTAGTGGGATTAATCCAGGGGAAAGGAGCGCGGCAGCTCCGACTGGCGCCAGATGCGGGGTGCTTAAAGTAGGGGCAACGGAGGCGTCCATCTAAAGCTCTCAGAAGCAAGCCAGGCCACGAAGGACATCAGCAGAGAAAAAGCCGGCAGAGTCAATTAGAGGGGTTAGTTCGTTTTCCCAAAAAGCCTGCCGGGTTTACAGCAGACAACTTCCCTGTCCTGGCAGCACCGGCAATGTCACAGAGCAAGGCCGGGGAAACAGCACCAGCGCGAGAAAGACCCGGACGGAGGGCTTCAGAGCCTCCTCCTGTCACGTATCAGTCCGGCTGCTTTGCTCCCACCGTTATGATCCAGGCCCAGACTGTCCTCCTGTCTCCACAGTAACAGAAAAGGTCCGAAAGTGGACAAATAACTGATCTTTTCAGGGATCGCCAGGGTCACAAAACTTCTATTGTTCTAAACTCAAGTGAGAACATATCTTCTGGATATTTTCAAGTGTCCAAAACGTTGAGGTCATTAGCTGAGCAAGACGTGCCCTATAGGAGGGACACAGGTCAATATGGGGGCTTAGCTAGAAGACAGGGGACAGCGGAGAAGGACATTTCATAAAAGATAACCTCCATGTCAGAGCACAAAGCGTGGGAGAGCACTGCTCCCTCAATAGCCTTTGAAAAGGGGCAGAGCTGTAGGGGTGCGGAACCTCCGAAAACCAATTCCAGAGCCTCTCCCAGACCAGAGGACAAAGGTTACGCTGTTTAGGGAAAGAATCTTACAAAAGCCAGGAAAGAAACAAAACAAAACAAAGGAAAATAAAGGTATCAGTCAAGATTTTAGGCCCAAACAGGACATGGAGGTTACAAGTGACCCGGGCAAAGTGGGCAAAGGGTGGCCCGAGTGCACGCGGGCACCACGATGGTCACTCCAGAGCCTCTGGACACCACCTAAAGCTCGGCCTGTGTGGGGTGTGAAGGAAGCCCCGGGTGACACCGGGACCTCTGTGGTTGCCAGCGTGGCCCTTACTGGTGGTCAATCTGCTCCTGGCGCACGGCTATGCTGCCCTGCTCCTCCAGCAGGTTCTCACGGGAGGCCGACTGCGCCGGGTCCAGCTTCTTCACGTAGGCAGCCGGCACGAAGCCCTGGCGGTCGTTCACCTCCACTTTCCACCAGTCCTGAGGGAACAAACGGACAACTGAAAGCAAAATCCTGAGAAAGAGAGAAGCCAAGGAGGTCCGAGCGTGCGCATGAACACGAGAGCTCTAAGCGCATGAAGCGGATCCTGTGACCGTGTCAAAGTCACTCTGCACAAGACCTGAACCATCGGTCCTTTATGACCGGCCAAGCATGGCACGGGTCATGAGGGAAGACAAATGACACGCACCATGAAGGACACCCCTCTCTTGGTTAGACACGCCAGAACGACACCAATCCTGCAGCCGCCAACTGCCCGTGGCTACCTAACCTTAAGTAAGTTAGAACCCTCCTCATTTGCAGTAATAGCTCCTGCAGAGCCAGCACACACACAAAATATCCACCGTCACACCAAGTTCCACCGGACGACACTGCGGGATAAACCACCGTAGGACCAGAAGGGTGGTTTAGAGTCAAACAGAAGAATATAAATCACTGGTTTGGTTTCTTCCTCAAACTCATGATTAGGGCAAACCGGGGGTGCAGGAGCAAGGGTCCTGAACAACGGCTGTGGATGCCTCTTTGGCCTCTCGGGACTTATCAGAGGACAGAGGGCACCAAGCGCTTCACTTCAAAGCCACTGTCAGAGCAGCACAGGTCTAGGGAAGGCGGCTGATGAACCGGAAAGGTTGAACTTCGAGAAGGCAGAGCCTGGGGGCTGATGTCACAGAGGTCTGCAGCCACCTGCTGCAGCCACATAGTCTAGATTAAGAACCAGCAGTTCTTAAAAGGTCCCGAGAAGACCTGGTTCTGAGAAGGGTTCCACCTCTAGGTGTTCAACCTGGAAAACGAGCCATCCTCGAGAGCGCGGCTTCCGGCACTCAGGAAGATGGACAGATCACCCTCCTGATCGTACACGGGCTGAACCTGTATCACAGGGGAGACTGACTCTCCTCAAATTCTAACCCAGCCTGATTTTACTTTAACCAACTGAGCCACCCAGGCGCCCCGACCCAGCCTGATTTTAGACACGATGACTCACGGACACCCAGCAGAGCAAAGCTGGTGGTGCTCGTGGGAAGAAACCCCCCGCCGCTTTGGAGGCCTTGCCTTGTTGGTGCTGTTGAGTAAGGTGAGAATGTCTCCCTTCTTCATGGTGACCTCCCGCGGGCTCTTCTCCTGGTAGTCGTAGAGAGCCAAGACCAGCTCCTTCCCAGTCTCGTCATCCATGGGGGCCACTTGTTGCTAAAAATCCAAGGGAAGGGCGCACACGGTTCAAGGATGTGTGTGGCATGTCACCTACACACATGACAGACTGCAGCTTCAAAGGACCACGTGCATATTTGAGACTTCTTCTCTGAAGCTACCGTTAAATCTGACCCCAGAACTTAAGCTGTTGGGAATCTTTACCCATTTTAAACTGTTCACACATCTCTGTGTTACAGGACTTGGCAGTGAGATCACAAGAATGTGGCCTATAACCAGCGCACCTGCCAGAAGGACCCTGGTCCTTCAATTTCCCGGGCAGTGTCCCCCAACCCCCTGCAACCTCAAACTGCGGACACGAAAGCCCGGCTCACCCGGCATGACTGAGCCTGGTCCCGCAGAGCCTGAATGCTGCTGCCGTAGGCGCTGAGATCCGACATCAGAGCTTCGTGCTTCTTCAGTAGAGCCTGAAGCCAAAATCACACACTGTGAGCCATGTTCAAGGAGCCAGGACGCCCCATCCATGCTGCCTCACCGACCCACCATCCTCCCCAGAGAGCCGGTCCAGTTACATGGGGATCTGACCACCTCCTGCTCCCTGCTTCGAAGAAACACCGTATTTGGAGGAAACAGAAATTGGGACTTGTGGTTACTCTTTTCTCCCTGCCTGTGCAGGACTGTGCAGTGCTGGAAAAATACAAGGGCGATAAAGCGCGGTGGGGCACACCTGGTGAGGCCCCCGCCCCCCACCTTAAGAAATAAACATGACCAACAAACCAAAGCCGGCCTTCCTTGAGGACACTCCTCTCCCTCGCCACACAGGACACTTGAGAATCATCCTCCACCACCACCCTGCCCAAAGCTCTTCAGCGCTCCCTACCCCCCTCTTCCCGGAGACTCCCATATGGCGCATGTCACCAGTCAACTCTTCCTGGGTGCTGTGAAGACTGGCGAAAGAGGCGGGTGCAGAGGCTACACCTACACCTTTATGAATGAGGCTAAGAGATTCACTCAAAAACACCCATTACCGGCAAAAAAGATACACTTGTGTATGTATGTGTGCACACGTGTGCACAGAGCCAGACAAATAAGAACAGCAAAATGCTCGAGGTGGGAGGTAGGGATGGAAGGCTCATCTCTCCTTCTGGCAAGTTTCCACAGTGGAAAGTACAAAATATTCTAAAACACACTGAAAAGCCAATGACGCAGACGCCGCACCTTCCACACGCGGTCACCTTCCCACAGCCCCAGCCCCAGCCCCGGCGGACCGCCCCCCCCCCCGCCCCCCGCCGTCACCTCAGCTGAGTCCTCGTCCTTCCCGTAGTCGGTGCTGCCCACGATGGGCTCCTTCTCCCGCATCCAGGACTCAGCCTCGTTGGCGTCGGCAAAGTACTGCTGGGCCTGCAGGGAGTCTTCCAGGTCCTGCCGCCGCTGAGAGGCCTTGGACTTGAGGGACTCCCACTTCTGATTCAGTTCACTGAGCTTGGCCTTCACATCTTCTGCAGCAAAATGGCCTACAAGGCGGGCAGGGAAAAGGAAGCTCGTGCAAAGGACGCCAGCACGTCACCAGAGAAAAAGGTCGTCCGTGTGTCCACGGCACCTCTGCTACACCACTGTGGCAAGCCGGACCCCTTTGTAACCCCCCGTTTCAGGAGAGGGTTGGGTCCCAGCCTTCTAAGTAATTTGTTCAACTTTTGCATCTCTGCCTGGACGCTACAGAGCGCCAGTGATTTGACCATAGAGACATAGTAACCGTGTCCCTGACTGTCCTCAGTCACTGAGACCTGTGTCAGGCCGCTCCTCACAACCAGGGCAGGAGCAGGTGTCATGGCCGAACCTCACAGGTAGGATGTTGAGATCGAGAGGGCAGGGTCTAGCCGAGGCAGTACGGTGAGGAGACACTGGGGATGGCACTCAACCGCACAGCCCCGTCTGGCTCCAGTCCACGCACTTGACCAAGGAACAAATGGAGACCAAAAGCAAAGCCACTAACGCCACGTCCTAAGTGATGACCACTCACCTTCCTCCACCATGGCGTTCCCCTTCTGCGTTACTGCCTTGATGCGGGGCTCGTGCCCAGCAATTTCTGCTTGGAGGGCTTGGTGTTTCTTGAGCAGATTTTGGACTCCAATCAAATCTTTGCCTGAAAGCAGAGACCCCTCCCTGGTCATCCGAGCCAAGAGAAAAGTCAGCCCTGTCGCTCTTATGATTCCACTGGAGTTCCAAGTTAAACTCGACCTTCCTTGTTCTGACATGCACCTCCTTTTATGCCGTAAGGGTAGAGCCCTTTCTCAAACCTGATCCTTATCTGACCGAGACCGACTGACCTCTGTTGGTGGACGCAGCAACGGGTTCTTTCTCCCGAATCCATGTCTCCTCATCCTCAACATCACGGAAGAGTTGCTGCAGACGCAGGGAATCCGCCAGCTTCTGCTTCCGGGCAACCATGGGTTCTTTGAGCGCCTCATAGCGAGCCACGAGGGCTTCCTGCTTCTTTTTGATGTTTTCAGCATCAAAATGGCCAGCGTCCTGGAACTGGCGGGCCTGAATGGTGATGCCATCAATTCTATCCTGGGAACGGGAAAGGACAGAGTCGTGAAAGCTTGGACCAGCCCCTACGCTCTGGTCTGACTCTTAACTTCAACTGTGGTTCAGTCATATATGAAGAAAAAAACCACCACAGTGGTCTTCCCAGCCCGGAGAGTAATTTTTCTGCCTTCTCTGTCCCTCATCTGAGAGAGGAGTTTGATTTGAGAACACACAGGGTCGGTTAAGAAAATCAACAGCTTTTATCCCCCAGAGAAAGAGCAGGACCTGGAAGTCACCTGCCGTTCTCCACGCCCGCTTTTCCACGACCCAAGCCGCAGCCCCGACTCCCGCTACCTGGTGAGCGGCCACGTCAGCCTCCAGCAGGGCATGCTTCTTCTGGAGGTTCTGGACGTTGGTAAGGTCTTTGCCATAGTCGTCTGAGGCCAGGTGACCTTCCACCTCGTACAGCCACAGCTCGATGTCCTCGACGTTGCGGTTGAACTGCTGCTGCTGGTTGGCCTCGCGAAGCTTTATCCCTAGTCAGAGGAGCGGGCGTGACTCGGCACGGGTTACGACTGTCCCCCTGCCGGTGTTGCGCGCCAACAACGGTACGTAGCGGAGAACTAAGGGTCGGCGCTCCAGACACCGCTCCACCCCCACCGTAGGTGAAAACAAAACGCGGACTTGGATGTCCTTTATTTATAGATTTTAGATGTTTATTTACTTTGAGAGAGAGAAGGATGCGCTTGTGCTAATACCGGAGAAGTGCAGAGAGAGACACAGAGTGAGAGAGGGAGGGAGAGAATCCCACAATCCGTGAGATCACCACCTGAGCTGAAACGCTTAACCAAGTGGGCCACCCAGGAGCCCCTGAAGTCCCTTAACAAGCATTCTAACCCCGAGGAGAGAAGAGCGCCTGAACCCTTGGCTCTCAGCTGAACTGACGCTCGGCGACCAGGACCAGTGCGGTCAAGGGCGGGTGACCACACCACTCCCTCCTCACTCAGGCTCCCCCGCTCGTCAACCACATTTAAGCACGTTAGTGGAGCATCAGGAGCACAAGGCAAGGACCACCTACGGGGGAGAGGAGCCCACAGGCCCGAGGTTGCCCAGGTCACCTGACCTGCGTGGCGTGTGTCCCTGCAACACCTCCCCAGGAAGGGACACCTAACCCCCCAGCATCCCTCACACTATCCGGGAAGACTCCTTCTCTTACCTTTCAGTTCAGTGGCTTCCAGCAATTTCTTCCACAAACTGATGACCTCATTCATACGGGCTGCTACCTCATCCTTGGCATAGTGGTTGACGTCAATCAGCTTTTGCCCCGCTTTCTCCAGGGCGTCAATGCGGCTCTGGTTGGCGGAGAGCTCAGCCTCAAAAGCCTGGTGCTTCTGTACTTTTCCTTGTAGGTTGGACGGGTCCTGACAACAAAAGGAAGAAGGGGGTTCTACCTTGAACCCGAGGAGGTCAAACTACTCTGTGTGACCTTCGTACTTCTCTTACTGGCAGGGGGCGGGGCGTGGAGGATGGTACGCTTATGTTAAATAGCGCGATTTTTGGAATTCCCTATTTCTTCCTTTAGCTACAATTTACCCGAGAGCTGCGTTTAGCTTCCTAGCCACATGCTACATGGCCATGCTGGCAGAACATTACTTTGTAAGCTTCATCTGTGGCGGTTTTCATCTTCTCGTTGACCCAGCTCTTGAGCTCATCAGAGTCGCGGAAAAACTGCTGCAAGTGGAAGGAGTCCGCCAGCTGGGCCCGGCGACACATGGCTCTCTCGTGCAGGGCGTTGCGGCGGCTCAGCAGCTGGAAGACAAGAGGCCTCGTGAATCCCCCGTTCCTGCTCCCCAGAGACTTCTTCCAGCACCAGAAGTTTCATGGACAGGAGGGCGGGGACAGCAAGGAAGGCGCGGGCAGAACAGAACGTACTGCGTCTCGGCGGGTGGCCACGTCCTCCATCGCGTAGTGGTTGTTCTGAATCAGCTTGGTTGCAAACTCGTCCAGCGCCTGGGAGGGAAGAGTAAGGGCTCTTGACCGGCAAGCATGTGACCACACAGCTCGGCCTCGGGAGCGAAGTCACTACCGAGCAGGTCACAGGACGCTCTCAACCGTAACACAGGCCTAAGATCTGCTGTGCCGATGTCTCCGCGTCCACTTCTGAGTTTCTGCCTGACGTTACTGGTCAGCTACAACATCACGCTAGCGCCCTTCAGGACGGGAGACGTTCACTGCAGCGGATGTCACGCCACCTCTGATGTGACTGGACGGGGTCGGAACAGGTTAGCAGCCTACAGTCTAGAGGAATAATACCTCTTATAGGAGCTCCAACCACTTACTTATTTTATTTTTTAAAAGATTTTGTTTTTAGGTAATCTCTACACCCAACGTGGGGGTCGAACTCACAACCCTAAGATCAAGAGTCGCACGCTCCCCTGACTGAGTCAGCCAGGTGCCCTGAGCTCCAAGTGCTTTCAGTGAAAGGTGACTCTCAGTGTGGCGGTTTATGTGGCGGGGAAGGATCTCATCCCTCGAGCTGAGGCAGGCCTCCCAGTGGGCCGCGAGCCGCCACCGTGAGATCCTAAGCCCCCACAGGAGCACCTCTCGCAGATCCTCTAGCGCGGCTGCGCGGAAAACCTTGAGAATGGACACTAGGCTGACTCTGAGACGAAGGAGTCTTACCGTAATCTTTTCCTCCTGGGCGCTGAGGGATTTCTCGAAGTCCTCGTGCTTCTTGAGCAGCGCCTCCACACTGTCCAAGGAGTCCCCCAGGTCTTCGTTCAACAGAAAGGCCTGCAGAAGAGAACGGAAGCGCTCAGAGCGACACCCTGCCCTTTCAGCAACTCAGGCAGGGAAGCAAAGGATCTGCTGGCCGACACGAAAAGGACGGGGGGAGATTCTATAGCCGTTAGACTTCTTCGATCTCTTCCTGAAAGCCTGACGTCCTTTTAGATTCACTTAAAACAATTCAACAAGAGCATGAAGTGCTAAGTCCCAGACCAAAAACAAATCTCGTCTTCAGCAAAAGACAATTCCACAGCGGCAGACTCCTGTCCAAGCGCCCCTCGGCAAGCCCTGTCACCCGACCCGCCACAGTGACACGGGCACAAGCCAGCCCCCCCGGGGCGGTACCTCCTGCTTGCTCATCCAGTTGTCCACCTGCTCCGTGTCGCGGTAGAAGAGCTGCAGGTCCATGCACTGCTCGTACTGCTGCCTGCGCAGCTCCCACAGCTCCAGCAGGGCGGCCCGCTCCTCCGCCAGGACGCCCAGCTGCGGGGAGAGGGGACAGAGGCCAAGCGGCCAGGTGGGTCCCGCCGTCCCCCCAACCAGGCCAACAGAAAGGCGCCGTCTAAGCCTCATGCTCATCTTCAGGCCTTCCCTCCGGTTTGCAAAAGGGGAAGGATTACATTCGCTGTGTCAGCCGAATCTCGGGAAACCACAGAAATCCCGAGCAGCCTGTACGTTTAGGCTACATAGGAGGACGTCAAGTTGATCTAGAATTAATTCACTGCCACGTTTTCACAGATGACTTAAGGTCAAAATGGTAGGTAAACGTCAGGCAGAAGAGAAAGGACTCCCAGCTGAGAAATGTCAACTCAGCGCGTCTTCCATAAAACATGGAACATTCAGGAATGTCCTGGAGACAATTTTTAGGCTCCAAAGTTACAAAGCGTGTCTCTGAGACGCCTCTTCTTAGCCTACAGGATGTTAAGCCAGCATCGTGCCCTGTTCCTCAGGTATCTTTACACTCAGATGTTGTGAGACTTTGAAATTATATACACTTGTAATTTGAAAAAACATCTGCTTCCTCTTGGCTCCAACTAACTGATGCAGGGCTCAGCTCCCTGCCAGGTCCCCGTTAGGTAGGAAATGTGACATAAACATCCCTAATAAATGAAACTCTCTCTGATCAATCCCCATACTACCTAGGTCTTCTGTTTTGGTCTCTCAAGAAACTGCCCTTGAACTTCCCAGCACAAGCTCTGTGTAAGCTTCCTCGTGCCCCACGGCGAATGCAGCCCGGATCCTCATGGACGGACACCAGCTTTCAGAGACTCTCAGAGAACCTCTCCTCTCTTACCTTCTCCTTCACTTCATCTGAGGCATAATGCCCAGCAGTGAGCAGGGCCTGTCCAGACTCATCCGCAGATTTAAAGCTGTCCTCGTGAGCATCGATTTCACCCTACGGGGCAAAAAAGGCACAATTTATGCCTGGCAACTTAGAAAACAGAGTGGTTGAATTTTAAACAATCGTTACAAATCAGAATGCCCCATCCCCACCACGGAGCAGGGTCAACCATGAGGCCGGGCTCCCTAACACCGGTCTGGATTACCAATCATGAGGGCACCGTTTACTGAGAAGCCCCTTTGCCACTGGCTTTTCAGGCCACCTCTGTCCAAGTCTGTTGTGTTCCCACACAAGCAAGGGTCTGAGCCCTAGCTTCTGCTCCACCGCTCTGCGCCCTCGCTGTGACGGATGGGCGGGTTTAGGATTCTACAGCACCTGGCAGGGCGACTGTCTCCCCTGGCCCCACCCTGGTCTTCAAAATGCTCTCAGCTCTTTTTCAATTATTTTTCTTCCACATCAATTTTAGAATCAGCTTGTCTGATTCCAGAAACAAAAGCCTGCTGGCCTGTGTGAAACTGCATGAACGTACAGATCCCGGGGAGAATTTCCCACCTTTACCCAGGCCATTCCACCCAAGTACGAGGCGCGGCACGCCACTTGAGAGGCAATTTCCTTCCTCAGTCTTTCAAAGAAGCCGAACAGCTTTCTCCACAAACGTCTGACACAACGTTTGCTCCTGTATTCTCAAGTACTTCGTACTTTCTGGTACAAGTAACATTTTGAGAAAAGCACGTTTGTTTGTAACTGCTGCTACCGTAGAGGGACATATTTGACGTTTCTATACTGATTTTTTCTATCTACCATGTTAAAAACCTCTCAGAGGGCTAGAGTAATACCTTCTAAAATCCTATTTCACGGTGCTTTCCTAAATTACTCAGCTGTAGAAAACCTGTCTCTTGTATCTTTAATGCTCATTTACTTTGAGAGCGAGGGGGAGGAGGGTCCCAGGCAGGCTCAGGGCTGTCAGCTCAGAGCCCGGCGCAAGGCTCAGTCTCACAAACCCACAGATTGTGACCTGAGCCAAAACCAAGCGTCTGACCCTTAACCAACTAGGCCTCCCAGGTGTTCCAGAAACCTTTCTTTTTAAGGTAAAGCCTATTAAAATCTCATAAAACTGGTTTTCTGTGAAATATACTTTGGGGAAAAACCAGAGTAAGAGACTTACACCAAGTACGAAATTCAGCACTGAAACAAAGACACCGTTTACGATGGTCTGTGACTGCGGCGCAAACCAGCAGCCTCTGCCTCGCCAGGGCGCAGCCCTTCACTTTTACAGACCTCGTTAATCTCCCCACATTTAACCCGCTTCACCATGGATGAGAAGCAGGCAGAGCCAGGCTCTGAAGGCAAAATCAACAATAATCCTACGGTGGGAGCCAGCGGTGAACAAAGTTTCAGCCACTCTAAGCGACAGTGATCTACCGATGCAGGACAAGCTAACGTCTCCCCTTCTGGAAGATGTCGGAGACGCTACCTTGTGCTCCTGATGCCTGTCCAGCAGGGCTTCGGCCCCGGCCACATCGTTGGCGAGCTCATCCGCATTGATGAGGGCTTTCATCTCAGTCACCCAGCTGGTGAGGTCGCGGAAGTCGGCGAGGAAGCGCTGAAGCCTAGGGAAAACCAAGCAGGGCCATCAGGTGCCATGTTCCCGGTGGGGAGCCCTGGATGGGAAATGCCTCCCTAAGGCTTTGAACTCGGTGTCCTCTGAGGTCTCTGAGCTCTAACAAACCATGCAAACTCTAACCCTGGGATACAGAGGGCTCTTCCATCTAGACTGTCAAGGAAAGCAAGAGAAGGCTGAAAGCAATCCTTTAAAACCTGGGTTCTGCCCATCACTGTAATTCCCCAATCTGGTCCCTCACTCCCAACCTCGTTGGCATTCCCAAGTTTGAGCTCTGGTCAGTCATTAGCATTCTTTCACTTCCCAATCCTTGATTTACTCCATTTTAATGGTAGATTTCACTGGTGCTCCAATTGCTAAGGAGAGACTTCTACTTCTATTGGTTGTAATGCAGCGACAGAAGCCAGAAGGATATTCATAAAGTCATAAATGCTACACACACACACACACACACACACACACACTCACTCACTCACTCACTCACTCACTCTACAGGCAGGAAAGTCACCAGCAGTTTCTGTGTAGGAGCCTGGCAGGCATACGGCACTACCAGCTCACTCCGAGCAGGTAGAAGCCACCCCTCGCCCCGCCTGCCCTCCGTGGGAAGAGCGGCTCGGCCGGCCTCCCACCTGTAGGAGTCATTGAGGCGGGCGTGTCTCTCGGCCGCCAGGGTCCGGATCTGCTCCCAGTTGGCGATGAGCTCCTCCCGCTTCACGTGGATCTGCGCGGCGCTCAGAGGGTGGGACTGGCGCAAGCGGTCGGCCTCGGCACACAGGGCTTTGACCTGGAAACGCCCTCCATCAGACCGTGCTGGGGCCCCTTGCTCACTTCTCCATGGGACGGGCCGCTTCCAAAACCTACCTTGTCCTCCAAAGCAGCAAGGTCTCTCTCCAGACCCTCGTGCTTCCGCAGCAGAGCCTGAACGCTGGCCAGGTCTCGGCCAAAATCGTCGGAGGCCATTAACTGCTCCTTCTCCTTGATCCAGCTGATGGTCTCGTCCACATCCCTGTGGAGCAGAGGTACCCGTGCAGCCACTCATGGCGACTGTCTCGGGCTGGGAGTGCCACCCAGGCCACATACCCCCCCACGCCCAGCAGCCCCCTAGGGCTCAGTACCTGTTAAAGCGCTGAACCTCAGCCGCCCCAAAGAGCTTCCCCTGCCTCTGGAGGGCCAGTCCCTTCAGCCGCTGCCAGGCCGCGTTTACTTCATCCTGCTTGGTCTTGATGGTTTCCTCCTCGGGGTGCTGCTCCTACACGAGGGAGAGCACAGACTGGCCTGGGTCCTGAGCCCTGGCCTCCTGCCAAGTGCCTGCTTCGGCAAACCTTCCATCTTTCTGCAGAAATGCTGGTTTTATTCGTGAAATGGAGCGAAGCTTGTTCAAAACTAGCTCCTGTTTCCTCTTGCATAAAAAGAGGAGGGTCATTATCTACCCCCTGGAGTAGTGCGGTCCGTCCAGAGAGCAGTTCCGGGCGGGCATCAGCACCCAAACCTTCATGTTAACACACACCTCTGGGGCAACTCTCTGCACCTACGTCTGCCCCCAGGAGCTAGCAAATCCATGACCTTGGACATTCGTGAGCCTACTGAGCATTCCTGCCTGTACACGTGGTCTTCGGGGTGTGTTCCTGACTTCAGATTAGAGCTACTTCTTTAAAAGTACCCTTCCCCATGAGCCACACTTTGGTTTTTGTTTTGACAAAAACGTGAAGTAATAAATGAAGCACTGCAGGAATCCGGGATCCACCTGTGAGACCTCAGCTGTGGCCTGACTGCTCTTGTCAGCACGGCCCTGGGAGGCCCCAAGATTCTGGGGCAGGGGGCAGGGCGGGGCACCCCCCTCACCCTGGAAGGATGAGGCATTTCTGAGGCATGCTGGCTCTTCTTTCATCGCTGGCCAGGAAGGCGACAAGTACCAGCCCTGAAGCAGATCCATAAAGTTAAGACTTATACGCCCCAAATCAAATTTCCCTGAAAGCGGAAAGTCCAGTTCCTACTACTTGCAAGTCTCTGGAGAGATTGCCAAGGAGAGATTTCCACTTTCTTTGGTCATAATGCAGCAATGTAAGATGGAAGGATATACATAAAGCCGTAAATACTGTGTGTGCACTCTGACCCCTGGAGTGGAAGCCGGGGCTAGAGCAGTGGCTCACGGGAACGGGCACATAGGCAATGGCGAAAGGCTGCGCTGTCCCCTCTGGATGGCTCGGAGCTGCCAGCAGAGAGCCTATTCATGACGAGGTCCCCAGGCTCCCAAGGGAGCCCTGGGAAGCTTCAAATCAAAAAGAAAAGGAGGAGCAGTCAGGCGTCGGTGGACACCTGCCAACTCTAAGAAGCACTCCCCACCACACCCTCATCTGAGAGCCTGGGAGCCCAGCCTCTGCAGCCCCGTAAAAGCACCACCGAGCCCTGCCTGCAAGCGGGTGGAGGACACAGATCAAACGAACTCGAACTCGGCCCTTCCTGCCCTTGGCCACGAGTTAGAAAGCAGAGTAAGAAAGCAGTTTCTAACTTAGGACTAGTCACCACTGCTCCCTTATTGAAACAAAACTCTGATACATGCTTTCCAAACCATGCTCACACAGGGCTCAGGGAACTGATCACCAAAAGTTCCTTCTGGGAACACCAGAAAGCTAGTATCAGGATGTGGGAAGAGGCACGTGGTGCTCTGCCACCTACCTGAATGAGTTTGGCAGCAAACTGGTTCACTTCATTAACTCTCTCTTCATGGGCAGCCATGTCTGTTTGAAACTCTTCAAATTTCTTCTGTAAAACCTCCACGTGCTCCAGGTCCTGGCCCAGCTCCTCGGAAGTCACAATTGCTTCCTGCCCGGGGACCCAACAGAGTCTCAGTCACCAACCAACACTGTGACCATGGCTCCCAGACACTTGTCATGAGCGAGGCCCACCAGGATGGGTCACGTTAGCTTTCGTGGCTGCAGTTTCTGTGTCGTTTGTGATCTGACCTCCATCTCCTCGTTAAAAGGCTGAGCTCAGGGCACGTCAGGCTGAGACCCCAGGTCTGAGAGTTACAGACGGGCGCACCGCCGAGTAGCCAGGGCTGCAGCAGCCGCTCCTCCCCGTGCTCTTGCCAAGGCTGACTCAGCAAGCCCTCCTCGCGAGACGTACCTTGTCATTGATCCAGTCCATCACGTCCTCGCACTCCCGCAAGTACTGCACCAGCTTCTGCGCCTGCAGCAGTTTCACCCCCTTCTCCCGCATCTTCTCCAAGAGCAGTTCCCACTGGCGGTGCAGCTCCATCAAACGAGTCTGCAGGTTAAAAGATCAGCCCCAGAGCTCACAACCATCCCACAGGTCAGAAACCCCACAAGTCAGAGCTTGGAATACATCTTTTTAAAGAGAATTCCACCGCCTCCCCATATAATCCCCAAACAAAGAGGAAATCTAAGTGTGAGAATAGGAAACAGCATCCACTTTACAGTGGTTTGCTAGGTCTTAACAAAATAGCTGATGGATTTATTCTAATTTATTTCAGAGAATTATTAATCATTATTATCAACTATTATATAAATAATATATGTAAATGCATAAATAATAATTATGTTATTCATCATTGTTATTAGTAATCAAATCATTAAGTGAGATTTCTGGGTTGGGAACCTACTGGGGAAGGAGAGATGAGGAATTAACATGGAAACAGCAGAAATCGCTGAAGGGTTACTATGAATCTGTGGAGGTAGAGGGCAAAAATAAAACAAGAGGTCCTATGGGCATCATGAAGGCAAAGAAACAATGATGAGGCACAAGTAAGAGGAACACCTTCACATAAATTAGAAAAGGTGGGGAGGGGGTGCCTGGGTGGCTCAGTCGGCTAAACGTCCGACTCTTGATCTTGGCGCAGGTCATTATCATGGTTTGTGGTTTCAAGCCCCGCATCCGGCTCTGCGCTGACAGAGCAGAGTCTGCTTGGGATTCTTTCTCTGCCCCGCCCCTGCCTGTGCACAGGCATGTGCTTGCTATTTGTCTCTCAAGAAAAAAAAAATGGGGGGGTGTTCCTGAAACATAATCACCAATCGACAAGGATTCTTGGCAGAAAAGGTTTTGGCACTTCTGTGAAAAGACAGTTTGTGGTACGACTCAGGTTAGGCTCATTTCAAACCTACCCAAGTGGTAGCCACAGGCCCAAACATATTCACACTTCCCAGCATCTTTGGGTTATCACTGCACAGTCCTAGTAAGGACCTCTCAAGAACTTGGGGGGGGATCTTGGTGAGAGGAATTTATCATCGATTCAAGCATTGGTGACGCTTTCCGGCATCGAATCCAATCTCAATGTGTTGACTAGGCCTACCCCAAGATACTGGGAGTTTCTGTGTTAACACTGGCAGACACACGGAAAACAAACCACAAGGTCTGAACACTCCCAGGAGGGAAGGCTGAGATCCACTCGTTGTTAAGATGCCCCCCAGCCAGCTAAAAACTTGAAAGCCAAGGGGCAGCCAACATGGATGGACTGTCTTAGAAACAGGGCTGTGGGTTTCACGTGAAAGGAGAAAACAGCAAGGGAAAGAAACACACAATTCTCTTCCACCACCGACGGTTACAAAGGAGCCCGCCAGCGAGACAGAAGTGAAAGGCATTCCAAGGCAGAGGGAAGGAATAGGCAAGCAGGGGCAACTCAACACTCCACCTACTCGGATGTGGGACCCGATGTGGGTGGCGGTGACTATGGGGCGCCACGCCGTCCGGTACGGTGTGAAAGTCTAAACCGGCAACAGACAGGTTATCCAGGACGTAGAAGCAATCCTCACAATCCACCCCCGCCCCAGTGTTCCCCTGCCTGCCAAAAGCAGTTACTGAGTTATGGGGCCAGATGAAGCACCAAGCCAGCTTCACCATGGGAACTGGGAACAAGACAGTCAAATTAAATGAAAGCCCTGGGCTCAAATTAAAAACTAGACCACCGAAGGCTCACCAAAAAAACCTCACCCTCTCAAGTCAATGGTCAGTCTCCCACACACTTCATTCATATTCACTCTCTTGGGTAAAGAGCTAGAGCAGGGCCCACTCCAGGGCTGGAACAGCCCTCCTGTTCCCGGGGCCTCTGCCCTCGTCAACACTGCGGGCTAGAGGGCCCAGTTTCCCAAGAGCACTGGGCTTGACAGCAGGAGGGGGCGGGAGGCAGGTGCACTTGGGAAACACACTGAAAGTGGGTGGGGGGGGGGGGCGGGATGAAATCCTGGTTCTGGCTCAGGTGGCTTTCTCAACAGGGGCACGAGTGACCAGAAGGAGCTCTCCGAGAGGCAGCTGGCAGAGAAATTAAGGAAAGCAGATAGGAATGAAATATAGCTTGGAAAAATAAAGCAAATAGATGTCAGCAAAGAAAGGTGCAGATTGGAATTCCGATTCTGTTGCCCACTAGCTGTGGGATTTGGAGAAGTTACTCAAACTTCTGTGCTTCAGTTTCTTCCCTTCCATACTGTGGGGAAAAGGGCTGCCTAGGGAGCGTCCAGTCAAGATCAGAGATTACAGATGTCAAGTCCCATGACAAAGCGTTTGGGCATAAATGGCTATGCAACAAACAGTTGCTAATGGTACTTTTAAATGTTGCTTTAATAAGATCTCTAAACAGGGAGGAGGGTATTTACTAACAGAGCAGAATGAAGTGAGCATTGGGTGCCCCTGACCAGATTAACTACTATAAAGTCAATCCCTTGATCTGTTTCTCCTATTCCCTATCCGTAGCCAGTTATACGGCTACAGAAGAATGCCATGCTCTCTGGGGAAACAGTTTCTATCCAGGAAATAAGGCATGCCGCCTTCATTTCTCCTAAGACTGTATACAAAAGTGGGGAAATGAGCAGAAAGACATTTGTACTTAACTGCAGAAACACAGGCTACGTTACCCAAATGGGTTGAATGTAATTAAACAGTTGGTCATATGGCATTTCGAATTTACTCATTTCCTATTTGCAGTCATTACCAATAATGGTTAATTATTAATAATAAGCCAACCGCAAGTCTTCAACATGAGACTGCAGAGTGTATTCATGCAGAAGAGAGACAGCAAGCAGAGCTGCTAGACCAGATGCTAAGGGGACAGAGACGCTACAAGGGGGTCAGGGAACAAACAGCCGAGGACGTGACATTTCTGGCTGGGGCTTGTGAGTGCAGCGTTCATGGAAATCTTCACAACTGCCTTGACCAGTAAGGACCGAAAAGGCCAGTCCCTCAGTGGAACGTGACTCTGGGTGACAAAGAACAAGACACACAGAAAGGTATGACCTAAGTCAGAAACAGAGAAGAGCATCTGGTGAGGAGGAACTGAGCGTGCACACTTCATCTCAAGAGGTCTGCTTCCCCTACTACCCTGGTACCGGAAACGGTAGAGCAGGGAAAGATCAATGTTGCCCCAGCGCCAGTGAACAGGCACCAAACAAATCAAATCACAGAACAGGAGGACACCTGCTTCAAGGTCGGCTCTATCACCATGGTCACCAACAGGTGCCACGAGTCTCTGCTTACAGCTGGGCCTTGAACTCAGTTGCTCACTAGGTCTCAGCAAACCAAGATCCAGACACCGAGTTTTGCCAACAGAGAACGTTATGGTGGCTGTGATTAGTGCTATTGATCTTTGTGTCCTGATCCCCAAATGCACCAATTTCCCATCTAACACCATCTGTAAATTTAAGTTTAATTTATGCAATCTCCTTTAAAGTATAATCGTATTCTAATTTGTTCTACAAAAAGAATATTAATTTCCCCGCTGAGCATACACGTACTTGTTTGTATTCATACTGAATCATCGTATTACAAAGGCAAGATTTGGGTAACTCCTTTCAGAGACTTCACAAATTCTTTTAAAAAGCTAGAAAAGTCTTTTTTAGAAACCCTAATTGGCATTTAATCCACATTCTTCCACCAGCCAGACGGCCGCCCTCACCAGCACCACATGGCCACCAAGCCAGGCTCTACTCCTACTCACCCTTATGGTTTCAGACGCAAAATGCCCTTCTGAGATCATCAGGTTTCCAGTCTCGTCCAGCTTAACAATGGCTCCCGAGTTGGCCTGCACTTCGGCTTCGAAGGCCTGGTGCTTCTGCAGCTTGCCCTGTTGGCGGACCATGGAGTGAGTCACCGCTGCAACCACACAGCGCGCACCATTCTGCCCCCGCCCAGGCCCCCTTACCCTCCCCTCCCGAATCCCACTTCCTCTAATTAAGGACACTGGGCAGCCCCCACCCCCCCATCCCCTCACCTGCTTGATTACTCAAATCTGCTGACCTCATCTATCCTGACTTTCTGGAAGCTTGGCCACTAATGACCACCAGCTTTGCACTCATTTTTGATCTAGAAGGAAATTATTCTGTGTGTGGATATCCAACCCCCTCTAGAAATACAGAGCCAGGGGTGCCTGGGTGGCTCAATATCCGACTGGGCATCCGAATTTGGCTCCGGTGGTGATCTCACAGTTTGTGGGTTCGAGGCCTGCACCAGGCTCCATGCTGATAGCTTGGGGCCTGGAGCCTGCTTTGGATTCTGTGTCTCCTCTCTCTCTCTCTGCCCCTCTCCTGCTCATGCTGTCTCTCTTTCAAACATAAACGTTAAAAAAAAATTAAATTTAGAAATATAGAGGCATACTGACAATTTTCTTAGTACATATGATTTGCCCTTGAATAATAATCCATCGGCATTCACTCATGATAGGATGCTTTCCTCAGACAACTCTAGTAAAGTAAGAGAACCATGCTCTCTACTTGATTAAAAAAAAAAAAGTCAGGGCACCTGGGTGGCTCAGTTGGTTAAACGTCTGGCTTCAGCTCAGGTCATGATCTCACAGTTTGTGGGTTCGAGCCCTGCATCAGGCTCTGTGCTAACCACTAGCTCAGAGCCTAGAGCCTGCTTCAGATTCTGTGCCTCCCTCTTTCTCTGACCCTCCCCTGCTCACACTATCTCTCTCTGTCTCTCAAAAAATAAATAAAAGACATTTAAAAAAATTTTTTAAAAAGTCTTTCACCAAAATCAGTAAGAAAGGCTTTGTCCTTAAAAAAAAAACAAAAAACTGAGGCATGATTTACACCATAAAATTAAGTTCCAATTCAATGATTTTTAAAGGCTTGTTTTTGATAAGACTTACCACTGAGTTGCTTAAAGAGATACCGACTACAAACTTCCACCAGCAGCACTGCTAGTACACCTTTCTTGAAAATACATATTCCAAGAGATCAACCCAGACCCTCCCTGAAAAATAGTGAAGGGTCACCAACGGCTACAAGGCAGTGGTTTGTGAACCATCAGCTCGAAGCATCCAGAAAAGAACCGCCTGCCAGATTCCACACGTGCCCTTAGCATGTACAGTGTAATACCTACACCAAGGAGTTTTCAGAACTGTGAGTCATGACTTATGTCTGATCTGCATTCTTCTCACTGTCCAATCTCTCAAGGTCATAATTCAATGACTTGTGTGATCAGGGGGCCAAAACATTGGAGCTCCTGAACTCTGGCAGGAATCTCAGGGAGAGAAGACGTACCTGCAGGTTGGTTGGGTCTTTATAATTCTCATCGGATGCAATCTGAAGTTTCTCCTGAATCCATTTCTCCAGCTCCTCGGCATCTCTCTGGAAAAACTGGAATCGATAGGAATCTTCGAGCTTCTGGCGCCTCAGGGTTGAGAGCTCCTTGAAGCGGTGGTATCTGTCTAGGACCTGCTGCCGCCTCTCCTGGATGTCCTCTGCTGTTTCCAGCACTTTGACCCCACTTGGGTCCATTTTCTGAAAAGACAGAGTGCCCCAAAATAAGCACAAGACCAGAGTGGATTTAGTGGAATCAGCCTCTCCGAAGGCAAGAATTGTCTGACAGCCCAGGCAGCCAAATCAAAGAAAGCAGCCTGTCCTCAGGATAGAACAGCGAGCCCAGATTCTACTCCTTTGTAAAAAGCTGTCATCTGCTCGCCCGTAACACTTGCCTCCGTGGGTCCCTCGGAGGATAGCTACCCAACACCACAGTGAAACCCAACAGAAAGACACAAGCATCAGAACTGGAGTTTACTGGCAATTCTACGAGGTCTTTGAGAATTCAAAGGAAATACCAAATTGGTACACAAAGGATATACTGAGGGGCACCTGGGTGGCTCAGTTAGTTGAGTATCCGACTCTTGATTTCAGCTCAGGTCACGATCCCACGGTTCGTGAGTTCCAGCCCTGCACTGGGCTCTGCCCTGGCAGCACAGGGCTTCCTTGGGACTCTCTTTCTCCCTCTCCCTCTTCAAGTAATTAAATAAACATAAAAAAATAAAAGGAATTACTGGGGCACCTGGATGGCTCAGTCTGTTAAGCATCCGACTCTTGATTTCAGCTCAGGTCACTGATCTCACTGTTTGTGGGTTCGAGCCCGCTGTTAGGCTCTAAACATGCAGAACCTATTTGGGATTCTCATTCTCTCTCTCTCTCTCTCTCTCTCTCTCTCTCTCTCTCTCTCTCCTCCTTCCCTGCTCCTTCTCTCCCTCTCTTTCTCTCAAAATAATCAAATGTTAAAAAAAAAAAAAGATTTACTGAAAAAGCCATTCCAAAGTCCTCCCATCTAGTCTCTGCATTCCATCCAGTGGAGATGAGAAAGAATTCACTCTTACTTAGCTTTTCTCTCTCTCCAGATCTCAGCCTGTTATTCAATAAAGAAAAGGGGATGCTTACAAAGTAACCGAGTCCTTAACGTTAATCACCAATAAAATTTACCTAGTCAGAGCCTCTGATTTCTCAGTTACTACAGGTCTTCCTCAGGCTGCCAGAGCGCCTGAGCAAGGAAGAGGTTGCGTTACCGGTGAATGTGCACAAAACAAACTCGAGGTGCATCTTAAAAACAAGAGTGGTGGTGAGTGGTACACCTGAAACTAATATAAATCGTTTGTTAACTACACTACAGTTAAAAAAAAGATGTAGGCTATGTCACAATGCTTGTGTTCAATATAGTTTAGAATAATGTCCACATAAAAAAATTAGCAGCAGGGCGCCTGGGTGGCTCAGTCAGATGGGCGTCTGACTTCGGCTCAGGTCATGATCTCACAGTCCGTGAGTTCGAGCCTCATGTCGGGCTCTGTGCCGACAGCTCGGAGCCTGGAGCCTGCTTTGGATTCTGTGTCTCCCTCTCTCTCTGCCCCTTCCCTGCTCATGCTCTATCTCTCTCTCCTTCGAAAATAAACAAACATTTAAAAATTCTTTTAAAAAATTAGTAGCAATTATTAAACAGGTAGTGGTGCATATCAATCTGAATCTGATGTAATACTAAAAAACCGAGGAATTTAAAACACAAGAACAAGAAGGTGTGGTCGGTCAAAGGCGCACCCTGCTCTCCTCCCACCTACTGCTGTGGGCAGGACACTGCGCACGCTCGGCATCAGTTTCGAGTTCGCCACAACTGCAGGTTGATGGAGGCAGCACTCCCCACAGCTCTCGATCGGCTTCAACACTAAATCCCCGGATTTCTGGACACTTTCACCAAATTTTCATGTCAAAAAGAAAATCTGACCTGTTTATGGGCAAAACCCACAACATGGGTATCATGTTATAACCCATAAACAGGATATCAGAGCCTGAAAGCCTCATATCCTCTAACCGATGGGACCACACAAGGGAAGAGGTACGGACCCAGAGCTGCTAAATGCATCAGTACCACGTGACCTCACACGGGTCACTTTCCTGTGCCTCAGTTTCCTACAATGACTAAAAACGGCAGGTAAAAATAAGGCTTTCTCAGGACTCTGCCAAATGTAAAATTACATTCTACCAGAAGGTTCAGTTTGGTAAAAAAGCAGGTCAGATAAACTTTCTAGCCTCCCCGGCCATTGTTCCATAACTTATATACAGGATAAAAACTGTGTGGGTCACCGGGAGACGTCTGAAATTCCTGCCCGTTCACCTGGCCTGGCTAACAGGAAAGGAGAAGCAGGCTCAGGGTGAGGCATGGAAATCGGTGACAGCGCCCCCGCCATCCGGCTGGGAGGTAAAAGGGCACTGGGGAGATGCAGGTGAGGTCGCCGCCTTAGGAATTAAAACAGCTCGAGAGGTGGTGAGAAAGCCCGGTCTGCACCTAGTCAGGTCTGAGGACTACATTCTATGAAGACACCATCTTCCTAAAGGAGAGAAAGGAGGGAAGTCTAGCCCCGTCACCGTCCCTTCCAAATTAGTCTCCATGAACTGACCTCTTATTTTTGCTGTATTACGGTTTCCTCTCAAAGTTTTATTTATTTATTTTACTAAAAAGAAACTAATTCTGTGCCAGGTCGCTCCCATGCTCTAAAACCTTTTATGGCTCCCTGCTGAGGGAGGAAAAAAAAACCCGCCCCTTTAGGAGGACCTTCTGATCTGGCCCCCCAAACACTAACTGGTAGTCTCTCACTCATGCCCCCTACCCTCCGGGCACACTGCAGTAGGTACTCTGTCTCCCTCACGTACAGGATTCTCTCTCAGGACTCCCAGCTACCCTCCCAAGTTTCCTTTGTGTAGAATGTTCTGTGTCTCCTCAGCCCAGATAACTCCTATTTATATCTCAACACCCAGCTGAAATGAGTAAGCTGGCCGATCCTGCCTCCTCATCAGACTGTACTTGATGCTCCCCCTTCCCTCTTCTCGGATCCAGTCACACTTTCTGCAGATTTACAAAGCACCTGTCTATACTTCCCGCAGTACAAGGAGACTGAGCAACCTAATCTCCGGATCCCCGATTTCTGGCACACACGGGTCATTAAGGATTGTTTGCTGACAAATGACCGAGTGGACGCTGCAGGAGACCTGAACTTATCTGTATCCGGTAATCCACCGAGTTACATTCTCCATATTGTCAGGCGTTCCACCCAGACGGAAGCAGGATTTGTGACAAGGACTGCGAGGGAAGAATGAAGCCCCATAAGTAGGTGTCAACCTACTGAGCAAATGGGCGTTTCTAATCCTGGACTGAGCACATGGCAGGGCCCTGTGAGGAACAAGCTGGTCTCTTCACTCCAGTAGGGAGAGCCCTTGGTGAAACAGAGCTTGAGAAGGCGGTTCTGTTCTCTCTGCCCCTCCCCCACGCTCTCTCCCTCTCAAAATCAATAAAGAAACATTTACAAAAGGCTGTGGAGCGCCTGGGTGGCTCAGTCGGCTGAGTGTCTGACTCCTGATTTCAGCTTAGGTGATCATTTCACGGTTCGTGAGATCGAACCCCATGTCAGGCTCTCTGCTGTAAGCCTGTCAGTGCAGAGCCTGCTTCAGATCTCTTTCCTGCTCTCTCTACCCGTCCCTTCCAGCTGCGTTCTTCCCTAAAATATTAAAAAAGAAGAAGAATCTCAGCCCCTTTGGGAGAAAGCAGATTTCTGGCAGGGATTTTGACAAGGATCACTACCATCACCAGCTACCTTTACTAAAAGGTAAACGTGGGCGCCTGGGTGGCTCAGTCAGTAAAGAATCAGACTTTGGCTCAGGTCATGATCTCACGGTTCGTGGGGTCAAGCCCTGCATCGGGCTCTGTGCTGACAGCTCGGAGCCCGGAGCCTGCTTCAGATTTTGTGTCTCCCTCTCTCTGCCCCTCTCCCACTCATGCTCTGTCTCAAAAATAAACTATATAAAAAAATAAAAATAAAATAAAAGGTAAATGTGACTTCGCTCACTCACTCAGCTGCACTGTGTGCTCCAGCCTGATCTCCTATCAAACTGCCTGACCAACCCCAAGTTACAGGCCCTGCCAGGGCCCACGGCCCAGCTCAGAAGGTCGCCTTGGGCAGGCATGTCCTCTCCCCCTCCCAGCTCCGCCATTTAATTGCACACAAAGCTCTCCCGAGTCTAAAGCAACGACCTTGTCTTCTCTGAAGTCCTATATTAGAAGTCCTCACCACCTCCATGCTCCTCTTTGCACACCCTCACATTCCGCCTCATACTTACGGCTTTCTCCCTGCCATTTTTGTAAGTTCTTTAGAAATTGAGAGTTCCTAAGGGACTACATAAAAAAAAAAAAAAAAAAAACCTTATTGGGGCACCTGGGTGGCTCTTGATCTCAGCTCAGGTCATGCTCTCAGTTTTCGAGATGGAGCCTCCTGTCAGGCTCTGCACCATCAGCACTGCCTGCTTGGGATTCTCCCCTCCACGCCCCTCCCCGCCGTGTGCACCTGCACTCTCTCAAATACACACACTTAGAAAAATAAAAAAAAATAAAAGACCTTATCTTCCTCTTACTTTGGCCACAGAACTGGGCACACATTAGAGTCCATAACCTTCTGAACTTGGAAACGGAGAAACTGCGGGTCACTTCATTATTAAGTAGGCAGGAGACACAGGTCACCTAATAACCAAGTCACAGAGTCCATTTAGGCTGAGCTGGGGTCCTCCAGTCCCCAGACTCGCATGCAGAACCAGACGTTTGGTGCATGATTAGAGCCGGCGTAATCTTTATTGATGGCTGTTTGGTTATTAATTCCTTTCACTATCTCTTATCTTTTCCATCACCACTTAGGAGGGAAGAAAGGGAGAGAGAATAAATTATTCAAAAAATAAAAATCGGGTGCCTGGCTCAGTCGAGGGAGCATGAGGCTCCCGATCTTGGGGTCGTGAGTTTGAGACCCACAATGGCTGTAGAGATTACTTAAATAAAAACTTTGGGGCACCCGGGTGGCTCAGTTGGTTGAGTGACTGACTTCAGCTCAGGTCATGATCTCATGGTTTGTGGGTTTAAGACCCTGCATCAGGCTCCCAGATGTGAGGGCAGAGCCCATCTGGGATCTTCTGTCTTCCTTGCTCTCTAAACCCCCCACAAAGTAAACATTTAAAAATAAGTTAAAAACCTCAATTCTCTTAATTAATAAAAACTTTAAAAAGTAAAAACTGGTGTTGTTTCTGTGAGACTGAGTCTTCTTAACTCAGCAAACAATGAGAGTTAAGAATTTATATACTTCCTTTGTTCTCACCCCTTGGGACACAGTTTAAGATGGATAAACAGCAGGAATCTACGTCTAATTTGCTCGCTCACAGAATTTTCTTGCAAAGAAATCTGCCAAGGAAGACGCAGTTAGTATAAAACCACCATGGTGCACGAGTTCCTGCAAATGCCTATGTCTTTGGATTCATGCCTATGGCGTGTGTCCTGCCCCTTCACACACAGCACTTGCTGCATTTCTAGAATCCTTTAGCTGCTGCGGAAATTTCTAAGAAATCACATTGGGGAGAAGCCCTCTATGATGAAGAAAAGAATCCCCAACACAATGCTGCAAGGGTTCCGCCTAGGCAAGTGGCCCTGCTTGGGACCGGCTCCCTGCCGTGACCCTACCAATCCAGGGAGGCGGTCCAGCGAGGCCCTGCTGAAATTAACCAACCTGAAAGGCCCTCTTTGTCACCCCAGTGAAGTAGAACAAGTCAATTCTATACCAAGTGCTTTGGTCAGGCAATAATGGACTTTTCTTTCCTGCAGATCAGCTGACGTCAGTAGGCGGGAGCTCTGCCAAGCCACCGCTGGCTGTCCCTGGGGAGCTGGGCATCTGAAAGTCATCAAGGCTCTCCCACTGCTGGGGGTGGTTAGGATCCTCATTTGCATGGTTACGAGAACCTAAGATAATCAGTTAATAAGAGTTCCCCACCCCTTAGCCAGATAGGGAGCTGTCTCTAGTTTATTTACAGAAGGTCCAGTTTCTTTGCTCCTAAAAGGGTCATCTCCGGGGCACCTAGGTGGCTCAGTTGGTTAAGTGTCCAACTTCAGCTGTCATGATCTCGGGGTTCATGAGTTCAAGCCCCACATCGGGCTCTGTGCTGACAGCTCGGAGCCTGGAGCCTGCTTCAGATTCTGTGTCTCCCTCTCTCTCTGCCCCGCCCCTGCTCACACTCTGTCTGTCTCTCAAAAATAAATAAACGTTAAAAAAAAAAAAAGGTAATCTCCACTGATTATATTGAACACAAGGAAAACGTTCAGATCACCAACAACTACTGCTACCAATAGATGTGACAACCTCTCACCCAAAACTATGTGAGGCAGCTAACGGAATTCCTGGGGACCCTGCCTGTGCGCATGACATTCCCTCCAGGACTGAGGCTGCACTGCAGGAACCCCACCCCTGCCCTGAAATATGCTGCTGACTGATAAGGCAGACTCCACAGAGAACGTTCCAGGCAGTTCTCAGCCGTAATGGGATTAACGCCTTTTGAGAGCTAGAAAGGAAGACTTTGGGAAGTGTGCCATTAGAAACAATCTCTAACCACACTAGCCTATCTATTCCACTCACTGCCTAAAAGCCCACAAAAGAACCAACTCCCTAAGACTGCACCGGATGGTTTATCTCAAAACAGCCTGTCAACTCTGATTTTGCCAATCAGGTCTCTGACCACGGAGAATAAAGATGGGGAAATGAAGTGCTAAATGTACCCTCTGTATGCTCAAGGACAGCTTACCACTGAAGACAACCGAAGAAAAAGGTCATATTTTTGCAAATATTCTGTGAAGACCGAAGACGCGGGCTATTTTTAAATGCTGCAATGCAGCAGTCAGAACGTTAGCTGCATCATTCAGCAAGAAACGTGAATTGATCTCAGGGGATAAAACAGGAATTACAACTATGTCCTCTATTGTAATAAATAAAAAGAACTTGTCAGCGTTCTTACAATACTGCCAGATCTCTGGGAAGAAAAAGGCAGGGGGTGGGGAATGGTCTAAAGATAATGAATCTTGGGTAGAAAGTTCTAGTTCAATCCAAAGATAGAAGAACAGGACTGAGAGTGACGCCTCCTATCTGACACAAATTTACACATTATCATCAACTGAAAATGGATTCCCACAAAAGAGCCGAGCAACCCTGTCTTCTTGCAAATGCCAAGAGACAGCTGTCTGAGGCAGTTCATGGTATTTGACCTCGTCTACAGAAGCTACACGGCCCACTGTCCGAGGGAACCTGTCTCTGAGGATTCGAGAGGCAGGAGGTGACAATAACTGCAGACAGAAATGTTCTCGGGCCAAAGGGCAAAGGCTTCCGGCCTCACACCTGCAGCGAGTGGCCTAGGGAGGCCCACACCCGGCGCTTGGGAGAGCGGAAGAACGGAGGGTTTCTCGGTGCCTCCCCCACGTGAGAATAAACTCATCGTGAAGCTGAGAGGAGTCGCTATTTAAGCCGAAGCACCGGGACTGCCACCCAACAAGCTGGATGTAAGAGGCATTTGGAAAACTCCACCAGACACACTGTTTTGCAAGGAAAGCCATTTGGGGGATGAGCAGGTCATTTGGCTCCGAGGGGAAATTCATAAACACCGCCCAAAGCGGAAGGTCAGAAAAACCATTCATCAGATTGACTTTTGTTGCTTAGTCAGAGCTCAAAGGTGCAGAACCAACAACACAGGTTTTTTCCACGGCTTGGAATGCCACCCTATTACCAAACGTGACATGGGCAAGGCAAGAGAGCCACGTCCACAGGCGTGGAAGGATGCTTCTGGAGAGCAACCCACCAGAGATCTGTTTAGCACCCATTAACATTTTATTTACAGGGATTTTCAGATCAAGCAAATGAACTCCACACCAGTTGAGCTGCAGGTTTTAGGCAAGTCTGATGGTAAGCAGAGAGAGAAATAATACACAAATTAAGAGTTTTAACCATGAATAAAAACAACAAATACTTCTGCATAAGCCACATTTCAAGTCAGGATTGTGGGCCGCATGTCACCCTTCAAACTGGTTAATTCATTTCATTAGCACATTTCTGCAGAGGTGAGCAGGGACTTAGCTTTCAGAAAGCAGAAGGTTCACACTGCATTGCATCAAAATCCAGAAACGCAGAGCAACGTTAAGAAAACTTACTTCTGAATGCTTCCCCAATACTATCTTGCTGCTACTTACCTCTTAACCTGTAAAATTCAGATGAGAGGTATTTAAATGCAAAGTATCATTACGGAAACAGGGAAAGGTTATAACATGGCCCATTTTTATAAAACTTGTTTCAGCAATTCACAGTCTGATTTATAAAAGGGCTGGCTTGGATTTATCACCCATAATCACTAGAAATTTGCAAAGTTTTTATTTCTCCTTAGGGGTTATAAAGACAGGAGTTTCAAGCATTTTCCTTTTTGAAAAAGGTCCAATGTAGGAACACTCAAAAACTATCCAAAAATAAGACATATATAGTGAGTTTTTTAGATTTTTTTTCTTTTTTTGGCCAAGAAAATGCAAGCTCCATTTCATTACAAAGCTTGTGACAGAAAAAATAAGTCAATAGGAACAGGAAACAAACCCAAGTTTACGATATTTGTCCAATTTAAAAATACTACTTTCACTATATGATTTCAGATTATTTTCCCCCCAAATATCTAAGATAATCTGTTTAGTCCCTTGGTTCTTAAGAACCAAGTAACCATCAATTAAAAAAAAGAATCAGCAAACGCTGCATGCAAACACCAGTAGAGTGAGAAGAAATTAATATGTTCATGCCTGAAAGAGAGGAAGGTAAAAACAGGAGGCTTTGGAAATTTCAGAATCAATTGGCTAAGACTTCTGGGGAAAAAAAAACAAAAAAGGAAAAAAACCCCAAACCTTAACCAATTCGCTTAACAAGAAAGGTCATGCAGGCAGGGTTGTTTTTTTTTTTTTTTCCCTTCTCTTTGGATCATTCAACTTCTTTCCAGACAAATGTGCCTCCACTGCAAGCCAGGCAAAACCGAAAAAGCAACACGTTTGCTGCATGCTGGTCAAGTACCTGGACTCTGCGCTTACGAAACGATGACAACATGGTGGAGGAATGTGGAGTCTGAAGAGGGAGGGGGAAGAGCAAGATAACAAGCTTCTAAGGGCAAACCGAACAAAGTAATTTTAAAAATGGAGAAAACAGACCATTAGGAACACATGAAGGCAAGTAACCCCCAGACTCCCGCTGTTTCCCCAGCGCCTTCCTCGCCTTCCTCGCCTTCCTCGCCTTCCTCGCCTTCCTCGCCCTGGAGAGCTCCTGAATCCCACCGGGGATCTAAAATGGGGTCTTGGCAGTCCCTATTCATCGAGATGTGCTGCCTTGGCCAAGTCACACCCCGCCTCTGGGCCTCAGTTTCCCCACTTTCCAAGTAAAGTAAGGATACTGACTATGCTTTCTAACACTACGCTCGCCCTCCCCAGATCCCACAGTCCAACAAATTGAGACTCCCAGGACTGGTGGATTCCTACGTCCTTTTTCAGTGAGTAATAAAATATAGCATGATTTCAGGACCTCAAAGACGAGAAAGAGCTCCACCGACAGGGATCTGACTTGGCCCTACTTTACTGGTATACTCCCAAGCCACTTTCTTCCTGCTCAAAACCGGTATGAGAGGGATATGCAAAAAAGGTGAAAGGGAGGTAAGGAGCACTACTCCTCCAGGCCCTGCCGGCTCGGTCCCAACCAAGTGATCGTCAGCTCTGAGCTCCTCCTCTGCATTCCCGGGAGTCAGCACTTGCCATCAGAGCCCTTGCATTCTTCTACCTACTCCGACCACAGCTGCAGCAGCCCGGACCGCATAGCTAGCAGAGTCCTTGCATAGCCCACGGAGGATGGATTGCCAGGCCGGCCTCGTGCCTACTGTCCTTCGTGCGGGTTCGGCAACGCCAGACTGTGCACGGCTCCTGACACCCACTGCACACATCTGTGGTCGGTCCCTCCCTTTGAGATGACCGCAGGTGAGGTAAAGCAGAGCTAATTCTAACCCAAAAGATACACTTAAAAACCAGCTCTCCCAACCTAACCCTGTTCATCAGATTATTTGACAAGCTCATAGGAGAGCCTGGGACAGATCAGATTTCGCCAATTGTTAGATCACTACAAAACGAGCTGCCAAGACCAAAAGCATATTTGAGAACGTTACTCAGCTGATGGATTACTCTAAGAACTGCCTCACACCTGTCCAGCACAGGCAACTCCTCCTCCCGTGGCTCATCCCTCATGGAGGTCCCTAGGTAACGCTAACACACTTTGAGGATCCCTTTGAGTAATTAATGGCCCAGTTACTAAAAAAGGCTTATTGTTAATTTTCTGCAGAGGCCCTTACTGCAGCACATTTTTCCCCCTATAGCACATTTTTAAACTTTGACTTCAATTTGACCTTTGAAAATCTAAGACGTTAGCAGCAACAAAAGGAAAAATGACTAGTTTAAGGAGTTGGAACCTTGGCTCCATAGCTTCATGCACCTGAGTGTTCCCACTGCTGTGCCTAAGATTTTCTGTTTCTGGCTGCAAGACACCCCCCACCCTTCCATCTTTGATAGATTCTGTTTTACTTAGGTCCAATTGCTATGACTCCGCAATTTCTCAACACGTTATTAAAATATTTCAGATGGTCTCTTTTCTATTCTTCCCTACCAGCCATGATGGTTAAGTTTTTCTAAAATACCAAGATGAAGGCAGAACAAAGAGCTTACGTATTTTAGAATCTATTATATAAAAGAGGTTCCACAAGATGCTGGGGCAATTAAATCATCTCGATCCAGCTTTCTGGGCTCTTGAGGCTTTTAATTTAAAACATATGCAACCCTTAACCTGAACAAGACCCTTATTTGAAGTATTTTATCCCAAGACATCAAAGAGACTCTGAAAGGCAGTTTTCTTTGGGAAGCATCTTACCCAATTCCCAGGGCTAGCTTTCAAACAAAAGGCTGCTCTATCCTTCAAGACTGGCGTGGCTGCGGAATTTTGACAAATAATATAAGGACCTCAAATCGAAAGACCCGGCATCGGGTGGGGCAGGGGGAAAGAACTCGTAAGCTATTAAGTTATTGGATTCGAGTCTCACACAAAGAAAGCGCCGAAATCTACCTGTTATTTACAAGCAAATCACAACTGGGTGGGGAACAAATGTTTATTACAAGGAAGGAATAGGAGATGGCCAGTCTCAGACCTTTCCGCGTCTAGAGAGAAGACCAAGAATCGCCATACAGGATGAAATTAAGGTCAAACAGCCCTTTCCTCTATGTTCCTGGCTCTTCCTCCCTCAAGGGTTGGGCCGGCACTGCTGCGGGGACTCAGGAAAAGGAGCTGAAGTCGCCCCCCACCCAGGAAAGGGACTGGGGGCGCTGGGGGAAGCGCTCTGCAGGGAGGGGGATGGTGAGGATCCGGCCTGGAGCCCCCGCCCCACCTGCCGCAGCCGGATGGGGCAGGGCGGGGCCCCAACCGGGCTTGGGGGTGGGGGAGCGGGACGGAGCCGGTGGCCTCGCCCCCCCCTCTCCGCCCAGTCAATGACATTCCAGCGGCCGGCGCCCAGGCTCGGCCGGGCGGCTCCTCCGCAGCCCACGCG